>NW_012101277.1:4423346-4489659 GCF_000951045.1 Mandrillus leucophaeus | reverse complement strand
GCACAGCAACATGGCACAAGTATACGTATGTAACAAACCTGCACGTTATGCACATGTACCCTAGAACTTAAAGTATAATAATAATAAAAAATAAAAAATAAAAAATAATGGCAAAAAAAAAAAAAGAAAGAAAAGAAGGACTTTTGTTTTTGTGGCACATCTCCATGTTTTTGCCTCCTATAGTTGATCTGTCTTCTAGGACCAATCACTAGTCTCTGTTTTCTCTGTTTTTCTGGACTCCTACTCTCTATTTGGTGTGTACTTTTCTATGTCACACTGGAATGCCCCCACCTCCCCAGTAGAAAGTTAGTGTTTATTTGATGCAATGGTTAATACTGAGTGTCAACTTGATTCAATTGAAGGATACAAAGTATTGTTCCTGGGTTTGTCTGTGAGGGTGTTGCCAAAGAAGACTAACATTTGAGTCAGTAGACTCGGGGAAACAGACCCACCCCCAATCTCTACAGGCAGAATAGAAAGCAGGCAGAGGAATGTGTAGAGATTAGACTGGTTTAGCACCCAAGTCTACGTTGTTCACTGGTGCTGAATGCTTCCTGCCCTCGAACATGGGACTCCAAGTTCCTTAGCTTTGAGACTCGGACTGACTTCCTTGATTCGTAGCTTGAAGCCTATTGTGGGAACTCGTGATCATGTGAGTTAATACTTCTTAATAAACTCCCATATCTATCTATCTATCTATCTATCTATCTATCTATCTATCTATCTATCTATCTATCTATCTATCCATCCATCCATCCATCCATCTATCTATGGATATATTCTATTAATTCTGTCCCTCTAGACAGTCCTGACTAATACAGATTTTGGTACCAGGAGTAGTACTAGAGGAACAGAATATTAAGGATGGAGTTCTTTTGTTGGTTTTGGGGTTTCTGTAATTGGCCACGTAACATGATTAGACCCCAAAATACTAAGGACTGTATTCTAATAGTATGGAGAACACTGATAGTCCTTGGTGGGAACTGTTTAGAGAGTTCTGCAAAATAAATGAATTTGACACCCCTGATTCACTGCTTATGAGAGACAAGCAGTTTAGTGACTCTGTACGTAATACCTTTGACCATATGTGGAGCAACAAGGAACATAATGAAGTTGGTTGGTTTTTTTCTGAGTTCACTGGGCAAAGTGATGAAAGAAAATGATGAACTCAGATATTCTGTCAACTTCAGAAGCAGATACTGAGCCTCAAATCTGCAAATATTGCTGTGAGTGAGAGTTTTATCTCCTGTAGAGAAAAAACTGAAATTGTGGAAAATCAGTGTCTGATATATGGTACTCTGTTTCTCCCAAAGCCAGGATTCATGGGTTCAGAAATCAAGGGGTGGAAGTGGAAGTGGCACCACTCCCTGTCACCCCTAGTGATCCACTAACAAAGTATTTGCTTCCTGTTCCCATGACACTAAGTTCTGCTGGACAAGAGGTCTTAGTTCCAGAAGGAGGAACCCTGCCACCAGGAGACATAACAATGATTCAATTAAACCGGCAGTCAAGACTGCCACCTAGACACTTTGGGCTCCTCCTACCTTTAAGTAAACAGGCTAAGAAGAGAGTTAAAGTGTTGACTGGGGTAATTGACCCAGACTATCAAGATGAAATTGACTACTCCACAATGTAGGTAAGGAAGAGTATGTGTGGCATACAGGAGATCTCTTGGGGCATATCTTAGTATTACCATCCTCTCTGATTAAGTCAAAAAGAAACTGCAACAGCCCAATCCTGGAAGGACTGTAAATGGTCCAGACACTTCAGGAATGAAGGCCTGGGTCACTCTACCAGGAAAAAAGCCATGACCTGCTGAGGTGCTTGCTGATGGCAAAGGGAATGCAGAGAAGAAGATAGTCATTAATACTAGCTATGACCACATGACCAGTTTCAGAAACAAAGACTGTAATTGTTATGAGTATTTCCTTCTTCTTTTGTTAAAAAACATATTTGTGCCATATACAGACTTGTATTAAGGAAATATCTTCATTTTATTTTTTCCTTTATCATGTGAGATAAGATTTATTGACTGCGTATCAGCATTTAAGTGTTGTTAACTTCATGTAATAACATTTGAATTGGGGATAGGTATGTTTCTGCTTGTACAAAGAACAGTTGTATCATGTTACACATAATTATGATATTATTGTTTTAATTTGAAGATTATGTATGATCTCAGGAGATTTGTATGGGTCCAACTTGACAAAGTGTGGACTTTTGATGGTTAAGACTGAGTGTCAACTTGATTGGATTGAGGATGCAAAGTATTGATCCTGGGTGTGTCTGCGAGGATGTTGCCAAAGGAGATTAACATTTGAGTCAGTGGACTGGGAGAGGCAGATCCACACTTACTCTGGGTGAGCACCATCTAATCAGCTGCCAGTGCAGCCAGAATAAAAAGCAGGCAGAGAAATGTGGAGAGATTAGACTGAATTAGTCTCCTAGCCTACATCTTTCTCCCATTCTGGATACTTTCTGTCCTCAAACGTGAGACTCCAAGTTCTTCAGCTTTGTAATTCGGACTGACTAGCTTGTTCCTCAGCTTGCAGATGGCCTATTGTGGGACCTTATGATCATTTGAGTTAATACTTCTTAATAAATTCCCATATATATATGTATATATCTCCCATTAGTTCTGTGCTTATGGAGAACTCTGACTAATACATTTGAGCATATCTAATTGTTACACTCAAAGACAACAGTTCTGTGTTGTTTGCTATCCAAGTCCTGAAAACAGTTGCTTTAAGTATTTTCCAGTTGTATAGTATTTTGTTGTTTGTCTTTATGGTTGGAGAACATGTTCAGTATTCATTAATTTTTCATGGATAAAATTATAAGTACCCTTTGTTACTTCAGCTAGACAAAAAATCCAGCACTGCAACTAGGAGGTAAAATTTGGTTTCAAACATTCAACTATGGCACTATTTGTGCAAATTTGTCATTTCATTAAACTTGACATAATAAAGACCCACATAATAAAATTTTTGAATTTTATGTATCTTGTAATGTGAATAGTATATAATACCAAAGAGAATGTAATCAAGTTTCTCTTTCTCTTTAGCATTCTTGGTCTATACTCTTGTATCATCTGGTAGTTTTAATGTAAGTAAATGAGACCAGGTGAGTATTTATCTGTTTTAAAACTGAAAAATCAGAGAATAAAATGACAGAAATATGTGTTATGGATATGGTGAAACCAAAACTAATATTTCCTTGTCATTATGAGTGCAATAAAATACTTTAAATACTAAAAAATCTACTGTTTTGGAATAGGGGCTTGCCATTTTAAATATTAGCTATAGACTCTGTTGTGTTCATTTTTACATCATTTTCATAACAGCATTAAATTTATAGCCATGTGATTTAGAATAGATGGTTGTAAAATATTATTTGTGACACCAAACTGCTTACCAGCACTGCCTTAAGAAAATTATATTCTTCTCCTCACTAAATTGAAATTCTACTTTCTTTTTCCATCACATTGTATTTGTTTGCACATATATGTTCAATTTACAGTTTCAAACATGAACTGTAGAGTAGAGTGTATTTTTTTGAAAATGTAAATTAGGAGTGTGCTCTCCCTTTGGAATAGGAAAACTTCTAATGAAATTATATTGTTCTGGAGAAAATAATATTCATATAATGCATTTTATCTCATGGGTACATCACCATTTTAATCATGAAATTCAGTATTACATCACATTATAATATATGTAAACATATTATATTTGTCTTCATTGCTCACATTTCAGATTTTGAGTAAGTTATAGAAACTTAATCATGCCATAATTCTATTGTTATATAATTACATCATTAATATTATGATAAGAATTTGATCATAGCATTAGGGTAATAATAGTTATGTAGTAGCTCATTTTTAAGCTAGCTTAGAACATATTTAGTTTTTGTGAATGCCTTAAATATGCATTATTTTATTTCAGCATATTATTAATATTGGATTTTTAAATAGATATTTATAATGCAAATAAGAACAATAGCACGAAATTGTATACAATAAATTTCTTTTTCTCTTTGAACCCAACTTGTTGTCAGTCCCCCGTTTTATCTCCTTAAAAATTTTATCCTAGAAGTTAGCAAATATGTCACTTCAACTATCCAATACCAACTAGATATTTTTTAGTTGCTAAGAAACTAAAATAAAAGATCCTCCTGGATTTTTTCTGGATAAACTTCACTAGTTGACCTGTGTCTTCTTTTCCTTAATTATGTTTGGTAGAGAATTTGAATATTTATTTTTATTATCTGGGGACATAGATTATACCATTGAAATGCTTAAACTTTCAATAACAAGCAATTATCACAAAAATTGAAATAATTAGAACAAAACTACGTGCTTAAAAGTCAAGATTACAAACCATTTCCAGAGTGGGTCCTAAAAGCCTCACAAAGAAGACTGAATTTGAGTTCAACTTTCTTGATATAAACTAGTTTTTAGTGAGTATTTACTGAGTGGTAGGTGCCAGACTAATACTTTTGTGTGGGTATATTAAGTTCTATGAACAATCTGTGAGTAAACAGTCTATGGTATTTTCCCTTAATTTCCAAATAATGAAATTAAAAATTGATAATAATTTAACAAAGCTCATGCAGCACACCTGCTGCTTAGTCAGAATTTATTATGTGATATAAGGTAAAAGCCTGCTTTGTTAACCATTGTGCTTTAAAACAGAGTTAAAAATTGACTCTGTTGTTTGAGATAATCAAATTAATGTTGTAATATATGACAGTGATTGGTAAAATTTTTCTTTAAAGAGCCAGATAGTAAATAATATTTTAAACTTTTCAAGCCATATAGTTTCTGTGGCAATGACTCATTTCTGTAGTTGTAGCACAAAAACAGACTTAGACAATGCACAAACAAATGGACGTGGTTGTACTCTAATAAACCTTATTTACAAAACAGGCAATGGCCCAAATGTGGAATGTGCAGTACATAGGCTGCCAACCCCTGAAAATGGTCCCAGTTGATTATTATTTCATTCTTACGATGCTAGCAGAAAACATTCTAATTTAAAACATACAATGGAGTTTCTTACACTCTGTATCACATATCACAGAAATATATATATATATTTTATATATATATATATTTTGAGATGGAGTCTCGCTTTGTTGCCAAGCTAGAGTACGGTGTTGCAAACTCGACTCGCTGCAACCTACACCTCCTCGGTGTAAGTGATTCTACTACCCCAGCCTCCCAAGCAGCTGGGACTACAGGCATGAGCCACCATACCCAGGTAATTTTTGTATTTTTAGTGGATAGGTGGTTTCACCATGTTGGCCAGGATGGTCTCTATATCCTGACTTTGTGATCCACCCACCTCGTCCTCCCAAAGTGCTGGGATTACAGGGGTGAGCCATTGTGCCCAGCCCACAGAAATAATTTCTACAACACAGCTAAAGATATAGATGCTGAAGGCATTGACACAGCACTTAATAATATATAATGTACATGTATAACACATACAAAGTGTTTGATAAATAATTTAAAGAAAGCATTGAGAATCTATGTGAGTGTTTTCCTTGCCTCTTGTCACCATTCCTTCATTCACCAAACATTTTTAGCATCATACAATGTATGAATCTTATAATATATCAGTGGTCATAGAGAAATGTCACAATTAGTTACCACTAATTAAGTTGTTTGAAACATCTTAGTCTCTTCAAATTTTCAGGTCAGCCTATTGGCTTAATTGTATGGTTAATTTAACTAAGCTGGGAAAAGGAAGAATCTAGGACTGCATTATAATATTAATAGAATTAGCATCTATATCTAAGGTGGTCAAGTTGAATTAGGCAATATGAACAAACAGCAATGGAATCACATGATTTGGTTTCAAGTTTATATAGCTTTTTATACTAAGATGTTTGCTAAAAACTAAGCATTTGAGATAACTATTTCTTCTTATTTATTTATTCATTTGTTTTGAGAAGAGTCTCGCTCTGTTGCTCAGACTGGAGTGCAGTGGCATGATCTCAGCTCACTGCAATCTCCGCCTCCTGGGTTCAAGCAATTCTCCTAGTCTCAGCCTCCCGAGTAACTGGAATTACAGGCACTCACCACCATGCACAGTTACTTTTTGTATTTTTAGTAGAGACAGGATTTCAACATGTTGGCCAGGCTCATTTCGAACTCCTGACCTTAAGGAATCCACCCGCTTTGGCCTCCCAAATTGCCCAGTCGTTCTTCTCTTTTAATAATGAAGCAGTGCTATTTGTCTAGGGAAATGACTGAGGTTCATTGTCTCATGCCAAGGAAATTGAAGATGTGAACACACAAGAAATGAGTTTAAGAGCAGTTGTTTAATAGATGAAAGAAAGAGAAAAGAGAATAGCTTTCACTCCTGCAGAGAGAGAGGAGCTCCACAGTGGGACTTCCAGTCCACAGTGAAGTGCATGGAGTTTTATAGACTGGCTTGAAGAGGCAGTGTCTAATTTACATAGGACTTAGTGGATTTGTTGGACGAGGTGTGCCATTTATATAATGCATGAAGAGGCTGACATTATTATGCAAATGTCATCTTTACGTGACTGGTGTCATGTTCCCTGCACATGTGGCAAAAAATAAAAGGGAAGAGGGGACCTCCATGTTGAATATACCTGGCTTCCAGGTGTCCCTTTTCTATTGGCACGATTGCCAACCTTCATCTGTGAAAGCTTCCAGCTTGCTTATCTATGCTTGCAGCTTGATTTTTTAGACTGCTTTTTGTTAGAAAATGGATGACTTTAGGGCTGCTTTCATTAAAAGTAGAACCTTACAGAAGACTTTCTTACCCTCACTATCTACCTAAACAATTTCTTTTTAACTCCTATATCATTCCCCCCATCAGGAGTGGTAACTCTGACTGCTGTTAGAGGTTTTGAATGATGACTCTTTCTGGCTACTTCCCACTGAAAAGGGTTGTTGTGTGGAAACAGTGGCTGGACTTCCTTCTGGGGCCTAAGAGTCCTTGGAAGAAAGGTATGTCTATCTGTTATTCTTTCTGCAGCACCATTTGGAGTTTGATTGCTTCCATGCAACAAGAGATACGTTTTCTTTTAAATATGAGTATTAAGATTACTGCTATTATTGGGGGTACTACAGGCCACAACCACGACAGTAGAGTTTGATACGCATCAGCCATTTTGATGGGCTTTAATACGGTTTACCTCCACCAGATGTTGCTGAACTTTACCAGAAGTGTTGATATAAAAGTAATATTTTTCTTTGAGAAAAACATATAATCCCCCTTGACTTGCCATTCAGGGATAATTTCAGGTATAGGCCATCTTTTATAATTTGTGATATATTGGGAGAAATACGTTATTGGGTGGCTAGAGTAACTGTAGTGTTACTCTTGGCTAAATCTCTCCTGCAATTATTAATAATTCCACAACTTCCACATACCATCTACGACATGTTTAAACTTTCTGACTTGTCCTAAACATCCCTCTTTTTAAACAACCAATTATCTCTTTAGGACAGCTGTTTGCCATACAGGATCCTTTCTTATATAAAATCTCTTTTCTTTATAACCTTCTTTGCATAGCTAGGGTGTGACATATTACCAAACCTGATAAAATGTTCTAGCAGACTCAGTGATAGTAAAACTTTCATGCTATTTTTTGTTGGTAACTATTATCCCTGCTAAAAGGAAAATAATTAAGCAAAATATTACAGCAATGGAAACCCTCTGTCTGGTATTCCAGTTAGAAGGTGTTATTATGTATAATCATAATGCAAATAGTAGAGTGTGTATAGCAATTCCCACAAGTGTGGTGTAGTAGAAAATTTCCGCCTAAAATTTTACTCGCCAAGATATAACATTTCCCTTTGGGGGTGTCTAAAAGTTACAAATGCAATCCGATAAATAATTAAAATCTCCCTGCAAGTGTGCATCAAAAAGAAGCTCTAATATCTGGTGGCAAATCTCGGGAGGAAAGGTAGAAATAACTGAAAGTATCTGGTAAGGCAGAGGTGGGACTGAGTAGGATAAGTACCCCTTACTAATTTACTTATCTTTTATGATTTGCAGCTTAAATCTCCTATTTCTTCACATTGATATTCAGGACATTCCTCTGGGCTGTCAAGGGTTCCTCTCTCAGCTTTTCAGGCTTTGACTAAAGTGTGATGTATCCAGAAGTTGATACCTAAACCTTTACTGCTGAGGGGATTGACAGGCAAATAGCATAAGGCCCGTCCCAGTTTGGGTTTAGGGAGGGAGAGAGAGAAGGGAGAGCTTTTACCAATATCAAACATCCTGGGATAAATAAATGCCATCCTATTTCTTGGGGTTTGGCTTTTGCTAGTTGAGTAAATTCCTTTGAAAATGACCAAAGAGGTTATATGCTTAACCAATTCAGAAGTATCTTCGTCTAAAAAAATCATTGGTAAGGAAAGGTCATCCATACAGCATCTCAAAAGGGCTCAGACCTAACATTAAAGGGGTATTTCTAACACGAAGTAAAGGCATGGAAAGAAGAGTGAACCAAGGAAGGTGAATTTCTTGGGACAATTTGCTGAGGTGTCTTTTGATAATATCATTGGTCTTCTCCAACTTTTCTGAGGACTGGGGTCTCAAATCACAGTGGAGATGATATTATACACCTAGTGCCTTTGAGACCCTTTTTGTGACTGCTGACTTAAACAAGGGGCAATTGTCACTTTGGAGATACATAGGCAGACCAAAATGGGAAGTAATTTTAGTAATTAACACTTTTATTACCTAAGAGGCCTTTTCTCTATGGCATGGAATACCATACAGAAAAGTTATTGAAAGTATCTACCCATTCCCAAAGGCAATGGATGTCCTTTGTCGTTGGCATTAGGGTTAAGTCTATTTGCCAGTCCTCCCCTGAACAGCTTTCTATCCTCTCAGTCTGAGGAGGAAGGAGCCATTTCTTGAGGGGATTATTATTAAGAGAGATTTCACAAGCATTAACAACCTGTTAGACTGTTCTTAATAAATTCTCTCCTGAAAACAATATCTGGGCACACTGATAAACTTTATCCTTTCCCAAGTGAAAAGCTTGGTGAAGGATTTTAAGGACTTTCTATTGGCTGGAAACTTGCAAGTGGAATTTGCCATTCTCTGACTGTAGCCATCCTGAGGGCTTGATATTGTACCCTGGAAGTGGCCTGTTCTATTTCTGTAAGGGAGTGCTGAGGCTTAATTTCTCTTATGGAGCCTTCCCAGATTAGAGGGGCTTCAAGTGTTTTGATGCCCTGAGGCTTCTTTGCTCCTGACTTGGCTGCCTGATTAGCTAACTTGTTTCCTTTGGCTATTTCATCTGTTTACTTCTTATGTTCCTTACAATGCATCAGTGCTACCTTTCATGGAGGGAAATCTGGGGACAATAATCTGTTAATTTCCTCATGGTATTCTATAGGGGATCCATTAATGGTAAGAAGGTGTCTTTTCTTCCAAATGGCAGCATGAGCATGGAGAACTAAGAAAGCATACTTGCAGTCAGTGTAAATGTTAGCTACCATTTCCTTACTTAATTCAAGTGCTCTTGTAAGAGCTATCAGTTCAGCTAATTGAGCACTTGTGCCTGGAGAGACAGACACTCTTTCAATGGTGTTATTTAGAGTGACTACTGCATATTTTGCCACATGGACTCCCTGATTTATGAGAGAGCTCTCATCTGTGAAGAGGGTCCAGTCTGGATTTTCTAGGGGAGTTTCCTTGAGATCAACTCTGGATGCATAGGTTTGCATTATAACTTGTTCACAACCATGGTCAGTTTCCTCCGTTTCCTCAGGGAGAAAAGTGGATGAGTTTAGGTGAGAATGAGTTTTTAACTGCATGATGGAACCCTCTAACAGCAGAGCCTAATGTTTAAGGAGCTGGCTGTCTGTTAGCCAAAGGCTTCCCTTGGAGGACAGTAATCCTGCCACATTATATGGCGTGTAAACAAGTTACTTCCCAAGGTTAACTTGGCAGCTTCTGGGACCAGTAGGGCCACTGTGGTGATGACTTGGAAGCATGTGTAAATAGTAGGTTCCCCCAACTGCAATTAAGGAGTTGAGAAAAATATTAGATTAGAGTTTTTCCTGAGATGCCCTTCACAGATGTGCCATAGGAAGAGTGGAAGCCTGGATTAGAGAAAATAATGGAGAGACTGGCTCTAGTGTCCAGAAAGGGATTTACTTTTATTCCTTCGATTTATAGAATCACCCAAGAGTCTTGTGCTGTGATGGCAGTTTGAGCCACTGGAGTCAGGGCTTTGAGCCCTGGGACCTGTTAGTCTGTTGGTCCTGTTGGACCATCTGTGAGACTTGTTCTGAACCTGGCAGCCTCCATCTCTGGGGGCAGTTGGATGTCCAGTGGTCCCCACCACAGGCTAGACAGGGTTGACATGGCTTTTTTTTTTTTTTTTTTTTGCTGCTTGGGCACTCCTTTTTAAAGTGCCCTGATTTGCCACATCAATAGCAACTAGTGGATGCACCTTGGGGATCCTAGACTTTCCATGCCTGCAAAGCAGCTACTAGACCCTCTGTCCTTCTCTTGTGTTTTCTCTCTTTCTCCTGGGTCACTTCCTGGTCCCTATTATAAAAGACCAAAGTGGCCACCTTCAGGAGGTTCTCCAAGGTGCCTATCTGGTCCTATAGCCTGCTTTGATAGTTTTCTTCTAATATCAGGAGGTGCGTGTGTAAAAAACTTATCCTTTAAGATGAGCTGTCCCTCAACTGAATCAGGGGATAAGGAGGTGTGTTTTATTAGTACCTCGCTCAGCCTTTCCATAAAAGCTGTGGCATTCTCATCTGGCTTTTGGTCTATTATGGACAGTTTAGAGGTTTGGTCCTAATTTCTTGTGGGCCCTCCGACATTCACATTAAACAGTGTTTCCTTTTCAATTCATTTGCAGAGCAATCGGGATTCCATCAAAGTTGTCAAGAGGAACTGCTTTCCTTCCTGTTGGAAATAGTGTTTCCATTCCTTCTTCACCTGCCCTATCTCCTTTTTTCCTTTTCAGTCTACTATAGAAGACATGTTGCTTGTTTCTGAATTTCTCTTCTGCCTACACAGCTGCTTGTTTTTCAGCCGAGGTGAGGGTTTGGTTTAGGAGCAGAATAACATCCCTCCATATGAGGTTAAACACCTGTGTTAAATTTTAGAAAGATTTATATATATACCTAGCAGGGTCATCAAAAAATTGTCCTAAGTCTCCCTTTATTTGCATAAATTCTATAATAAGAAGGGAACCTGAGGGAGCCCCAACTAAGGGGGATCCTCAGACGGTTCCCTTCGAAGTTACTTCACTAATTTTGGGGAATCGTTCTCTATAGGCCTGCCTGATATGACTGCTAAAAGAGCTGGGTTGATTTTGCAGTGCTTCAAAGGTCTAGTAAGAATGCCATCCCCTTATGCAAAAGAAAATGAGCCACCTTTTCTTCAAAGTCTGGGGGTAAAATGAGGCCCCCTGCTTCAGAATGCACTCCAGAGGAATGCAGGCCAAAGATGGTTTATTACCCATCTATAAAGAGAAGTGAAAAATAATAATAATTTTAAAAAAGCATCTTTTTAGTCTTCTTCCTTTTGTTGTAACCCAGGGTAGAGGGGAAGACAGCGGAGATGTCCCTTAAATTGTTTTCCCTCTTTAGTTCGCTGAGGTCCTGACACGTTGTTAAATGTGCTACACATGGTTTTGGGTGTGACCACCCACCAGCTGTGGAATTGGAAGAACTAAGTAATGTGTTTAGTCACACATACCCATGCAGCCCTAGTTCTCCACTTGTGATTCCCCTTTGCCTTCCTTCACTTTGCTGGGGTCCGTCCAGCCTTCAGATAGCACCAGGGGATAGCACTGACCAGAAATTTTAAGCTACTTCAGAATCTCTTCTAGCCCCCTGCAACAGCTGTGTCCTCTGTGAAAGGAAACTAGTTTGAAGCATGGCCAACGTGCCCAGTAACCCATGGGTACTGGGGGATTCTCTGTATTCTCCCTAGCAAGCCTCTTCCTTCCTTGAGTTTTGTAAGGCTGGCAGCCATGCTAATCATTTTTAAAATGGTTGACAGAAGCACAGCATTCAGTTTGAATTGATTTTAAAATGGAAGCCGAGAGCCTCAAAATGAAAGGACAGAGTTGAGGTCTGCTCCTATACTCACTGTTCTGATGAATTTACCTTCCAATCCTGAGCAAGGTCCCACAATGAAGCAGTGTTGTTTGTCCGGGGAAACACCCAAGGCGCATTATCTCACACCAAGGAGACGTGGACACACAAGAAATGAGTTTAAGAGTGGAGGTTTAATAGGTGAAAGAAAGAGAAAAGAAAATAACTTTCTCTCTTGCAGAGAGAGAGGGTTGCTCAAGTGGGACGTTTCATCTGTGGCAGAGTGCAAGGGGATTTATAGACTGGCTTGAGGAGGCAGTGTCTGATTTACACAGGGTGCAGGGGATTGGTTGGACCAGGTGTGCCATTTACTTAGTGAATGAAGAGGCGGGTCATCCCACCATCATCTTTTATGCAAATGCAGTCTTTATCTGACTCAATGTTGTCTGCATATGTTGAGACAAGAAAAGGAAAGAGGAAACCTCCGTGTTGAATATACCTGGCTTTCAGGTATCCCTTTCCTATTGGCGTTACTGCCGGCATTCACATATGCAAGCTTCCAGCTTGCTTATCTATGCTTGCAGCTAGATGTTTTAGGTTGCTTTTTGATAGACAAGAAATGACTTTGGAGCTGCTTTCATTGAAATGAAAACCTTACTGAGGACTTCCTTACCCTCAGTATCTGCCTAAATAATTTCTTTTTATCTTCTATATCAATGAAATATGGATATTCTCAACATTGTTTTTGTTTTCTTTTGTTTTGTTTTGTTTTTGTATTTTGTTAAGATTATCAAGTTCCATTGGGAATGCCTTTTCCTTAGGGATTTAGAGTAACAAATAAGAATCTTGTGAAAACAATTCTATCATATAGAATATTGATGTGACAGTAAAGGAAATCTTATAATTTAGTATTAGTATTAATGCTCAGGGTTTTAATCTACTGGGACTATAAAGTAACACTCTGGAAACAAACATTCAGATTGTGTTGTCTCCTAACCTACTTTGTGCCTTGGTCAGTCTTGACTCAAAAGGACTGAAAGTATTTGTATTTGTTTTCATGGGTTGCTGTAAAAAAAAAAAAAAAAAAAAAAAAAGGGCATCACAAAGTAGGTGAATTATACAATAAAAAGTGATTGGCTCAGAGTTCTAGAATCTAGAAGTTCCAGATGAAAGTATTAGCATAGTTACTTCTTTCTTAAGGCTGTGAGAAAACAAGCAAACAAACGAAGAAACAAAAACAACTTTTTTCCATGCCTCTTTTCTACCTTCTGGTGGTTTGCTGGCAATCAGAGAGCCCCTTGGCTTGCAGAAGAATCACCTAGTCTGTGCCTTCGTTTTTCACATAGTGTTCTTCACGTATGTGTGTTTTCATTTTTTTTTCTTTTTATAAGGGCACCTGTCATATTGGATTAGGGGCTCACCCTGCTCCAATATGACCACACATTTTCTAAGTGCAACTGCATTGACCCTATTTTCAAATAAGCTCAGATTGTGTAATATTGAGGATTAGAACTTCAGCATATGAAATTTGGGGTAATACAGTTTATCCCATGATAGGATGCACAATAATCATGATAGAGTTTTAAGTCAATAATACTGGTTTAGTTTTCCTGATAGGAAAGATTCAGTTCTATGGGAGAGATCCTGGTCTATCTTTTGTTATCAAGTAAATGTTGGGTGTGTCCTTGTTGTTCTCCAATGTGTATTAATACTAATGTTAAATATAACACCATAGAAATATTTTAAACTTTCTATTTAATATCTATTATTAAAAACTCCTTAAATAACAGTCAATCAAGGATATCTGAAATGATTCCAAAAGTTATGTGTCATTCTTTCACATATAACTTACTACTGCAGGTAGAATAAAAATCTGAGGTCTATGATACAATCACAGGTAATGACTTATAAGCTAGAGAAAATTAGTTAGATTATACATATATTTTTACCAGTAAAAATTTAATAAAAGCCATTTTCCCAGTGGTATTTATATACTATGATTATTGAAAGCATTATTATATGTGTAAGCTTTAACCTGCATTTCTAGTACTTTAAAAGCCCCTTCATATAAAATGTTTTAAACCATTTTATTGATTCAACACTAATAGTAGCACCTCAGTTTAAAAAAAAAATCTTGTATTTTCTGAATTAAAAATTACAGAAATTTATTCTTTAACTTTTCAGTAAGTGCCATATAAACTCAAAGCAGTCATCACAGATTGTAATTATTATACTCTACAGGTGTCATATTGTAATTTGTGTAACATTTAGCTGTGAAAATAGACCAACACATTTTTTGTGTGTCAATGATCTAATAGTACATTTTCTCAATATTTAAAGAGGTGATGATCACATGAATATAAATTAATTAACCTTGTCAAATCTTTTACACCATATAATCTGATGGCATTAAAGAAAAACATATTTTTTTTAAAAAAAGCAATATTGGTTTCTTTCCTATACTAAATTAAAATCTGGCACATACCTTACATAACAATGGAACTTCCTTCAAAACTAAGAAATTAATATTAGTTTGATAGTATTAACATAGACTTTATTCCGGTTTCAACATTTTCCACTAATGTTCTTTGTCTGTTATTCCAGGAGGCATTTTAAAAACTGTATCTTCACTTCTTTTTGCATCTTCTCCAAACTGTAATAGTTTTTCACTCTTTGCTTATATTTCATAACATTTTTAATGATTAATATTAAAAAATGTTGTAGAATTCCCCTCAATTTAGGTTTGTCTAGTATTTCCACACGATTGGATAAGTGTACTGATTTTAGGGGGAAATAGCATAGAAGAAAAGTTCTTTTGTCATCACATCATATCAGGGTACATGATATCAGCATGAGTTATTTATAACCTTAAAGTTGATCACTTACTTAAGGTAGTGTGCCAGTTTACTTCAATGAAAAGTTACTGTTTTATTTTTCACGCTTGTTAGAAACAAATGCTTGTTCCTTGGTGCTGAAAAGAAGAATAAGCTCTCAGACAAAGAATTTAATTCTCTCAGCAAGGCAATTTTTACTTCTATGTAAGGGTGCGACTCCTGCATGGAGCAATGGCAAGAGCACACCTGAACGAGGGAGGGGAAGGGGTTCTTATTCCTGACACAAGTAGCCCCTACTGCTGTGTCATTCCTCTATTGGCTAGGGTTGGACCTCACAGTCTAAGCTAATTTCAATTGGCTATTTTAAAGAGAGCAGGGGTATGAGTTGGAGTGGCAAGGTGAATATTTTGGTGGGAAGGATGGTTATAGAACAGGTGACTCAGGACGAGTCAGGACGGAGCAGGTCACCGAGGGTGACTCAGGGCAAAGCTGGTGACCAGGGGAACAGATGTGAACTACTGATTACTACTGGCAGGAAAGTGGTTTACTAAAACTAGAGGCAAAGGGGCAAAGAGAACCAGGAAGTTGAACTTTAAAATGGAGAACAGAGGGCCGGGCATGGTAGCTTATGCCTGTAATCCCAGCACTTTGGAAGGCCGAGGTGGGTGGATCACCTGAGGTCAGGAGTTTGAGACCAGCCTGACCAATATGGTGAACCCCACATCTACGAAAAATACAAAAATTAGGTGGATGTGGTGGTGTGCACCCAGTAATTTCAGCTACTCAGGAGGCTGAGGCAGGAGAATCACTTGAATCCGGGAGGTGGAGGTTGCAGTGAGCTGAGATCAGGCCACTGCACTCCAGCCTGGGTGACAGAGTGAGACTCTGTCTCAAAAAAAAAAAAAAAAAAAAAGAGAGAGAGAGAATAGAGAATTAGAGAATAAGAGAGCTGAACATACTGACATACTGATTACTTGAAGAGAAACTTGGGGTTCACTATATTTAATATACCTATTCTTTGGAAATGAGTTATTAAATCCAGTCTATATTCAAGAGGACAGAAATTAAGCTTTAACTCTTAGAGAAAAGAGTATCAAAGGATTTATGGACATGTATTAAAACAGGCACAGTATACATGCTAACCTGTTTATAAACCCATGGCTATGTGTTTTCTATATCTATCTATAGCCAAACACGAGTTTATACTGATACCTCTAAATTAACATTATAGGATGCACTCTGACATTTATTCTTGCTTATTTATAACTTCTTGATTTGAGAATTAGAAATCTGGTTCTAATCATCTTCAATCTTTTTATCATTTATTGAACCCTAACATATATGTAAGTTATTTTTAAAATTGCTAAATGACACCCCGATGAGAAAGAAATTTACCAACTAGAGTATACCAATTGTCTTTAACCTTACATTTCCTACACAAAATACCATTGCACAGTGATTCTTTCATTACTTTCATCAGTTTTTGTACTTTTAAGCATACATATTCTGCACATTTTATAAGATTATACAAAGTATTTCATTTTAAATGTTTCTATTGTTTATTGATTTTTAAGTTTAAGTTCCACATGTTCATCGCTATACAAAAATTAGACTGACGTTATATATTACCTTGTATACTATAAATTTGCTAAGTTAAACTTTTAATTACAGGACATTTTATATATTATGTTGGATATTGATTTATAAATTGTCTATGGTTGGTTTTATGCTACACAGTCAGAAATTAACAGTTTGACAGAGTTTGTGTGGGCCTCATAGCCCAACATGCTATATGGCCTTTTATGTAGCTTTAAAATACTTGCTCTACATGTTTTTAAATTTTTTCCTGTGGTATTTTTGTTAGTTTTAGCATTCAGGTAATGTTGAACTCATAAAATCAGCTGGTAAATATTTTCTTCTTTTATTTTATTTGGAAGTGATTATATCAAATTCGTATCACTTCTCTAAATGCTTCATAGAATTCACTAGTTAAACCATACGTACCTGGATTATTCTTTTTCGTAGGAGTTTCAGTGACAAAATTCAGTTTATTCTGGTGGGGCGCGGTGGCTCATGCTTGTAATCCCAGCACTTTGGGAGGCCGAGGCAGGCGTATCACAAGGTCAGGAGATCGAGACCATCCTGTCTAACACAGTGAAACCGCGTCTCTACTAAAAATACAAAAAAATTAGCCAGGCATGGTGGCGGGCGCCTGTAGTCCCAGCTACTCGGGAGGCTGAGGCAGGAGAATGGCGTGAACCCGGGAGGCGGAGCTTGCAGTGAGCCAAGACCGCACCACTGCACTCCAGCCTGGGCTACAGAGTGAGACTCCTACTCAAAAAAAAAAAAAAAAAAAAAAAAATCAATTTATTTTATATGCATTAGGCTATTTTGGTTGTTTGTTTCTTCTTAGGTTAGATTTTGTTTTTGTTTTTGTTTTAATTAGGGTTTTTCATTTTTTTGTTTTGTTTTGAGACTCTGTACTCCAGGTTGGAGTGGTGCAGTGGTGTGATCTCGGCTCACTGCAACCTCTGCCTCCAGAGTTCAAACAATTCTCCTGCCTCAGCCTCCTGAGTAGCCAGGGTAACATGTGCACACCACCATGCACAGCTAATTTTTATATTTTTAGTAGAGACTGGTTTCACTATGTTGTCCAGGCTGGTCTTGAACTTCTGACCTCAAGTGATCTGCTTGCCTCAGCATCCCAAAGTGCTAGGATTATAGGTGTGAGCCACCATGCCCAGGCTTGAGATAGTTTTTAAGTAATGTCTTTCAAGGAATTGGAGCCTTTTATCTAAGTTTGTAAACTATACACGTAGAGTTGTTTATCATATTTTCTATTTTTCTTTTAATGTATTTAGGGTATATAACAATATTCCACATTCATTCCAACATTGACAATATCTGTCATTTTCTTTAATTTTTGTTTTGTTTTGTTTTGGTTAGATTAGCTATGGTTATATCAGAAACTAAGGTAACCAATTTTATTTCCTGTTTTTCTAATATAAGCTCTTGATGCTATACATTTTCCTTTAAGTTTGTCAGCTACATTTGACAATTTTGCAATGTTTTATTTTCATTTTTGCTTAGTAAAAATGTTTCTAAAATATCCCTTCAGTCTTCCTTATTCATTCGAGTTTATTTCTCTTCTTTTAAATTTAAGTTTTTTTTGTCCTGGTGGACAGTGTGTATTCTTAAGTTTTTGAGTTGACTTTTCTATAACTTTTAATTAGGTCAAGTTGGTCAATAGTGTTTATCAGGTCACCTATATTCTTACTAATTTTGTCCCACTTGTTCTTTCAATTATTGAGAGATGATTATTGAATCTGACAACTATAATTGTAAATGTGTTTATTTCTCCTTTTAGAGCTATCAGTTTTAGCCTCATTTATTTTGTAACTCTATTGTTAGGTGCATACACATTTATGATTGTTATGTCTGCATAAAGAATTTATCCCTTTATTGTGATACAATGTTTTTCTGACTTTCCTTCTTATTTTAAAGTCTACTCTGTCTGAAATTTATATACCATTTCTGTTTTTGTTCTGTTTAGGGTCCGTATGACATATGTTTCTCATCCTCTTAATTTATGTGTGCCTTTATAGTTAAAACATGTTATTTGGAAAAAGTAGTAGTTCCAAGAGGTTTCCTCCAGTGTCCTAAGGTGGTAGATTTTGTTGTCCTTGTCTCTGCAGATTAAAACTTTAATTCCACAAATAAGAGAAATGCCAAAGGAGGGGAGTCTTGGCAGAATATCAGCAGTAGCTTTTTTTCCTCTCCCTGAGCCAGTACTACAAGAGCAGGTTTCCCAGTATTCTTCTTGATCTTTCCTATAGCTACCTGTAAACTTTGTGGAGGAAAAAAAGTCTGCAAGAGGCTACAAATTTCCCTATGCCTCTGGCCTTTAGGGGCTTGAAATTCGCACACTAGTATACATCCAACTTAACAAAATATAGCTGAATGTTTATTATCAGTATGTACAATTTCCAACAGCATCTACCCTGGTGAACTAATGCATGGATACTGTTGCTGTCTGCATGCATCTAGCACTCTGAAGATTCCATGTTGGTTATTTGTCCTGTTTATCAGTTTTTCATGGGTTCTATAACAAATTACCAAAAACTAGAAACTTAAGCAACACAAATCTAATATCTTACATTTCTATATATCAGAAGCCTGGCATGAATCTTGCTGGGTCAACATAAAGGTACTATTAGGGCTCTTCTGTAGGCTCTAAGTAGGATTTGTTTTCTTTATCAGGTTCTAGAGAAGACTCACATTCTTTCACTCGTGGCTCCTATTCTTCACCTTAAAGTTAGCAAAAGTGAGCTGAGTCCTCATATCACATCACTCTTCTGCCTGAATCCCACTTTTCCAAGTAATATAACATATTCACAGGTTCTGGGATTAGGGCATATACATATTTGGAGAGACCATTATTCTACCTACCACAGTTTGTCTTCCAGTTCCAAAAAATTTATGTCTGTCCTACATGAATGGTCCTTTTTCATGGTCTCAAATTTTCTCAACCCATTACACTCTGTGGACTCAGGTCTTCAATGGGTTCAAGAAAAATTATCATTGTGTATTTCCATCATTTTTGTTTAAGCAAGATTTAGAGTGATGCTCTTTCCAGGTTTCTACACATCTCTAATAAAACTTGAACCCTCAAACCACATTTTGTGTAATAATAAGATATGAAATAAGATATAATAAGAACTAACAAGAAATTAATGTATGAGCAAGCAATTGGCTTAAAATACTGGTGAATAATGGTAAATAATTAAATGACTATTGTTACGATTTTGCTCTGTGAAAATCATAACATTGATTTCCACCCAAATCTCCTGTTGAATTATAATCCCCAGTGTTGAAGGTAGGGACTAGTGAGAGGTGATTGGATTATGGGGGTGGTTTCTAATGGTTTAGCACTATTCCCCTAGTGCTGCCCCATGATAGAGTTCTCATGAGATCTGGTTGTTTAAAAGTGTATAGCACCTCCCCACTTCATCGTCTTCTCCTGCTCTGTTCATGTGAAGACATGCCTCCTTGCTTTTCGCCTTCTGCCATTATTCTAAGTTTCCTGAGGCCTCCCCAGGCTTCCTGTACAGACTGTGGATCTGTGAGCCAATTAAACTTTTCTCTATAAATTACCCAGTTTCAGGTAATTCTTTATAGCATTGTGAGAATAGACAAATACAACTACCTTTGACTTTCTGTAGTATTTTCATGTTATAATACTAAGTATGTTTTGATATAAAGTACAACTCTTCCCTACACAATCAGGAAGATTACTAACATCATAAAATACCATTTTTAAAAATAAATTACTTTCACCAGATGTGGGAACAAGACACTCAAAACTATATAAGATACAAATCAGCTAGATATCACGAATATATGTCTCTCCAGCAGTATGTAGCTAAATATCTCTATATTATAATGTTTATGTTTTATTTAGATACTTAGAGTTATGGTCATGTTATCAGGAAATACATTTCATGCAGCATTTACATAATTATTTAGGTAATTAGATAATAGCCTATTGCACAATTGGTTACCTTTATATTTGTCAGCCAACATACAAACTGTCCACAGAACATCACCAAGCACTTCAAAGTACATATCAGAGAAAGATATGTTGTCTGTCCTACCGAAGGAATATCAAGTATTAAGAGAGGCAGAAAGAAAATTATGCTTAAAGACAATTAAGCATTATAATTATGATTCATATGAATTAAGGGGAAATAGAAAATGCAGTGATTTTTTTGGGAAAGTGGACAAAAAGTAAGATTCTCAAGAAAATCTTTTGGAGAAAATGACATTAGGTGTTTATAAGAGATTTTATGGTTTTTAGCTCATATTCCTGTACTTATATATGTTATAACTGGAGCCAATAAATCCTAAAAAATGTACGAACAAACTGCTACCCAGGAACATAAATTTATTCATATATATATAAAAGAAGCAAACTATATCATAACCATCTCTCAGTGTAGAAGATGATATATAAGAAATTCAGGAAGAATATAGCCAGGCTTTTTCTTTCTCAGGTTTTTTCTTTTTTTTCTTGGATGTAGCAAGAACACAATCAATCTGTCTCATTTTGGCCAACATGCCGCAAATTCTAAGGGCTACAAGAATCAAATTTCACACGGACAGAAAAAAACAATATCATGCTATTTATACTATTTTCTTTACAATTTTCACTACATAAAATACCTCATCACTGTTAGCTACAAGATGTCACATTATCATATTTTTCTATTTGACATTCAATCAAGCACTATGTTCAAGGAAAAAGAAAATTTCCACACAATGTAGTCAAAATAATAATTTTGTAATCTGTGAACTTTCTGTGGAATCTTTAGAAAACAGAAGCTTACTTTGTTTTATCTCAAATGCTTAATTTCTTCCTGGATCATCCTCAGAAGGCAAACAATTATGATACATTTACAGAAACTCAAAAGAGGTCAACAATATCTGTCTGCTTCTTTTCTGACTGATAGTGCTTGATATGATCTAGGGTCTAAGAACTACAGACCCCACATTATAACAAAACTAATTAAGAAACCCTGAAGTTCTTATATACAATGGTCAACACGAATTGATTTTGGTTTAACTCTCTCTTGAATTTCCCCAGAAAAAAAGATTATCTGAATCAGTTCAATTCATGAACAACATGTGGACTCCATTCACTTTGTAGTATGTGTCATGGCATGATTTTATGAACACCTTCACCTTAGAGGTGAAAAAACTGGCACAAGTTTTATCTGACTCATTTGTTTCACTTATCTCCCAGTAGTTTTACGCTAGTTGGTCTCTTCAAAACTCTTCTGGCCAAAACAGGTCTATAGCAGGGGCAAATGTAATGAAGATAAGAATGCATTCGAGTCCAGATGAAATTCTATACATTATGTAGTGTTATTCTAGTTTGTTTTTTTACTCTGATGTATTCTTATATTTACTCCATTGATGTTTCTTGCTTTCAAATACTATGTTTAGCATAGCATTTAATGATATATAGTACAATTCTTAAGTAAAAAGTAACTTCAAACATCATCTATTGTAATACATTTCTGTGAATGCAATAATAATTTTTTTCTGTATTTGTTTTATTGTTACACCTGTGTGCTTGACAATAAGTGTTTTGCTAACTATTTGGAAGTTCCCAGTTCTACTCAACATTAAAACAACATAGAAATGGAAAAATCTATCACTTGATAACCATAGATCTTTTACATACATTTCAGTTATGTACAGTGTATGTTGGGGTTCATGGAAAAAGTTTTATGAGTACGGAATGCTAATTCTCTGTAGGTACCTTAGCAGTAATTGTTAATTCTCTTCAAGTTTTGGGTTCCTGGGTTATTTTTAAATATTAAATTCAAAACCTTATTAAATATAATTTACAGATTCAAACATTATTTATGAAACTTTAAAAATTCCAATTCCACACAATTAAAGTTTTGCATTTTAAAAAATCTTTTACTGAGTCAAATTATTCCTCTTTGCAATAGTCTTTGAAAACTTTGGGTGAAATTTTTGGGCTACACCAAAGTCCTTTTTTATGTGACAATCTTTCCAAAGTTCCTAAAAAATTATGACATCTATACCAAGCACAATATTGCAGGTATGGAACTTTGAAAAATAGCCTGGAAGAAGATAACATTTGGGTTAGAATTTGCCTAATAAACATCATGAGTTATTTCTGAGGACGCTAATGGCAAGAGGAGACAAAAACTAATTTAAACACAGCACTCAAAAGATTATCACAGTAATCAAAAGATTGGAAGGAGAAGCTGAAAAATGACACAAGATAAATAGGTGTTGAGTTATTCCAGCATATGATGGTTACTATGACATGATCAATACATAGTAAATGTACAGGTTGTATGCATGTTGATGGAAAGATAGATCTTAGGATATCTTGGTAATTTTTTTCCTAAAATGATTAAAAAATAGTTACAGAAATATTTCATTACAGGGATTCTAGAATGTTGTTGAACTATCAAAATATTTAACGACCTCTATTTTATAATCTTATCCAAATCACTTAATCAGAGAATTATGGCTACAAAATACAAGTGAAAGTAAACAGATGTTACTAATTTGATGTTTCAGAATGAAAATACCAATTCAGTTTACTCACTATAGTATTCGCTAATATATATAGTCTCACTACCTAAGTTACTGGCTGGGATTACAGTAAATGAGGCACTTCGGAGGTGCTAGTAGCTTAAAAGTGACACATTCAATATTTTCATATAAATTTTAAAACTTTCTAACCTGTATGTTTGCAAAATCCTGGAAAGATCTTAGTCATTGACCTTTAAAACTTACAGATAATTTATAGACCAAAAATCTAGTGAGTATAAATATTTAAGAATGTGACTGCCTTCATGGCATGAAAGAACCACATCTATGGTAAATTCTAGTAGCTTTAGGAATTCGAATAATTGGCAGCTTAGGTAATTCACTATACATTGCATAAACATAGTGATATGATGATAGTAAAACATTAGGATGACATTGATAAATTTTTTTTTTTTAATAAAAAAGGAAGACGTGATTACTTTTGGGATATCCTAGGGTTTTAGTTGATTCAGTAATTCATTAAAGTGGTGACTAGCTTATTTCTGTCTATTCACTGACTTGTGATGTAATGATGTGCTTTGCAGAGGTAAGTTGGTTTAACAAGCTGACCTGTTTACATAGGATCTGTAAATATTGCAGGAGGTGAAACATTAATTAGGTCTCTTGATTGCACAGACGGAAATGAAGGGTTTCTCAGAGGAGTTTTGTGCCTTCAGTAGCATTTTTCTTCAGTTTAACCTCATTCAATAAAAGGCCATTAGCTTGAAATGCCTTCTGAACTTCTGAGTTTACTTTGTAAGCATCATTCTAGGTTCCTGTGTATAATACTGGTTGTTACCCAGTAATAAAACTGTTGCCTTCATTAATCACTAAGGTCTCATATTTTTTAGCTCTGATGGAAGAAAACAAAAGAAGTAGTATTAAACTATTTATTTTGAAAATACTTCTCTTTAATTAATTTGGAATATAGATAGTAAAAAAAGGAATATAGATAATAAAAGTCATTATTTGCTCAGGTCTTTGTCATAGGAAAAGTAAATTAAAACTTTTTACCTCATATATAACTCATATTTGTTTAATATATAGCATAAAAGAATTCTTGTAAGAATTATCTTACAAGTAATCTTGTAGAAATGATGTATGAATACAGTCTTATAAAAATGGTGGCATGTCTTATTTTCTAATAGTGAATAAAAACAACAGTTAACTTGAAGTTTATGAGCATACACCATAACTCTACAATTAGATATATATAGATTTTTTAATGTTAATTTACATTCAGGGGTACAAGTGCAGGTTTGTTATGTAGGTAAACTTGTGTCATGGGAGTTTGTTGTATAGATTATTTCATCACCCAGGTATTGAGTCTCAAATTTCTTAGTTACGTTTTCCTGATCCTCTGTCTCCTTCTTCCCTCCCCTTTCTGAAAGGCCCCAGTATGTGTTGTGTCCTTCTATGAGTCCATGTGCTCTCATCATTTAGCTCCCTAAAAAGGTGTATTTTCAGGGTACAAATAGAACATAAAGAACATTTTTTGTCCCTATTCTCAAAATGGATTTTGAAACCACTTCTGAGGCATCTCAGATATCTAAATGCTCTTTGGTAAACATTAAAATGCCATCTCTGTCCTTGTTTAGCCATTATTGATTTTATATTAAAAGTAGATGAAAGGTCCGTTTGGGGAATACTGCCATATAATTACTGCAATGACCTAACCATCTAATACTACTCAGGGCAAAAGCCATTTGATCAAAATCAATGTAAAATACACATTTATCCTCCTGAAACTTCTAGTGTGTGGTGGAAAGGAAGGGGAATACACCAAATATCAAGAGGTATATTTAATAATGTGACATCAGAAGTAAGAGCAATCACATTTTTACTAACTCTCAAATTCAAACAGCTCTATGTGACTGAATTCTGGAGTTATATGACTTACTGACACCAGAATAGACAAATCAATAACTTCTTAAAAAAAAAAAAAAAGAGTTTTTTAAAAACAAAGAATTTCTCATTAGAGCCAGGAATTTAGCTTTACAAAACTGCCCAAATACCATGCTTTTTTGTTTGTTTAAGCACGTGGTTGTATATCATATGCAATTAATGTAACATATCTAATAAATATGTAATATATTCAGGGCAAGGCTAAAATATGTAATAATATATTATTATATCTTTGCTAACTCTTTTTTTTTAGTTTGGGAGTCCATATAGTTAGCATTTCATATCCACATGAAAATTATGCCCTAGGTTAGGAATATTAGTCAGATTTGTAGTATTCAACTTCTGCTCTATCAAGTCCTAATTCTCATTTGATCTCAAGAACAAGAGAGTGTTATTAGACACTGTTAATGGACATCCTTTACAGACAAAGGAGGGTTTGCCATGAGCAAATGTATTAAACTTCTGGCCTTCCAGACAGAGCTTTTTCTGTGACCCTGGAAAGGGTTCTCACAATGTGTACATGGATTCACATGTTTGTAAAATTTATGTTCGTAAAAATGTGTTTACTATTTGCTGCAATTACTTTCCTAATTCTGTATTATGTAAATACCTTTATTTTGTTTTATAATTCTTACAGAGTCCAGCATTTTATTAGCCTAAGGCCCACGAATACTGGATTTGCTTGAAAACATACAAATTGAGTGTGTGAGTAAGGGAGCACCTGATATATGACTATCATACCAATGATGTGTATTTGGTCTAGAGGATATTATTTAAAGTGTACATGTTTTGTTACCCTTAACTAAGTCCCAACTGAAAAAGGTCAACCTGTATGAAAACAATATTTCAGCATTGCTTTTTAACAAGACTTAACTTTTTAACTCACTCTAAAATAATTTTATTTTAATAATTTGCAATGCTCTTGTAAGCAGGAATCCATCATTTCTAGCAGCTATAGTTTCCATCCCTACTACTTCTCCCACCTACCCATTCACACAGTTACATGAAAACTTTCCTGATCAGGCATTATCTGTGAGAGAGAGTCTGAGCAGAATGATCTCTAATACAATCTATGGCATCCCAAGAATGTACACAAGGTAAGAACTTACCTGTAGTATGTCAAGTAATTCATGTAATTAGAAATTTTTCACCTGAGTTGGATGTAGGAAAACATCTTCCTACATTCTAGGAAAGAATCTTTGACGTTCTTTTTTTAGTTAATTTAAGAAAGATTAATTGAGCACATTTCTGGGAGAAGCATTCTTCTAAAAATGGAGCAAGAAAAATGCATCTGCTGCTTTTTAAAAAGATAAATCTGACAAAAACTCTAGTGCCAGATATCCACTGTCATGTCAATTGAAAAGATCAGTTGTAAAGAAGCAAGAGTAGAAAATCATCTCTTCCCTTGGAAATGCACATGAATTTTCTACCTGACACACCCAGAACAACTCAAGCTTCATCATTTAAGGAAAGGCAATTTTGATGGAGGATGGAGAAGTATCTTTCATGATAGAGTATTACTAGTAGAATCATGATCATCAGAAAGACTACACAAACATTTATATTGTAGTCTCCTTGCTTGATGAACTACTAAGTAATCATAATGAATCCCACTCTATTATATCCTATATAGATGTTTGTATAATATATTGATTCTTCAGTGTTCTTAGAATAATAAAGAGATAGGGATAAATAAATATTTGTGCGGGTACACATTTATATGTGTCTCTGTTCTATCATCTTTTGTGACTGGTGGTAATATAACATTTCCAAGCATAGAGTTGAATGAACCATGGACTTGAATTCAGATCATACCAGAGGTAAATTCAAGGTCAACACTAAAACTGTGTGATACATTCCTTACGCTTTATATACCTCAAGGTTCATTCATAACATAAAGTTAATAACGCCTGTTTGATGAAGATGAGTCTTTTTTTAGTTTTTAAATAGATTTGCTCTCATTTGTTTTTTGATAGACACATAATTGTTTGTATTTATAGGGTACATAGTGATATTTCAATACATACAATGTAAAGTGATCAAATCAAGGTAATTAGCATATCAATCATCTCAAACATTTATCATTTTTTTGTGTTGGGAAGACTCAATATCCTGCTTCTAGCTCTTTGAAAATATATATTATTATTAACTATAGTAACCCTACAGTGCTACAGAACACTAGAACTTATTCCTCATATCTAGCTATAATTTTACATTGTGTAACAAATCTCTTTCTATTCCCCCATCCCCATATACTTCCCAGACTCCAGCACTCTCTATTCTACTTTTTACCTCTATGAAACAACACTGTTAGCTTCGAAATATGAGTGAGAATATGCAGGGTTTAAGTTTCTGTGACTGGCTTATTTCATATGACATAATGTCCCCCAGGTCTAACCATGTTACAAAAATGACAAGATTTTATTCTTTTTTTATGGATGAATAGTAGTATTTCATTTTGTATGTATAACCACATTTTTAAAAATGTATCTGTTGGACACTTGGGTTGATGCCATACCTTGACTATTGTAAATAGTGCCACTATAAATATAGGGGTGCAGATGACTCTTTGAAATACAGATTTCCTTTCTTTTAGATAAATGCCCAGTAGCGGGGATGCAGATGACTCTTTGAAATACAGATTTCCTTTCTTTTAGATAAATGCCCAGTAGCAGGGTCGTGGATCATACATTAGTTCTATTTGCAGTTTTCTGAGACTCCTCCATGTTGTTCTTCAAAGTAGTTGTACTAGTTCACATTCTCACCAAGAGTGTATAAGAGTTTCCTTTTCTCCACATCCTTACTAGCATTTGTGATTTGTCTTTTTCATAATAGCTGTCTTACCTGGTGTGAGATGATCTCTCATTATGATTTTGATTCACATTTTCCTAATGGTTAGTGATGTTAAGAATTTTTTCATGTATTTGTTGGCTATTTGAATGTCTTCTCTTGAGAAATATCTGCTCAGACCATTTGCCCTCTTTAAATCAATTTTTTTTTCCTGTTGAGACAGTTGAGTTCATTGTATATTCTGGACATTAATACTATGTGGGAAGAGGAGTTTGCAAATAATTTTGCTCATTCTGGAGGTTGTCTTTTTACACTGTCGATTATTTCTATTGCTATGAAGAAGTTTTTAGTTTGATATAATCCTGTTTGCTTGTTTTTCCTTTTGTCGCCTGTGATTTTAAGGCCTTATTCATAAAATATTTTCTCAGACCAATGTCTTGAAGTGTTCTCTCTGTGTTTTCCTTTAGTAGTTTTTAAGTTTTAAGTCTTACATGTAGGTCTTTAACCCATTTTGAGTAGATTTTGGTTTCATTTGTGGTGAAAGAAGAGAGTATAGCTTTATTCTTTTGCACATAGGTATCTAGTTTTCCCAGCAACATTCATTGAAGTGACTGCCTAATGAGTGTTCTTGGTGTCTCTGTCAAAAATAAGTTGGTTGCAAATAAATGGATTAATTTCTGGGTTCTTTATTCTGTTCCATCAATTTGCATACATGCTTTTCATTGGTACCATGCTGTTTGGCTAATATAGGTTTATAGTATATTTTGAAGACTGGTAGTGAGATGTGTCTGGTTTTGTTCTTTCTGTTTAGGAGTTATCTATTTGGTTTCTTGTGGCTCCATACAAATTTTGGAATTTTTAAAATATGTGTAAAATATGTCATTGACTTTTTGATAAATATTGCATTGAATCTGTAGGTTGCTGTGGTTAGTATGCTCATTTTAATAATATTAGTTACTCAAGTCCATGAACATGGGATGTCTTCTCATTTTTTGTGGGTCTTCTTCAGTTTCTTTCATCAGTGTTTTATATTTTATATTTATATCATGGATATATTTCTTCACCTTAGTTAAATTTACTCCTAGGCATTTTTATAGCGGTTATATGTTGAATTGTTTGCCTATTTTTTTTAGCTAGTTCATTGTTTATGTGTAGAAAATCTGCAGATTTTTGTATGTTGATTTGTATCCTGAGACTTTACAGAATTTGTTTATCAGTTCTAAGTGTTTTTTCTGTGTGTGTGTGTGTGTGTGTGTGTGTGTTAGAGCTTTTAGGTTTTTCTATATATAAGGTAATGTCATCTGCAAACACAGATAATTTTACTTTCTCTTGTCTAATTTCTTTTGCCTAATTGCTCTGGCTAGAATCTCCAGTGCTGTGTTGAACAAGAGAGGTGACAGTGGGCATCTTTGTTTTGCTCCAGTTCTTAGAGGAAAAGCTTTCAGGTTTTTCTTTCTGTTTTCTATTTAGTATGATGTCAGCTGTGGATTCATCATGTATGGCCTGCCCTCATTGTGTTGAGTCACTTTCTTTCTAAATCCAAATTATTGAGAGTATTTATCAAGGAGAAAGGTTGAATTTTATCAAATGCCTTTCTGCATCTATTGAAATAATCATACGATTTTTGTTCTTAATTTTGTGGATGTGATGTATCACAGTTTTTGTGCCCTTATATAACTGGTATCAGGATTATGTTGATCTTTCAGAACGTGTTTAGAAAAATTCCCTCCCATTCAAATGTTCGTAATAGTTTCAGAATAATTTGTAGTAATTATTTTTTAAAAGTTTGGTAGAATTTAGTGGTGAAGCCATCTGCTACTCAACTTTTTGGAAAGCTTGTTTTTTCTTTTATTACTATTTCAACCTTGTTATTACTTATTGGTCTGTTCAGAATTTCTGTTTCTTCTTGGTTCAATATTGGTAGTTTGTATGTGTCCAAGAAGTTATCTATTGTACTCTTGGTTTTCAAATTTATTGGCATGTAGTTATTTATAACAGTCTTTAATGATCCATTGTAGTTCTGTGGTATCAGTTGTAACGTCTTCTTTTTTATATCTGGTTTTATTTGTTTGAGCCTTATATATTGTTTTCTTAATTAGTTTAGCTAATAGTTTTTGGATTTTGTTTATCTTTACAAAGCTAACTTTTTGTTTTGATAATCTTTTCTAATATTTTTAATCTCAATTTTGTTAATGTGGGCTCTGATCCTCATTATTTCTTCAGTTCTAATTTGGAGTTTGTTTTTTTTTCTTCAATTTGTATTTTAAGTTCAGGGGTACATGTGCAGTATGTACAGGTTTGTTACACAGGTAAACGTGTGCCATGGTTGTTTGCTGAACAGATCATTCCATTACATAGGTATTAAGCCCAGCATGCATCAGCTGTTCTTCCTGATGTATATCCTCCTCATAACTGCAACCCAACCCCCACATGGCAACAGATCACAGTGTTAGTTGTTCCCCACAATGTGTCCATGTGTTTTCATCATTCAATTCTCACTTATAACTAAGAACATGTGGTATATGGTTTTCTATTCCTGTGTTAGATTGCTGAGGATAATGGCTTCCAATTCCATCTATGTCCCTGCAAAGAACATGATCTCATTCTTTATTATGACTGCACAGTCATGGTGTATATGTACCACCTTTTTTATATCCAATCTATCTTTGATGGGTCTTTAGGTTGATTCCTTGTCTTTGATATTGTGAATAGTTGTGTGCATGTATCTTTATAATAGAATAACTTATATTACTTTGGGCATATACCCAGTAATGGGGTTGCTGGATCAAATAGTGTTTCTGACTTTGGGTCTTTAAGAAATTGCCACACTGTCTTCCACAATGATTGAACTAACTGATATTCCCACCAGCAGTGTAAAAGCATTCCATTTTTTATGCAAGCTCACCAGCATCTATGGTTTCTTGACTTTAATAATAGCATTCTGACTGGTATAATATGGTATCTCATTGTGGTTTTGATTTGCACATCTCTGATGATCAGTGATGTTGAGCTTTTAAAAATATTTTTGTTGGCTGCATGTACGTTTTCTTTTGAAAAGTGTCTGTTCATGTTCATTGCTCACTTTTTAGTTCAGTTGTTTGTTTCTTTTTCTGGAAAATTTGTTTAAGTTTGTTTTAGGCTTTGGATATTAGACCTTTTTCAGATGGATAGATTGCAAAAGTTTTCTCCCGTTCTCTAGGATGCCTGTTTTCTCTGATGATAGTTTGTTTTGCCGTGCAGAAGCTCTTTAGTTTAATCAGATCATATTTGTCAATTTTTGCTTCTGTTGCAATTGCTTTTGATGTTTTTGTTAGGAAAAAATTTGTTTGTGCCTATGTCCTTAATGGTATTGCCTGGATTTTCTTCTAGGGTTTTTACAGTTTGAGACTTTACATTTAAGTCTTTAATCCATGTTGAGTTAATTTTTGTATATGGTATGAGAAAGTAGTCCAGTTTTAATCTTCTGCATATGGCTAGCCAGTTACTTTGAACCCATTTATGAAAAAGGGAGTCCTTTCCCTATTGTTTGTTTTTGTCAGATATGTCAAAGATCAGATGGTTTTAGGTGCACGGTCTTATTTCTGAGTTCTCAATTCTGTTCTGTTGGTATATGTGCCTGTTCTTGTACCAGTACCAGGCTGTTTTGGTTACTGTAGCCTTGTAGTATAATTTGAAGTCAGGTAGTGTGATGCCTCCAGCATTGCTCTTTTGCTTAGAATTTTCTTGGCTATTCTGGCTATTTTTTTTGGCTTTATGTAAGTTTTAAAATAGTTATTTCTAATTCTTTGAAGAATGCAAAAATATAAATTATAGTTTAATGGGAATAGCATAGAATCTGTAAATTACTTTGGGCAGTATGGTCATTTTCACAATATTGATTCTTCCTACTCATGATCATGGAATGTTTTTCCATTTGTTGTGTCCCCTCTGATGTCTTTGAGCAGTGATTTGTATCTCTCATTGAAGAGGGCCTCCACTTCCGTTATTAGCTAATTCCTAAGTATTTTATTCTTTTGTATAAATTGTGAAAGTGAGTTCAATCATAATTTGGCTCTCTGCTTGTCTGTTTTTGGTGTATGGGAATCCTAGTGATTTTGCATATTGATTTTGTATCCTGGACTTTGCTGAACATGCTTAACAGCTTAAGAAGGTCTTGGGCTGAGACAATGGAATTTTCTGGATGTAGAATCATGACATCTGCAAACAAAGATAATTTGATTCCCTCTCTTCATATCCAAATAGGTTTTATTTCTTTCTCTTGCCTGATTTCCCTAGCCAGAACTTCTAATACTGCATTGAATAGGTGTGATGAGAAAGGACATCCTTGTTTTGTGCTAGTTCTCAAGAAGAATGCTTCCAACTTTTGCCCATTCAGAATTATATTGATTGTGGGTTTGTCATATATAGGGCTTATATTTTGGAGTATGTTTCTTCAATAACTACTTTATTGAGAGATTTTAACATGAAGTGATGTTGAATTTTATCAAAGGCCGTTTCTGCCTCTATTGTGATAATCATGTGGTTTTTGTCTTTAGTTCTGTTTATGTAATAAATCACATGTATGGATTTGTGTATGTTGAATCAACCTTTCATTCCAGGGATAAAGCCAACTTAATCATGTTGGATGAGCTTTTTATTGTGCTGCTGGATTCAGTTTGCCACTATTTTATTGAGGACTTTTCCATCGATGTTTTCAAGGATATTAACTTAATATTTCATATTTTTATTGTATGTCTGCCAGGTTTTGCTATCAAGATGAAGGTGGCCTGATAGAATGAGTTAGGGAGGAGTTCTTTCTTTTCAAATATTTGGAACAGTTTCAGTGGAAATGATGCCAGGACTTTTTTGTACCTCATGTAGAATTCAGTTGTGAATCAATCTGGTCCTGGGCTTTTTGGGGTTGGTAGACTATTGTTACTGTTTCAATGTCAGAACTTGTTATTGGTCTATACAGGTGTTCAATTTCTCCCTAGTTCAGTCTTGAGAAGGTCTGTGGATACAAAATGTATCCATTTCTTTTAGGTTTTCTAGTTTATGTGCATAGAGGTGTTCATAGTGTTCTCTGATGATTGTCTGTATTTCTGTGAGGTCAATGGTGATATCCCCTTATCATTTCTGATTGTGTTTATTTGACTTTTTTCTCTTCTTATTTATGAGCCTAGCTAGCGGTGTATCCTACTTTTTTTTTTTTTTTTTTCAAAAATATTGTTCCTGGATTTGTTGATTTTTTGAAGGCTTTTTTGTGTCCCTGACTTCTTCAGTTCAGCTCTGATAAGCTTTGGGATTCATTTGCTCTTGATTTTCTAGTTCTTTTAATAGAAATGTTAAGTTGCTAATGAGATCTTTCTAGCTTTTTGATGTGGGCATTTAGTGCTATACATTCAGTTGCAACCCAGAGTTTCTGGTATGTTGTCTCTTTGTTCTCATTATTTTCAAAGAATTTCTTGATTTCTGCCTTAATTTCATTATTACCCAGGAGTCATGCAGGAGCAGGTTGTTCAATTTCAATGTAGTTGTGTGGTTTTGAGTGAGTTTCTTAATCTTGGGTTCTAATTTGATTGTGCTGTAGTCTGAGAGACTGTTATAATTTCAGTTCTTTTGCATTTGCTGAAGAGTGTTTTACTTCTGATTATGTGGCCAATTTTAGAGTAAGTGCCATGTGGCAATGAGAAAAATGTATATTCTATTGTTTTGGGATGGACAGTTCTGTAGATCTCTATTAGGCCCTCTTGATCCAGAGCTAAGTTCAAGTCCTGCATATCCTTGTTAATTTTCTGTCTCATTTATTTGTCTAATATTGTCAGTAGGGTGTTAAAATCTTCTAATATTATTGTGTGGGATTCTAAGTCTCTTTGTAGGTCTCTAAGAACTTGCTTTACTAATCTGGGTGCTCCTTTATTGGATGCATATATATTTAGGATAGTTAGCTTTTCTTGTTGAATTGATCACTTTACCATTATGTAATGTCCTTCTTTGTATTTTTTGATGTTTGTTGGTTTAGTTTGTTTTGTCAAGCTAGTATTTAAACCCCTGTTTTTTTCTCTTTTTCTGCTTTCCATTTGCTTGGTAAATTTTTTTCTGTCCCTTTATTTTGAACTTGTACACATCTTTGCAAATGAGCTGTGTCTTTTGAAGACAGCATACCAATGAGTCTTGGCTCTTTATGCAGCTTGTTATTCTGTGTCTTTTAATTGAGGAATTTAGCCTATTTACATTTAAAGTTAGTATTGGTATGTGTTAATTTGATCCCATCATCATGATGCAAGATGATTATTTTGCAGACTTGTTCATATAATTGCTTCATAGTGTCATTTGTCTGCATACCCCAGGGTGTCTTTGTCGTGGCTGATAATGGTTTTCCTTTCCATATTTACTGCTTCTTTCAGGAGCTCTTGCAGGTCAGGCCTGGTAGTGACAGATTCCCTCAGCATTTGCTTGTCTGAAAATAATCTTAATTTATGAAGCTTAGCTTGACAGGAATAAAATTCTGGGTTGGAAATTTTTTTCTTTAAGAAAGTTGAATATTGGCCCCAATCTCTTCTAGCTTGTAGGGTTTCCACTGAGAGGTTCGTTGTTAGTCTGATGGACTTCCCTTTGTAGGTGACTTAACCTTTCTTTTGGGCTGCCCTTAACATTTTTTCTTTCATTTTGACCTGGGAAAATCTGATGATTATGTGTCTTAGGTTTGAGCTGCTCATGGAGTATCTTACTGGAGTTCTCTATTTTTCCTGGATTTGAATGTTGGCCTGTCTTGCTAGGTTAATGAAGTTCTTCTGGATGATATCCTGAAGTATGTTTTCCAACTTAGTTTTGTTCTTCTCATCTTTTCAGGCACTCTTAATTAATTGTAGGTTTGGTGTCATTACACAGTCCCATATTTCTCAGAGGTTTTGTTCATTCTTTTTTATGCTTTTCTCTATTCTTGTCTGTCTTATTTCAGAAAGATAGTCTTTAAGCTTTGCGATTCTTTCTTCCACTTGGTCTGTCCTGCTGTTGACACTTGTGATTGCATTATGAAGTTCTCAATTTGTGTTTTTCAGCTCCATCAGGTTGGTTATGTTTCTGTCTAAACTGGCTGTTCTGGCTATCAGCTCCTGTATTCGATTATGGTTATTAGCTTCTTTGCATTGGATTACAGTACGATCCTGTAGCTCAATGAAGTTTGTTATTACACACCTTCTGAAGCCTACTTCTGTCACTTTAGCCATCTCAGCCGCAACCTTGTTCTTTGCCCTTGCTGGCGAGGTGTTGCAGTCATTTGAAGGAGATGAGGCACTCTGGAATTTTCAGTTTTCAGTATTTTTGCATTTATTCTTTCTTATCTTTGTGGACTTATCTACCTTCAATCTTTGAGGTCGCTGACCTTTGAATGGGGTTTTGTGGGTTTTTTTTTTTTTTTTTTTTTTTTTGTTTTTGTTTTTTTTTTTTTTTTTTTTTTTTTTTTTTTTTTTTAACAGGCCACTCTTCCATAAGGCTGCTGAAGTTTGCTTGGGGTCTGGTCCAGACCCTAGTTGCTTCAATATTTCTCATACCTGGAGGGATCACCAGTAAAGGCTATAAAACAGCAAAGATGGCATCCAGCTTTTTCCTCTGGAAGCTGTGTCCCAGGGGCATACTGACCTGTTGCTGGCCCAAACGCCCCTGTACAAGTTACTAGAACCCCTATTGAGAGGCCTCACACAGTCGAGGACCTGCTTAAAGAAGTAGTCTGGCTGCTTTTTGGTAAAGCAGGTGTGCTTCATTGAGGGGAACCCTTTCCTGTCTGGACCATTTCTATTCTCCAAAGCTGGCAGGTTGGAACAACTGAGTCAACTGAACAGAAGACATGGTGGCTGTCCCTTCCCCTGGGAGCTTCATCCCAGGGAGAGATTAGAGCTCTATCCTAGAACACCTGCTGGAGTAGCTGAAGCCCCATAGGGAAGTCCCATACAATGAGGAGGAATGGATTGGGGTCTCACTAAAAAAGTAGTCTGGCAATAATCTGGCAAGGCAGCTGGCTGTGTTTTGGTGGACCTCCACAGGGAGGTACCACCCAGTAAGTAGAAATGGATTGGGGTCCCGCTTAAAGAAGCCATCTGGCTATGATCTGGTAAGGCAGCTGTACTGCATTGTCGGGATCCTTTCTTGTCTGGATCATTTGTAGTCTCCAAAGCCAGCAGGCTGGAATGGCTGAGTCTATCGAACTGCAGAGATAGATGGTGGCTGCCCTTTTCCCAAGAAACTCAGATCCCTCTCAGGCAGATTCCAGCCTGTTGTCATTGGCTGGCTGAAATTCCAAGCCAATGGGTCTTAACTTGTGAGTTGCCATGGAAGTGGGGCCCACAGGAAAATGCTGCTTAGCTCCCTAGAGTCAGCCTCCTTTCTAGGGATATGACTGGATGGATTTCCTGCCTTGCTGGGGATTGCTGGGCTGGAGTATGTAAAACTCCTGGGTCTCTGTGTGTGCCTGAGGAGCTGCTCTGCCGAGACTCCACACAGCTGTGTGTATCAGACCCAAGGGCCTCCCTGGTGGTGTGGGTTCATGAGGGTATTTCCTGATCTGCTGATTTCAGAGATCCATGGGAGAAGCATGGTTTTCCAGCAAGGATCACAGAATCATACACTACTTCCCTTGGCTGGCGGTGGGTGTTCCTTTGGCTTTGTGCCACTACCTGGGTAGGCCATCGCTGCCCCTTCCCCCAACTTTTCTTCATTCTCCATTGGTAAAGTTGTTTGTCTAGTCAATTCCAATGCGAGAGCCTGTATGTTAGTTGAAGGTGCTGAATTAATTTGCCCCTTTTCATTCTTCCCCATTAGTGCAGCTGCTTCTAATTGACCATCTTGGATCATTCCAGTTTGTTCTTACTTTTCTAGCTCCTGAAGGGAAATTGTTAGGTTCCTTATTTGAAATCTTTTAACTTTTCTGATGTAGGCATTTATTGCTGTAAATTTGTTTCCTAATACTGTATTTGCTGTAGTTTATAGATTTTGGTATGCTGTATTTCTATTTTCATTTGTTTCAAGGAATTTTAACATTTCTGAATTTTTTTCTTCACTTACTGGTCATTCATGAGCATGTTGTTTAATTTCTATGTATTTTCATACTTTCAAATGTTTCTTTTTAAATTAACTGTTTAGTTTTATTCTATTGTGTTCAGATAAAATATTACATATAATTTATTTCTTATTCAAATTTTAGTTTAGATTCAATTAGTATGTGTATAGGTGTATTACCTGGGTATATTACATAATGCTGAGGTTTGAGGTATGAATGACTTCATTACCTAGATACTGAGCACACTAACCAGTAGTTGTTCAATGTTTGACCCCTTCCCTTCATCCCCCCATAATAGTTCCCAGTTACTATTGTTGCCATCTTTATATTTATAAATACCCAAAATTTAGCTCCCACTTATTAGTGAGAACGTGTGGTATTTGATTTTCTTTTCTTTTTTTAATAACTGAAGTATGTTGTATTTAATTTTAGTAACAACAGCAACTTTAAAATGTTGACAGATATCTCTAGAAATCATACATCTTATAAAAAATGAAACTATATGGAGGCAAAACTTCCCAGGAGTGTTGTTGTTTATATTTTACAGTCTGAAGAATGACAAATACTTGAAGATATTTTTGAGTCTGATAATAAATTCTGAGAAATAAAAGCGAACAAACAGGCTTCTTTTTCTTAACTTAATAGGGTTGAAATACGTCTTAAATAATTAGGTATTTGGTTTTCTTTTCTTGTGTTATTTAGTTTGGATGATGGCGTCTAACCACATTTATGTTGCTGCAAAAGACATAATTTTATTACGTTTATGGCTGCCTAGTATTCAATGTTGTATATGTGCCACATTTTCTTTATCCAATTCATCATTGATGGGCACCAAGCTTGATTCCATTTTCTTGCTATTGTGAATAGTGCTGCAATGAAAATGTGAGTGCAAGTGTGTGTTTGGTAGAATGATTTGTTTTCTTTTTCTGTATATCTAGTAAAGGGAGTGCTGTGTTAAATGGTAGTTCTGTTTTAAGTTATTTGAGAAATCTCCAAACTTATTTCCACAGTGGCTGAACTAATTTACATTTCCACCAACAGCATATAAGCGTCCATTATTCTCTGCAGTCTTTCCAGCATCTGTTGTGTTTTGACTTTTTAGTAATAACCATTCTGACTGGTGTGAGATGGTATCTATTTGCAGTTTTGATTTGCATTTCTCTGATGATTAATAATAGGCAGCATTTTTTCACATTTCATGGCCACTTGTATGTCTTCTTTTGAGACGTATCTGTTCATTTCTTTTGCCCATTTTGAATGTAATTATTTGGTTTCTGCTTATCCAATTATTTAAGTTCCTTGTAGATTTCTTAGACCTTTGTTGGATGCATAGTTTGTAAATATTTTCACCCATTCTTTATGTTGTATGTTTACTCTGTTGATTGTTTCTTTTGCTGTGCAGAAGCTCCTTAGTTTAATTAGGTCTTACCTGTCAATTTTTTGTGTTGCAATTTATTTTGAAGACTAATGCATAAATTCTTTCCCAAGGCCCATGCCCAAAATGATGCTTTCCAAGTTTTATTATAGTATACTTATAGTTTGCGATTTTACATTTAAATATTTAATTCATCTTGAGTTGATTTTTGGATATGGCAAAAGGTATAAGTCCAATTCCATTCTTCTGCATTTGGCTGGCCAGCTCTCTCAGTATCCTGTAATTAATAGGATGTCTTTCATCATTGCTTATTTTTGTCAACTTTGTCAAAGATTAGATAAGTTTAGGTGTGAGGCTTTATTTCTGGGTTCTGTATGCTTTTACATTAATCTATGTGTCTGCTTTTTGTAACAGTACCATGTTGTTTTAATTACTGTAGCCTTATGTTATAATTTGAAGTCAGATACTGGGATGCTTCTGGCTTTATTATTTTTACTTAGGCTAGCTTTGGCTATAGAATAGATTTTTCTAGTTTTGTGAATACTGACATTGGTAGTTTGATAGAAATAGCTTTAGATCTGTAGATTGCTCTGGGCTTCTACAGAACAATATTAATTCTTTCAGTTCATAAATGTTTAAAGTTTTTTCATTGCTTTTGTCATATATAATTCCTTTTAGCACTGTTTTGTAGTTCTTGAGATCTTTCTCATTAGGTTAGCTGTATTCTTAGCTATTTTATTTTTGGGTGCGACTATTGTAAATGTGATTGTGTTCTTTATTTGGCTCTCAGCTTGAATGGCTGACTTTGTAAGTGCCTTGATTCAAAATGATGTCCTGCTGTCAGTCCTGTGTCTGGGAAAATGTTGACAACTTTTCCCTGTGTGTTCCCCTCACAGTGTCTCCAAACCTTACCCCATGTTAAATACAGAGTTTAGAAGAAACAAAGTGCTCTCTCTCAGCTTGGGTTGGTCAGATTCCTTGTGGAAAGGTAAGTTACAGGGGGAGGCTCTCTACCTCTCTAATGTACTGGGAATTCACTCGCATTTATCAGTCAGATAGCATCATGGGGGTTTGTGCTGACATTCTCCTCCCTGGGATCTGGGGTACCCTTCACCATTCTAGTTGATTCCTATTTAGCTTCTCGAATTAAAGCTCACAGAATTTATCTTTATGTATTATCTAGCTACTTCCACGTGGCTGAGGCACACTAAACGTTTCTAGTCTGCCATCTTGGGAAAACAAAACAAACCAAATCAATTTAAATTTTTTTTCAAAACCATGTATTGTGTCCCAATATATGATTAGTCCTGAAGAATAGAATATGTTCTGTTGGAAAAAAATATGTATTCTACAGTGTTGGATTAAATATTTTGTCCATAGGCCAGGCGCACTGGCTCATGCCTGTAATCCCAGCACTTTGAGAGGCCGAGGCGGGTGGATCACCTGAGGTCGGGAGTTCAAGACCAGCCAACCAACATGAGAAACCCCATCTCTACTAAAAATACAAAATTAGCTGGGCCTGGTGGCACATGTCTGTAATCCCAGCTACTAGGGATGCTGAGGCAGGAGAATTGCTTGAACCTGGGAGGCAGAGGTTGCAGTGAGCTGAGATCGTGCCATTGCACTCCAGCCTGGGCAACAAGAGTGAAACTCTGCCTCAAAAAAAAAAAAAAAAAATTCTGTCCATGTCTGATAAGTCCTTTTGATCTATTGTTCAGTTTAAATAATGTTTCTTTGTTGATTTTTTATCTAAATGATTTGTCCACTGCTGAGAATAGGGTGTTGACGTCCCCAGTGATTATTGCATTGGGGTTTATATCTCCTTTTAGATTTAGTATTAGTTATATATTGAGTGTTCCAGTCTTGAGTGTATATATGTTTATAATTGTTATATCATTTTGCTGAAATAATCCCTTTGTCAATATATAATGATCTTTGTTTTTTTTTTTATAGACAGCCTTAAAGTCTATATTATTTGCTATAAGTATAGCTATTTTTGTTCACGTTTGCTTTTTGTTTGCATGGAATGTCTGTTTTTATAGGCATCATGTAGTTGGTTGTTCCTTTTTACCATTAGACCAGTCTATATATTTTAATTGAGGAATCAAATCAGTTTACATTCAATGCTTTATTGGTGTGTGAGGACATACTCCTGTCGTGTTGTTGATTGTTTTCTGTTTTGTTTGTATTGCTTTTTTTTTTTTTCATTTTCTCTTTTAATGTTTATTTTTAAAGTTTTGTGGTTTTCTGTAGTAATTTCTGATTCTTTTATCTTTCTCTTTTCTGTGTCAGATCAAGATTTATCATTTTGCAAGTTTTCATTATCATAGTTATCATCTTTTCACTTCCAAATCCAGTGCTCCATTGAGCATCTTGTAAGGCCAGAATAGTGGTCATAAATCTTCATTTTCGTCTGCTTGGGAAAATATATTTATCCTTCACTTCTAAAGGATAGCATTGTTGGTTACGGAACTCTTAGATGACAAACTTATTGTCTTTTGCTTTTTGTTTTTTCACTCTGTAACTGGAATGTATTATTCTGTTCTGTCCTGGTATGAAAGATTTCTGCTGAGAAATGTGCTCTTAATCTATGGACATTTCATTATATTTGACTTAACATTTTTCTTATGCTGTTTTTAGAATTCTTTCTTTGTCTCTCTTTTTGAACATGTGACTGTAATGTGCTTTAGACAGAATGTGTTTGTGTTGAATCTATTCAAAGGCTTCAAACTTTTTGGATCTGGATGTCCATCTTTCTCCCAAAACGTGGTACTTTATTTAGCTATTATTATTATTATTATTATTAATTTGTATACTTCTTCCCTTCTTGAATACCCATAATGTGAATATTTGTTCAATTGATGGTGTTCCATAAATCCTATAGCCTTCCTTTCTTCCTTCCTTCTTTCCTTCCTTCCTCCCCTCCCTCCCTTCCTTCCTTCCCTCCTTCCCTCTTTTTCTCTCTCTCTTTTCATTCTTTCTTTCCTTCTTTCTTTCTTTTTTTCCTCTATTTTCTTCATCTTCCTGAATTTCTTCGAAAGAACTGTCTTCAAGTTCAGAGATATTTTCCTTTTCTTGGATTAGCCTGTTAGAAGTTCTCAATTGTATTTTTTATTTAATTCATTATTGTTTCAGTTCTAAGATTTCTATTTGGTTATTTTCATAATAGCTTTCTTTTGAATTTCTCATTCTAATTGTAAAATGTTTTTCTGATTTTATTGAATTATCTATGCATATTGTCTTACATCTCACTGAGTATTTGAGATTATTATTTTGTGTTCTTTTTTGGTATTATATATATTTCCTTATACTTCAGGTATGTTACTGAAGACCTATTTTGTTTATTTGGATGTGTCATATTTCCTTTATTTTTTCTGTTTATTTTATCCCTATGTTGATTTCTATGCCTCTGGTAGAAAAGTTGACACAGCTAATTTTATAGAGTAGGTTTCATAGGGAAAGACTTGTTCCTATAGATTAGTCTTGGGGTGTCAATTGGGTAGGGAGTCTTGGCTATGGTTCGAGGAGGACACAGTAGTAGAATATTTATGCATTTTATTTAGCCATAATTTATGCTAGTAATATTTTGAGTGTATCAGTAACCTAGGTTGTAAGCGATTGTAGTGGCAATAGCATGACATTACTGAGTGTGAACTTCCTGGGCTGTTTCTCAGGTTGAGCACACATGTATGCACAAGTTGTGTTGGTCTATTTGGGCTCTGGCTTGCTAGGTTTAGGGCCAGAACTGTTACTCTTGCTGGGGACACGGATACAGGTGCTTGGCCCACCACGGTTGGTACCACCAGGCTGTTTCTCAGGTCCTGGGTGTAACTACTTGACTGCTGGTCTGATCTGGGGAATACCTACCAGGAGTGATCTCCTGGATGTTTCCCAGACCCCAGGTATGGGCATGGGGCTGCTAGATAGGCCAGAGGCATGGGCATGTAGCTTCTTCGCTGGCCTGGAGGTGTGTCAGCTGCTTGGGAGTTTGGGAGCCTCTTTTGTTCTGTGGAAAGTATGTAGTGGTTTGGCTGGCTCAAGGGCAGCTCTGACCTTCTCTGGTCTGTCAGACAGTTTCTCCAGCTGGAAATGTGAGTGTCAGGGGTTGGTTTTCTTGCTGTGCAGGACCTCGCAGCCAGTCCTGAGCCCAGGAACAGAGCAACCAGGGTTGTGGCTTTGTAACCACTCATATGGGAGTGATGGAATACATACAGATTCCCAGGGCTAGAGAGCTGCAATGACTACCAGCCCCCAGAGAAGGGACATTCCAGGAGTGGCTTAGTTCTCAGGATGCCACCATGCTGCAGCATCTTGAGTAACAGGGGTTGTGTTGTTGGGGAGTGAACATCTTATGCTCATGGTCCAGAGAAAAGCATCTGTGTGAATTCCTGGCAGTTTCCCAAACTAAGCTTGGGGCTAGTGACAACTGTGGGATTCTTCTGCAGTAAGGACTTTAGGTGTTTTCAGGGGCAATGGGGATGGCTGGAGTTCTTTTGCTAACCTTTCTCCTGCAAGAAGTTGTTTTTCTTTACTTCAGGCAAATCCAAGTAGGAAAGAGAGAATGGCAAAGGTAGGGTAACTTCACGGTGTCTTCCTGGAATTCCTTAGCAAAACAGGCATCTCTCTATTCCCTCATTACACTCCAGAACTCTCCCTGTGATACTCCAGTTGAATCTTGGCTGTTATTTTTTGCCTTGTTGCTTTCTTGTAGAAGAAATGAACTTAAGGCTCCTTTAATCACCCATCCTGTTGATGTCACTCTTTAATCTTTTCTTATTTAATTAATGTTTTAAATATATTCTGTATAATACCATTGTTTTAGTCCATTTTCACACAGCTGTAAAGACATTGAGACTGGGTAATTTGGGAAGAAAAAGGGTTTAAATGACTCATATATCTGCATGGCTGTGGGGGCCTCAGGAATCTTACAATCATGGTGGAAGGTGAAGAGGTAGCAAGGTGCATCTTCCCACAGTGGCAGGAGAGAGACAGACGGGGGAGGGGGGGAAATGCCAGATACTTAATCAAACAACCAGATATTGTGAGAACTCTAGCACTAAAACAGCAAGGGGGATGTCTGCCCCAACAATTCAATCACCTTCCACCAGTTAACTTCTCCAACATATGAGAATTACAATTTGACATGAGATTTGGGTAAAGACACAAAGCAAAACCATGTTATTCTGTCCCTGGCCCCTTACAAATCTCATGACATTCTCACATTTCAAAAGCAATCATCCCTTCCCTACAATCCTCCAAAGTCTTAACTCATTCCAGCATTAACTGAAAAGTCCAAGTCCAAAGTTTTATCTGAGACAAGGCAAATCCCTTCTACCTAGGAGCTTGTAAAATTAAAAAAAAAAAGTTAGTTACTTTCAAGATACAATGGGGATACAGGCATTCGGTAAATGCTCCCATTCCAGATGGGATAAATTGTTCAGAACAAGGGGGCTACAGGCCTGATGCAAGTCTGAAAGCCAGCATGGCAGCCATTAAATCTTAAGCTCCAAAATTTCCCTTGACTCCATATCTCACATCCAGACTACACTGACACCAGGTGTGGGCTCCCAAGTCCTTGGGAAGCTCTGTACCTATGGCTCTTCAGGGTACAGCCCCCATGGCTGCTTTCATCAGCTAACATTGAATGCCTACTGCTTTTCCAGGTGCATGGTGCAAGCTGTTAGTGGATCTAACATTCTGGGGTCTAGAGGATGGTGGCCTTCTTCTCAGAGCTCCACTAGGCAGTGCCTCAGTGGGGACTCTGTGTGGGGTTTCCAACCCCACATTTACCCTCTGCATCACCCTAGTAGAGGTTCTTCATGAGGGCTCTGCTTCTGCAGCAGACTTTTGCCTGGACATCCAGGCATTCCCATAAATCCTCTGAAATCTAGGCAAAGGTTTTCAAACCTCAACTCTTGTCTTCTGTATACCCACAGGCCCAAGGCCATATGGAAGTCACCAGTGCTTGGGGCTGGCATCTTCTGAAGAAATGGCCCAAGCTGTCAAGCTGTACCTTGCCCCTTTCTGCTATGCCTGAAAAAGCTAGAGTGGCTGGGACACAGGGTTCCATGCCTAAGGCTGCACAGAGCAGCAGGGTGCTGAGCTCTGTCCATGAAATCGTTTTTATTTTTTTCTCTTAGGTGTGTCCAGGCATGTGATGAAAGGGGCTGCCACAAAGATCTCTGAAATTGCTCTGGATACATTTTCCTTATTGTCTTAGCTATTACCATTAGGCTCCTGGTTACTTATGCAAATTTCTGCAGCTAGCTTAAATTTCTCTCGAGAAAATGGGTTTTTTCTTTTCTACCACATGATCAGGCTGCAAATTTTCCAAACTTTTATGCTATTTTTCACTTTTAAACATAAGTTCCAACTTTAAATCATCTATTTGTGAATGTATGTGACTGTATGCTTTTAGAAAAAGCCAGGCTACCTCTTGAGTGCTTTGCTGCTTATAAATTTCTTGTGGGAGATACCCTAACTCATCTCTCTCAAGTTCAAAGTTCCATAGATCTCTAGGGTGGGAGCAAAATCCTGCCAATAGCTTTGCTAAAGCATAGCAAGTTTCACCTTTATTCTGGTTTCCAAAAAGTTCCTCATCACCATCTGAGACCAGTCAGCCTGAATTTCATTTTCCATATCACTATCAGCATTTTGACCAAAGACATTCAACAAGTCTCTAGGAAGTTCCAAACTTTCTCCCATCTTCCTCTCTTCTTGTTATCCCTCCAAACTGTTCCAACACCTGCTGGTTACCCAGTTCCAAAGTCTGTTTCACATTCTCACATGTCTTTATAGCAATGCCGCACTACCTCGGTACCAATTTTCTGTGTCAGTCCATTTGCAAACAGCTATAACTACACACCTGAGACTGAGTAATTTATGAAGGAAAGAAGTTTCATTAAGTCATGATTCCAAATATTTAGGGAGGCCTCAGGAGTTTTATAATCATAGTGGAAGGCAAAGTGGAGCTAAGTCTTCCCATGGTGGCATAAGAGAGAGGGAGAGAAGGGGGAAGCACCAGGCACTTATCAATCAGATCTTGTGAGAACTCTATCAAAGAACAGCAAGGGGGAAGTCTACCCCCACGACTCAATCACCTCCCACCACATCACTCACCCAACATGTGGGGATTACATGAGATTTGGGTGGGGACACAGGGCCAAACTATATCAGCCACTTTGCCTAATTTAAATCTGAAAACTCAGATCAGGAATTATGCTTTTTAAATAATAATTTTTTCCTAACTACCTGCAATGATAACATTTATTTAATATTTACCATGGTAGACAATCTATTAATCATTTTATGTACTTCACTTATTTAATTCTTACAATGTCCCTAGCCAGTTTTTGAGACTTCACGTTCCACAGAGACTGCTTGATTTTAAAGTTGAGCTCTTCGGCTTATAAACTGTAAAACTGGAAAAGACACTTGGCCTCTCTCAATGTCAGTTTTGAAATCTAATCACAGGTTGTTGTGAGATTAAGGTGAATTAATAAAAGTAATTTACATAAATAGTGCATGGGATATTATTATTTATTAAATATGAGGTAACATTATTTTAAAATAAAAAACAGTACTATTATTATCTCTAAGTTGAATTATTATGATAGATTCAATGCATACATTGTTTTCTTTTGGAGTTTAGATTATTGTTCAGCAAATAATCACAAGAAATAAACCTCAGCCTCATGTAGATAATTCCATATGAACTTTCTCCTGCTCTATCTCTTCTCTATGGACAACGTATGCTTCCACACACCATTGATGTTAGCTTTTTCCCATGTGATGTAATTTGGCTAATACAATACAGTCTAAAATGATCTGGTGCTAGTTGCAAGCTTATGCTTCTAGTAACATCACTTGTCTACTCCTCCCTCTGGGAGTTTCTGGTCTCCACCATCATACATGCCCCCAGACAGCTAATACCCTACATACAGGCCCTGGGAATGTCAGATGTGGAGTCAATATGATCTCAATATGAGGGAAAAAGAGTTATTCCAGCTGACACATAAATCTATTAGTGAATAATAAAAACTGTTTGTCACTAAGGTTATGTGTGTGTATGCCTTTTTATATTGGTAAGACTGGCCAATACACTCTTCCTCTCTGGTAAACTCTTCCACATATTAATCAAAGTAGTTATTTAAAGACACAATTCTAAAATATTATGTTCCCTGTTCAGCACCTCTTAATGGAATTCATTTAAACTTAAATTCAAATAAAATTCAAATAAATTCAAATAAAATTTTTTGTTACAGTTTAAGAGAATTTTACCTACTTCTTGGATATCATAGTTTTCTATACACAAACCAGTTAGGCATCTTTTTTTTTTATGCCAAGTTGTTTTCCTTCTTAGGGCCTTCTTAAATGTCCTTTTCTCAAATTTTCTCTTACTGAAAAGATATACCTCACATTACTTTCCATGATCCTTACACTTCAGTTCTTGACTCAAAAGTCATCTCCCCAGAAATGCATTTCTGATACTTACCTAAGTAAGTAGAATCACACTGTCAGTGTCTGTCTTAACACTTATTGCAATTTTAATTATATATTTATTAATTTATCTGTTGGTTATCTGTCTCTTCTACTAGAATCTAAGTTTTGTGAGGTCAGCAATAGAGTTTGACTTATTAATTATTGATTAATTAGAACCTAGCACCATGCCAAATGCTTCTAAGTATTTACAACTTCTGTTAGATAAATTAATGTTATTATGGAAGTTGAGATATAGATGATGATTAAATGCATTTTTTAAGATTATGTAACTAATAAAGTACAGAGCTAAGACTCTTAGTCAAATATATCTATTTTCTTTTAAGATTCAAGTATGTGGAGAAAAATTTCAAAAAATATATTGTCCATAATAGATCTAGCCTTGGCTCAATTACAGTTTTGGTAACTCATACCAAATATTGAATAACTGATCATTAATTTATCCTACACTAAATATTTTGACAATTAAGTAGTGCCTAATTATATGGGTTGCACTTATACTCTTTAGAATAATGGTTTTTGATTCTACATATATACTTAAGAAATACCTATTATTAAAAATTCACAACCTAAATATATAGGTTCGATTCTTTTTTAAACATACACTCAACATTTTCTATTGTATATTTTTATATACTTTAGTAAGCATCTCTGACAAATATTTTACAATATCTAAATTTTAATTATTTACAACTATTTTATATTTGCACCAATTTTGTATTTTATACTAAGTTTTATTAAATTCATATATCATTTAGAATAGGGTAGATTGTTCTACATTAAGCAGCAACCTTAAAATATTAAAGGACTAATACAGCAAATGCTTATTTTCTGCCATATATATGTCATTGGTTGCCTTAGGCCCTGTTCCACATCATTTTTACTGCAGGATCCAGGCTAAATCAATAGCCTCTTTCTGGAACTTTGATGTGGTGAAAGTTCCTAGAATGTGGTGAAACACGAGCTGTCTTTTAGATCAAATCCTTAGGGTACATGTTACTTTTGCTACTGTTTCATTGGGAAAAGCAAGTCATTTTATGAAGTTGGAAGTCATTGGGATAAATACAAATAATTTTTCCTGGGGGAGTGGCCCTGAATGTACAATAAAAATACATGTATTGTAGAGAGTTGAAAGCCTGAGTGTCGTGACCAACTCAGCATTCCACTGAGGCTATATGATCAAACAGCCAACTGTTTATCATGATTGCAGAATATGGGCAAACTTGCTTCTGTGCTGGCTGCCAGAAGGTTTGCTGAGGGCAATCACTCCCTGGCATCATGCTCCTTGAGGTTATCTACTGGAACATCTGGAGACTACTTCTCAGAGAATGCAGTCATGCAGGGCTGCACCAAGTCAGGCAGCTGATCACAACCACCCCCTTCTCCCTATGTTCTTTACTCAATAAATATGAAGGGCTATAGAAGCTCAGGGCCCTTGTTCACTAGAAGCAAGGAGTCCCCGACCCCTTACTCCAAATATCCTCTTTTGTCTTTGTCTTTATTCCCACGTTCATCTTCCTTTGTTCAGTCCACCAAGGCCCTTGGCAATCTATGATGCTTTACTGACTCATTTCCCTGGCATGAATTTTTATATAATTGTTAGGCTTTTAAAAAATGACTTCTCTGACATTAGCAGTTACATTTTCTCTTTTCAGAAAGCCTATTTCCCTTCCTCTATGATAATTATGAAATCTCAACTGACCATGTGTAGTTTTGAGTAGAACCTGATGACTGTAGGTAAAGTATTTCCTAGATAATTTTTGAAATAAAGTGGTGTCTGAAATCTGAGAATACGCCTGAAGTTTTGATGGAGTAAAAGAAAGTAAGTATTTTTCTTACTAAAATCATTTGGGGGCAGATAAACATAGAATATATTTGAATATTTTATTATATTTATCCAAAACTTTAAAGTTACCTTGAAATGTCTTAAGTGTAGCTGAGAGCCATTAAGGTACAAAATTTCATGATCTTTTTTTGGACTCAGTATACAAAGGAAAATAATAATTAAAAGCCTCTCTTTCCCTGAAGTTGAATTAACATTCTTTTTTTTTTTTTTTTTTTTTTTTTAAGACAGGGTCTCACTCCATTGCCCAGGTTGGAGGGCTGTGGTGTGATCATGTCTCGCTGTCTCACTGCAGCCTTGACTGCTTGAATTCAAGTGATCTTACTGCTTCAGCCCCCTGAGTACCTGGGACCACCAGCATGTACCACAATGCGCAACTAATTTTTAAATTTTGTTTAGAATGGGATCTCACTTTGTTGCCCAGGCTGGTCTCAACCTCCTGAGCTTAAATGATCCTTCCACCTCGCTTCCTAAATTGCTGGGATTACAGGTACAAGCCACACCACCTGGCTGAATTAACATTCTTAATGCTTTGGAAAAGTAAGGCAGTTACACTCAAACAAAAATAAAATTTATGGTAAGTCATCATACTTGGTAATATGATTTGGATTTGTATCCCCACCCAAATCTCATGTTGAATTGTAAACTACAGTGTTGGAGCAGGGGCCTTGTAGAGGTTACTGAAGCATGAAGCAGACATCCTCCTTGCTGTTCACCTGATAATGAGAAAATTCTCATGAAATCTGGTTGTTTAAAAGCATGGAGCACTTCCACCTTTGCTCTATTCTTTCTCCAGACATGTAAGACATGACTGCTTTCCCTTCACTTTCTGCCAAATTATAAGTTTCCTGAGGTCTCCCTAGTCATGCTTCTGTATAGCCTGGGGAACTATGAGTCAATTAAACCTCTTTTATTTATAAATTGCCCAGTTTCAGGTAGTTCTTTATAGCAACACAAGAATGGACTAATGCGCTTGTCCATCTTTTTTTGTATGAGGATAAAATATTATTTAAAAAATTACACTTTGGTTCATCAGATTTTAAAAAGAGGGACAAATTGTAATACTTATGGATTCCTTACTATATACAGAGCTCTGTGCTATTATATATGTAATCCTTAATGTAGTCTTTAATATAGATTTTAATCATCATTTTACTAAACAAATGAAGACTAAAACATTGGAATGAATTTTCCTAAAACACATGGCTGGTAAAGGATATTATGAGCATAAACTCAAACAGTTTTAACTGGGAAGCTATAGTTTTCATTTGCATCATTCAATTAACCTTCTATTTCCACTATTAAAGATGGTATCAATATGTATTGGAAACATGAAACTGGGATGGTACTTTGGGAATTATATCATCCCTATTTTTAATTATTTGTGAGTCTAGAATAGTTATAATCAATTCTTCAATCCAAATAATTGTTTTTGCACCTTTGCAAAGTAACTTGATGAATCTGTTAAGTGAAAGTTTGATAGAAATGTGCACAATGTTGAAACCACAAAATGTGTAATTGATCTCCAAAAACAGTGATGTTAAATGATAATTCCTTGTGTTTAGGTCTTTGATGCAAATCTGAGTACGGAAAAAATGAATTGAGGATAGGGTATACAAATTCCCCAGAATTCACTAAAAAATTATCTAGTCATTAAGAGCATTTTCAGACATCACACTGATCTGATTATAACTTCCAGTCCTGCCATCTAGCAGTTACGCAACCATGGAAAGTTATATGACCTCTTTGAAACTTTTTCTCTTTGGAAAATGAGAATAGTAGAAACATTTTCTTCAAATACCTGTTCTGAAAATTAAATAAGATAATGCTCTTAAGGTGCTCATAAATAGTATATGGCAAAGTTTACTGTTTCAATAAATAATAAAAGAAAATCTACTTGTTTATCTCATATAATGCCTATATCTGGCCAGGCACAGTGGCTCACACCTGTAATCCTAGGACTCTGGGAGGATGAGGAGGGAGGATCACAAGGTCAGGAGTTTGAGACCAGCCTGATCAACACGGTGAAACCTGGTATCTACTAAAAATACAAAAATCAGCCAGGCGTGGTCACACGCCTGTAATCCCAGCTACTTGGGAGGTTGAGGCAGAGAATCACTTGAACCCAGGAGGCAGAGGTTGCAGTGAACTGAGGTCGTGCCACTGCACTCCAGCCTGGGTGACACAGCAAGACTCCATCTCAAAAAAAAAAAAAAAAGAAGAAGAAATTGACTATATTTACCATCCCTAAATCTGAGACTTTATTAGAAATGCAATTAAGAAATAAGGTGTTCACTGCTAGAACTCTAGCTCTAATAAATTTAAAATAATCTCTAAGTACTAATATTTTATACTGACCAGTAGGATATTAGAAACCATGGCCAAAAAATAGAAGATGACTGACTAGAAGAAGCTAGTGTGGGCTGCTCTCATGGAGAGAAGAAGTTGTTTCATATAAATACTACATCTTCAACTGAAACATCCAGGAGTAGACATTGGGATTCTTCCAGGAAACAAATTTGGCCCACAGGGAATGGAGAGGAACAAGACAGATGATGCAGGAGTGGCACCGAGCCATAGGAGGCTCCCTCTCCCTGGGGATTGGTGAGTGAGTAAGATACACAATGGATGCATACTTATTCTATAGATTTTATAACCCTGGGATCATTCCCCGATGAGCCCATTCCACAAAGACCTTCAGACTGACATGCTGTATTAGTCCATTTTCATGCTGCTGATAAAGACATACCTGAGACTGGGAAGAAAAAAGGTTTAAAGGGCTTACAGTTCCAGATGGCTGGGGAGGCCTCCAAATCATGGCAGAAGGCAGGGAGGACCAAGTCACTACTCAGGTGGTTGGGAGCAGGAAAAGAGAGAGCTTGTGCAGGGAAACTCCCATATTTAAATCCATAAGATCTCATGAGGTTTATTCACTATCAAGAGAACAGCATGGGAAAGACCCACCCACTTGATTCCATCACCTCCCATCAGGTTTCTCCCACAAAATGTGGGCATTGTGGGTGTTACAATGCAAAATGATATTTGGGTGGGGACACAGTGAAACCATATTATTCCACACCGACCCCTCCCAAATCTCATGTCATCACATTTCAAAACCAATTATGCCTTCCCAACAATCCCCCAAAGTCCTAAGTCATTTCAGCATTAACTCAAATGTCCAAGTTCAAAGTCTCATCCGAGACAAGGCAAGTCCCTTCTGCCTATGAGCCTGTAAAATCAGAAGCAACTTAGTTAATTCCAAGATATAATGGAAGTACAGGCATTGGGTAAATACAGCCATTCCAAATGGGAGAAATTGGCCAAAACAAAGAGGCTACAGGTAGGCAAGTCCAAAATCCAGTGGGGCAGTAAAGTCTTAAATCTCCAAAATAATCTCCTTTGACTCCATGTCTCACATCCACGTAATGCTGATGTAAGGAGTGGGTTCCAATGGTTTGGGGTAGCTCTTCCCCTGTGGCTTTGCAGGGTACAGCTTTCATCCTGGCTGGTGATGAGTGTCTGTGGCTTCTCCAGGTATATGGTGCAAACTGTCAGTGGACCTACCATTCTTGGGTCTTGGGGATGATAACCCTCTTCTCACAACTCCACTAGGTGGTGCCCTGGTAGGAATTCTGTGTGAGGTCTCTGACCCTACATTTCCCTCTTGCATTGCCCTGTCAGAGGTTCTCCATGAGAGCCCCAGCAGAGGAACACTGGGCCCAGCCCATTAAACTACATATTCTTCGTAGGCCTGTGGGCCTGTGATGGGAGAGGCTGCCTTGAAGATGAAGACCCCTGACATGCCCTGGAGATATTTTCCCCATTGTCTTGGGGATTAGCATTGGGCTCCTTGCTACTTATGCAAATTTCTACAAATGGATTTAATTTCTCCTCAGAAAAATTGGATTTTTTTTTCTATTGCTTTGCTATGCTGCAAATTTGCCAAACTTTTATGCTCTGCTTCCATTATAAAACTGAATGCCTTTAACAGCACCCAAGTCACTTCTTGAATGCTTTGCTGCTTAGAAATTTATTCTGCTAGATACCCTAAATCATCTGTCTCAAGTTCAAAGTTCCACAAATCTCTAGGATAGAGACAAACGCTGCCAGTCTCTTTGCTAAAACATAACAAGAGTCACCTTTGCTTCAGTTCCCAACAGGTTCCTTATCTCCATCTGAGACCACATCAGCATAGATTTTGTTGTCCATATTATTATCAGCATTTTGGCCAGAGCCATTCAACAAGTCTCTAGGGAGTTCCAAATTTTCCCAATTTTTTTTTTTTGTCTTCTTTTGAGCCCTCCAAACTCTCCCAACCTCTGCCTGTTACCCAGTTCCAAAGTCTTTTCCACATTTTTGGGTATCTATTCATCAGCACCCTACTCCTGATACCAATTTACTGTATTAGTTCATTTTCATACTTCTGAAAAAGACATACTTGAGACTGGGCAGTTTACAAAAGAAAAAGCTTTAATGGACTTACAGTTCCACTTGACTGAGAGGCCTAACAGTCATGGCAGAAGGCAAGGAGAATCAAGTCACATCTTACGTGGATGGCAGCAGGCAAAGAGAATGGTTGTACAGGGAAACTTCCATTTTTAAAACCATCAGATCTCATGAGGCTTATTCACTCTCAGGAGAACAGCACAAGAAAGACCAGCCCCCATAATTTAGTTACCTCCCACTGGGTTCCACCCATGAAACATGGGAATTGTGGGAGTTATAATTCAAGATGAGATTTGGGTGGGGACACAGCCAAACCATATCACATGCACAGCTATATGGAGTCTGAGCAAACCCTCTTCTCAGGTACACACGAAGTCCTGAAGGACTTGAATCCCCTGCATCCCTAATATTAGTGGCAGTAACTCTAGCACATGAGAAAGTTAGGCTCCCTTACACACCCCTAGGAAAAGGGCTGAATCCAGGGACCTAGCAGCAATGGTCTGCAGGCCTTGCTTCCACTGCACGTTGCAGGATAAGGCCCATTGGTTTGGGAATTCAGCCACCCCCTACCAGGGTTTTCAGTGAGTATTAGCTCTGCACCTTTCTGTGATGGATCTCCCACAGAGGGTGAGGGCCACCACCTTTGCTAAATCACAGCTTTAGCCTTTGCTACCTTTAGGCACTGAAGATTCCGAAGCGATTGCAAATAGGTGCAGACACCCAGCACAGTATTAAAAAACCCCACAAAAAAGCAGCTAGATTGTTTCCTACATGAGTCCCCAATCCCATTTCTCCTTGCTGGATGGACTTCCTGACCTGGGACTCCAGCCACTCTGACAGGGTAACCTTGCCACAGCTCCACACCTTCCTGGGACAGAGCTCCCAGGAAGCTCTTTGTTGTTTCACAACCTTCATTCTTCCTGCATTCAGGCTCTGGAGAGTCCAAGGTGACTAGGGTGTGGCACAGAACTTCAGCATAGTGCAGTCACTCTATGAACAAATGGCCAGATTGTTATTTATATGGGTTCCTGATCCTGTTTCTCTTCACTGTGTGAGATCCCTCGAACTAAAACTCCAGCCATCCTCCCCCCACACCCCTGGCTCAGGACCGCAGAACAGCTACCCCACCCACAGATAAGCACACCCATTGGCAGTGGCTCTAAGTTTCCCTAGAAATAGGCTCCCAGAGGCAACTGAAAGTCCCTCTGCCACTACCACAGCATGGTTTTACCCATGTTGCTCTTGGTCTGGGGAACAAAGAGCCCAAGAGTTTCACCCAAGCTTACAAGTCACCACAGCCACCATACGTACAGGATCCTAAACTCTCTTCCCTGTGAGCCCTCGACCCCCTCTTCACAACAAGCAGAGCACCCAGCTCAGGCTAGTAGTGCTGTCTCCCAACACTCTGGTTTAACACTCCCAGTAACAGCAGCTCTGTGTTTCTCAGAGGTGGAGACCCCAGGGTATATTAGTTACTTCTCACACTGCTATTAAAAACATACTCAGGACTGGATAATTTTTAAAGGAAAGAGGCTTAATGAGCTCACAGTTCCACATGACTGGGGAGGCCTCACAATCATGACAGAAGGCAAAGAAGGAGAAAGACACATCTTACATGGTGGTAGAAGAGAGAGCACGTGCATGGGATCTCCTCTTTATAAAACCATCAGATCTTGAGTTACTTATTCACTATTATGAGAATGCCATGGGAAATTCCACCCTCATGATTCAATTACCTCCCACCACATCCCTCTCATGATATATGGGGATTACTACAATTCAGGTGAGATTTGGGTGAGGACACAGAGCCAAACCAGCCAAACCATATCACGGGACAACTAAAAGCCCCTCTGCCACTGCCTATGCAGTAGAATCACCCCTGCTATCTTCTGAATGGGAAAGGAGCTAAGACCCTGGATGCTTTATCCAAAATTCCACATAGCTGCAGTTGCCTTAAGGAGAGGAGGCCAGTCTGTCTCTCATGGGTCCAACCAACTCTCCTTGCTTGTCATCAGGCAGGTCCTCCCCAGCGTGGGCCCCAGTGCAGCTACCCTATTTAGGGCTGATTGCACTGATGAATTCCAGTTCTACATTTCTCTGCAGACAGCATAAAAGTGGGAGAGAACTCCACACTTTCAGAGCATTGACAGGGAGCATGACTGCAACTGTGAGGAAATACAGAGGAGCTATGTGACCTAGCAACAGCCTACTACTGACCATTACACTGAAGTGCCACCTACTGGCACACCGCCAAACTTCAGCATCAAAGAGTATTTTGCTAACATACCCCACTGTGAAATCAAAGATAAGAAATTGCCTACAAATAATGGCCCTGCACAAAGCCAAGGCCCTCTGAATAAATCCAGAAAATACGTTTGCTGACTGTACTCAATTTTTACTGCAGTTAATGGAAGACCTGCATGCATAGATGAAAAAAATCTAGCAGAAGAACTCTTCTGACTTGAAAGGCCAGAGTGCCTTCTTTCCTCCACACAACTGCACTACTATTCCAGCAAGTGTTCTTAACCAGGTTGAGATGGCTGAAACGAGAGATAAAATTCAGAACATGGATAGAAACAAAGATAATCAGAATTTTGGAAAATGTCAAAACCCAATCCAAGAAAGCTAAACATCAAACACACACACACACACACACACACACACACACACACACACACTGTATAGGTGTTCATAGACTAAATAGTCAGTATACAAAAAAGAAGCAGACAGACCTGATAAATTTGAAAAACACACTACAAGAATTTCAAAATGCAATTGCAAGCATTAACAGCCAAATAGACCAAGTCAAGAAAAGAATCTTAACTTTTGAGAAAAGAATCTCAAGAGAGCTTGAAGACTGGCTCTCTGAAATAAGACAATTAGACAAAAATAAAAAGAATTACAAGTAATGAACAAAACCTCTGATAAATATGGGCTTATGCAAAGAGAATAAATATATGACTCATTGATACCCCTGAAAAAGACGGGTAGAAAGCAAGCAACTTGGAAAACATTGTATTAGTCTGTTTTCACACTGCTATGAAGAGCTACCAGAGACTGGGTAATTTATAATGAAAAGAGATTTAATTGACTCACAGTTCTCCATGGCTGAGGAGGACTGAGGAAACTTAAAATTATGGCAAAAGGCAAAGGGAAAGCAAAGAATGTCTTACATAGTGACAGGAGAGAGAGTGAAGGGGGATGTGCCACACTTTTAAACAATCATATCTAGAGAGAGTTCACTCACTATCAAGAGAACAGCATGAGGGAAATCCATCCAATAATCCAATCACCAGGTTCCTCCTCTGACATGTGGGGATTACAATTGGAGATAAGATTTGGTTGAGGACACAGAGTCAAACCATATAATTCCAAACTTGTCCTTGCAAAATTCCATGTCCTTCTTACATTTTAAAACACAATTATGCCTTCTCAACAGTACCCCAAAGTCTCAACTCATTCCAGCATTAACCCAAGAGTCCGAAGTTTAATTTGAGACAAGGGGAGCCCCTTCTGCCTCTAAGCCTATAAAATCAAAAATAAGTTAATTACTTCCAAGATTCAATGAGGGTACAGGAATTGGGTAAATGCTCCCATTCCAAATGGGAGAAAATGGCCAAAAAAGGGGACTATGGGCCCCATGCAAGTCCAAAACCTCATAGGGTAGTCATTAAATCTTAAGTATTTGAAATATTCTTCTTTGACTCCAAGTCTCACATCCAGACCACACTGAAATAAGGGGTAGGCTCCCACAGCCTTGGGCTGCTCTGCCCCCAAGACTCTGCATGGTGCAACCTTTATGACTGCTTTTACAGGCTGGCAGTGTGTGTCTGTGGCTTTTCCAGATATATGGATCAAGCTGTTGGTGGTTCTACCATTCTGTGGTCTGGTGAACGGTGGCCCTCTTCTCATAGCTCCACTAGCCAGTGCCCCATAATAATTCTGTGTTGGGGCTCCAACCCCACATTTCCCCTCTGCTTTTGCCTAGTAGGGGTCCTTCATGAGGGCTCTGCCCATGCAGCAGACTTCTGCCTGGAAATCCACTTGTTTCCATATATCCTCTGAAATCTAGAAGGAGGTTTCCAAAGCTCAACTCTTGTCTTCTGTGAATCCACAGGCCCAAGGCCACACGGAAGCTTCCAGTGCTTGGGGCTTGCACCCTCTGAAGCAATGGTCCAAGATTTACCTTGGCCCCTTTAGCCAGAGCTTGGGCTGGAGCAGCTGGAATACAGGGTCCCATGTCCCAAGGGTTCACAGAGCAGCAGGGTCCTGAGCTGAGCCCATGAAATTATTTTTTCCTCCTAGGCCTCTGGGCCTGTGATGGGCGGGGCTGGCATGAAAGTTTCTAACACGCCCTGAAGACATTTTCCACATTGTCTTGACTGTTAACATTTGGCTTCTCTTTCCTTATGCGTATTTCTGCAGCATGCTTGAATTTCTCCCCAGAAAATGAGTTTTTCTTTTCTACCACATGATCATGCTATAAATATTCTAAACTTTTATACTCTGCATTTTTTTTAAAAAAACCTAAGTTCCCATTTTAAATTATCTCTTTGCAAACACATAAGTCTATTTGCCTTCAGAAACAGCCAGGCCACATTTTGAATAATTTGCTGCTTAGATATTTCTTCTAGGAGATACCCTGAATCATCTCTTTCAAGTTCAAAGTGCCACAGATCTCTAGAGCAGGAGCAAAATGCTGCCATTCTCTTTGCTAAAGCATAGCAAGAGTGACCTTTACTCCACTTCCCAATAAGTTTCTCATCTCCATCTCAGACCACTTCAGCCTGGACTTCATTATCTATATTACTTTCAGCATTTTGGTCTAAGCCATTCAACAATCCTTAGAAAGTTTTAACCTTTCCCTCATCTTTCTGTCTTCTTCTGAGACCTGCAAACTGTGCCAACCTCTGCCAGTTACCCAGTTCCAAAGCCACTTCTAAATTTTCAGATAGCTTTATAGCAGTATCTACTCTCTCAGTACCAATTTTCTGTATTTGTCCATTTTCACACTGCTATGTAGAACTCTCTGAGATGGGGTAATTTATAAGGAAAATAGGTTTAATTGACTCATAGTTCCACATGACTGGTGAGGCCTCAGGAATCTTATAATCATGCAGAATGTGAAGGAAAGGCAAGGCATCTCTTACATCATGGAAGAAGAGATAGAGAGCAAAGGGGAAAGTGCCACACTTTTAAACCATCAGATCTTGTGAGAACTCATTATCATGAGAACAGCATGGCAGAAATTCACCCCCATTATCCAATCGCCTCCAGCCAGGTCCCTTTGTTTACAGGTGGAAATTACAATTCAAAATGAGATTTGGGTAGGGACACAGAGCCAATCCATATTGAACATATTTTAGAATATTATCCTTAAAAACTTCACCAACTTCTCTAGAAAGATCAACATTCAAATTTAGAAAATGCAGATAATCCCTGCAAGATACTATAAATAAAACCATATTCAATAGAGATAATCATCAGATTCTGCAAGGTCAAAATGAAAAAAAAAAAGTTAAATGCAGCTAAAGAGAAAGAGCAAGTCACCTAAAAAGGAAACCCCATAAGGCTAACAGTGATCCTTTCAGCAGAAACTCTACAAGCCAGATGAGTTTGAGGGCCTATATTCAACATTCTTAAAGAAAAAAAAAATCTTTAACTATGAATTTCATAACCAGTGAAATGAAGCATCATAAATAAAGGAGAAATAAGATCCCTTTCAGACAGACAATTGTCAAGTGAATTTATTATCACCAGACCTACCTTACAAGAGGTAAATATTGAAAGGAGTACTTATAGAAACTATGCGGGTACAGGCATTTGGTAAATACAGCCATTCCAAATGTGAGAAATTGACCAAAACAAAGGGACTACAGGCCCCATGCAATAACTGAAATTTCATGGGGGAATCAAATCTTAAATCTCCAAAATGATCTCCTTTAACTTCATGTCTCATGCCTAGATCATGTTGGTGCAAAAGGTGAGTTCCCATGGCCTTGGGCAGCTTCATCCCTGTGGTTTTGCAGGGTACAGCATCTGTGGCTTCTTCAAGCTCAGGCCCAAGCTGTCAGTGGATTTACCATTCTGGAGCCTGGATGATGGTGTCCCTCTTCTCAAAACTCCAGTAGGTGGAGCCCCAGGTTGGAGTCTGTGTGGGACTTCAACCCCACATTTCTACACTGACTTAGCAGATGTTCTCCATGAAAACTCTATCCCTGCAGCAAACTTCTGACTGGACATCAAGGCATTTTCATATATCCTCTGAAATCTAGGCAGAGGTTCTCTAACCTCAATTCTTGACTTCTGTGCACCTGCAGACTCAACACCACATGGAAGCTGCTGAGGCTTGGGACTTGTGCCCTCTGAAGCCATGGCCCGAGCTGTATCTTGGCTCCTTTTAGTTGTGGCTGAGACACGATGTATCAAGTCCCTAGACTTCACATAGCACAAGATCCCTGGGTCAGGCCCATGAAACCATATTTTCTTCCTAGGCCTCTAAGCCTGTGATGAGAGGGGCTGCCTTGAAAACCTCTGACATACCCTAGAGACATTTTGCCCATTATCCTGGGACTAACATTTGACTCATTGTTATTTATGCAAATTCTGCAGCTGGCTTGAATATCTCCTCAGAAAATAAGATTTTCTTTTCAATCGCATTGTCAGGTTGCAAATTTTTGGAACTTTTATGTTCTGCTTCCCTTATAAAACTGAATGCCTTTAACAGTACCCAAGTCACTTCTTGAATGCTTTGGGGCTTAGAAATTTTTTCTCCTAGTACCCTAAATCATCTCTCTCACGTTCAAAGTTCCACAAATCTCTAGGGCATGGGCAAAATGCCACCAGTCTCTTTGCCAAAACACAACAAGAGTTACATTTGCTCCAGTCCCTAACAAGTTCCTTATCTCCATCTGAGACCACCTCAGCCTGGACCTTATTATTCATATCTTTATTAGTACTTTTGTCAAAGCCATTTGACAAGTCTCCAGGAAGTTCCAAACTTTCCTACATTTTCCTGTCTTTTTCTGAGCCCTCAGAACTGTTGCAACTTACCAGTTCTGAAATCACTTTCACTTTTTTTGGGTATCTTTTCAGCAACACCCCATGCTATTGGTACCAATTTACCGTACTAGTTCATTTTCATGAAGACGTAATAAAGACATACCCAAAACTGGGGAAAAAATAGGTTTATGGGCTTATAGTTCCACATGGCTGGGGAAACCTCACTATCATGGTGGAAGGCAATAAGGAGCAAGTCATGTCTTACATGGATGACAGCAGGCAAAGAGAAAACCTGTGCAGGAAAACTCCGTCTTATAAAACCATCAGGTCTCATGAGACTTATTCACAATCACAAAAACATCACAAGAAAGTCCTGGCCCCATGATTCAATTATCTCCCACTTCATTCCTCCCACAACACATGGGGATTATGGGAGCTACAAGATGAGATTTGGGTGGGGACACAGAGCCAAACCATATCACCCAGATTCGTAAAGCAAGTTCTAAGAGACCTACATAACCACGTAGTAACAGTGGGAGACTTCAATACCCCACTAACAGTATTAGACAGTTCATTGAGGCAGAAAATTAACAAAGATATTTATGACCTAAATTCAACGCTTGACCAAATAGATCTAAAAGACATCTATATAACTCTCTTCCTCAGAATAGCAGAATATAGATGGTTCTCATTGCCATGTATGGCACAGTGTATGCCACATAGCACATACTCTAAAATCAACCACTGAGTCAGATATAAAATAATCCTCAGCCAATTAAAAAAAAATCATACCAATAAACTTCTTGAACCACAACACAATGAAAAGATAATACAATATTAAGAAAATTTTTCAAAACCATAAATTACATGGAAATGAAACAACCTGCTCCTGAAAAACTTTTGAATAAATAATGAAATTTAAAGCAGAAATCAAGAAGTTCTTTGAAACTAATGAGAACAAAGAAAAAACATACCAGAATCTCTGGACCACAACTAAGTCAGTGTTAAGAGGAAAATTTATAGCATTCAATGCCCACATCAAAAATACAGAAAGATCTAAAATTAACAACATAACATCACAATTAGAAGAAGTAGAGAAGTGAGAGCAAACCAGTCCCAAAGCTATCAGAAGATAAGAACTAACTGAAATTAGAGCTGATCAGAAGGAGATTGAGACACACAAAACATCATCAAATCCAAAAGTTTGTCTTTAAAAAATTGAGATAGACTAATAAAGAAAAGAGAGAAGATCTAAGAAAACACAGAAATGACAATGATGATGTTACCACTGACTCCATAGAAATATATAACCGTCAGAAACTACTATGAACATCTCTATGCACACAAACCAAGAAATCCAGAAGACATGGATAAATTCCTGAACACATACATTCGCCCAAGACTGAATCATGTAGAAATTAAATCTGTGAACAGACCACTGTTGAGCTCCAAAATAGAATCTGTAAGCTATATGCTACCAACAAAAACAATTTCAAGAGCAGGTAGATCCACAGCTGAATTTTACCTGAGTTATAAAGAAGAGTTGGTACTATTTCTACCGAAACTATTACAAAAAGTTGAGGAGGAGGAATTGCTCCGTAACTCATTATTTGAGGCCAGCATCAACCAGATACCAAAATCATTCAGATACACAACAAAAAAAGGAAAACTTCAGGTGAATATCCTTTAATGCAAAATTCCTCAGCAAAATGCTTACAAACTCAATCCAGCAGCACATCAAAAAGTTAATCCACTATAATCAAGTAGACTTTATCTTGGGATGCAAGGTTTGTTCAACCTATGCAAATTAGTAAATGTGATTCATCACATAAGCAGGACTAAAGACAAAAACCACATAATTATTTCAATAGAGACAGAAAAAGGCTTTTTACAAAATTCAGCATGCCTTCATGTTAAAAATCCTCAATAAACTAGGCATTGAAGGAACATACCTCTAAATAATAAGAGCCATCTATGAAAAACCCACAGCTGACACCATATCAAATGGGAAAAAGCTGGAAGCATTCCTCTTAAAAATTGCCAAAAAACAAGAACGCCCTCTCTCACTACTCCTCTTCAACACAATATTGGAAGTTCTAGCTATTGCAATCAGGCAAGAGAAAGAATTAAAAGGCATCTAAATAAGAAGAGAGGAAGCCAAACTATCTTTTGCAGATCACATAATTTTATGTTTAGAAAATCCCACAGTGTTAGTTCAAAAGCTGCTTTAGCTGATACATTCTTCAGTAAAATTTCAGGAGCACAATTAACATACAAAAATGAATAGTATTCCTGTACACCTGCAAGATCCAAGCTGATAATCAAATCAGGAACACAATCCCACAATTGCTGCAAAAAGAAGAAAATACCTAGGAATACAGCTAACCAGGGAGGTGAAAGATCTCTACAGTGACAACTACAATACACTGTTCAAAGAAATTACAGATGACAGAAGCAAATGGAAAACATCTCATGCTTATGTTTAGGAAAAAGCAATATTGTTTAAATGGCCATACTGCCCAAAGTGATTTATAGATTCAATGCAATTTCTATCAGACTATTAATAACATTCTTCTCTGAGCAAGAAAAAGCTATTTTAAATTTCTTATGGAAGCAAAAAAGAATCTGAACAGCCAAGTCAATCCTAGGAAAAAAAAAAAAAAAAAAATTCCGGAGGCATGATGTTATCTGACTTCAAACTATACTACAGGGCTACAGTAATCAAAACACCATGGTACTGCTTTGAAAACAAACACAAATGAATGGAACATAACAAAGACCATAATTCATTCTACCATAAGGACACATGCACCAGTATGTTTATTGCAGTACTATTCACAATAGCAAAGACATAGTATCAACCTAAATGCCTGTCAGTGATAGAATGTATAAAGAAAATGTGGTACATATACACCATGGAATACTATGTAGCCTTAAAAAGAATAAAATCTGTCCTTTGCAACAATGTGGGTGGAGTTGAAGATTATTATCCTTGCCAAACTAATGCAGGTACAGAAAACCAAATGCTATATGTTCTCGTTTATAAGTGAGAACTAAATAACAAGAACACGTGGACACAAAGTAGGGGACAACAGACCCTGGGGCCTACTCAAGGGTGGAAAGTTGGAGGAGCAAGAAGATCAGAAAAAATGTCTATTGAGCACAGTGTTTACTACATGTGTGTCAGAATAGTCTGTACACCAAATGCCGTGACACAAGTTTACCTACATACAAAACCTGCACATGTACCCCTGCACTAAAATAATAACTAAAAAAAAAACTTAAAAAACTAAAAAAAAAAAACTTAGAAGACTCATGGTGTTGCTACTTCTATTAAGAGCCAGAGGGTTATGAAGATTAATATTGCCTTTACATTTTATAAAATAATAGATCATTTAAAATGAAGAATAAATATAAGCTATAAAATCCCTGTTAAACACTCCTGGTTAGACGTAGTATGAATTTTAAGAAACTAAGTTTCCTAAAGATGAGAGATCACTAATTAATTCATCTACAGTAGTGATATTAACATAAACTGATTTTTTTTAAAGAACCAGTGTAAGTTCAGGAACTTTTCCCAAAGTTTCCAAGGTTTTTTTATGCTATCAAGATGTTGTCATAAAGAACTATGAAGCCAGAAAGTCGGTAGTCTAGGAAAAATTATAAGTTTTAGGACTGAATGGCATAGCAGTGACTGGCAAGGTGGAATCGAAGTTACATCATTGGTCAAACAATTAGCCTAAACCTGGTACTGATCAATCTCTCTAAGTCTTGGTCATAAACTAATGGAATTCACATACCCTTGCCTATAAGTAGTAGTCTTCTTCCTGGAAAACTTAAAAATGATAAACATCGGACTTTATGTAGACAGAGTAGTCAATTATTTCATCAATAGGAGATAACAGACATGGTGGCTAGATTGCTATCACATGCATAGAACACATTTTTAAATTCTACATAATCCAATTACTCAGTCTTCCAGTTGTTATTTTATTTCTTCTGGGTGTTTGACCATGCCTTAGAGTTTGTCAGCACAGTTAGACATATACTATTCTTGTCAGGGACATGGTCACGTGAAATTCTGTGCCTTGGAGTCACTTGTTAGGGAAAATTTAACACTACATCTGGGTGCTGAGTACCTGACCTTTTTAGAATTGTTTAAGGTAGGGTAATTGAAAAGAAGTAATTGTCTTTATGGATCCTGATTTTGCAAACTGGAAGATCCATTAAGGCTTCTTCTTGAGGAGAGCTGTTCTCAAAAAAGTGTATTTGGCATCATTTCTAAGAATAACTAGACTGTATTGAGACACCCACTTTAGACCCCACTTATGGTATTTAATCCTCTTGTAATTTCTTTTTCAACAGTCTTACTTCTGTCTATCCTAAGTAGGGCTACCCCTTATTTTCTCCTAAGATTCCTCCATCAGAAGTGAGGATTTTACTTCACATTATTCACTTACTATTAAGACGTAAGAAGATTAAAGTGATTATTGGCTCAAATGAGATTTGTCTTACTTAAGAAGTCAGATATATTAGTACTAGGAAATATATGCATATAATATACCCACATACTATATAATATATATGTATATAGTTATATATATTATATAGTTTGTGTGTGATTGTATGTCAATGTATGTATGACTCTAGATTTTGTTAATTACTTTATAAAATCCAATGTATTAATCAAAGGAGACATTCCACACAATAACATAATTAATATGATTCTCATTTCTTTTTCCTGTGAAATATAATTACTATATATTTTGTGGAAATTCCTAAATTAGATCTACTCAATTACTAATTCTATTCACCCGGGTTGTTTGACAAGTTGTCAACCACTGGATAAAATTTTCATCTATTTAAATAGTCTAGGCATTGATCTAAACAATATTATATACAATTTTCATTGTATTTCATGAACTGTATGTACTAGATTGAAGTATTTTCAAAATATTTGCTGTCCCTTCTATTCAGTCCCTCCTTATGGGAGAATATTTACTATATCATGGATACCAGGCTTAGGCCCATTATTTGCTTTGCCCATGAATGTGTTGAATGTGTTATGTGGAACTTCCGGGCATAAGCTTTAAGAGTCATTGAATGGCATCATCATGTCTCTTTTCCCTTAGTCATGAACTGGGCAATGTTTCAGATATGGCCTGTTCTGTCAGCTTAGTTCTGCAGTGAATTAGATATGGAACAGAGACTTAGTAGAAGTAGATATCTATTATTGTGTAAGCCACCAAGAATTGAACTTCAATGATTTTTTTTTTAATCACCGCACAACTTAGCCTAAGATTTATAGAGAAATATTTTCTAAAATAATGTAATGATGATGTCATTTATTTGCTTCTGTTATGCAACACACTGGTATTAAGTATACAAAAAATAAAATGATCCCATGCTAATTCTAATGTCATGTAGTACAGTAACAGAAATTACTGTTAGACATAAAATTGGTTAATATTTAGAACTCTGGCTTTCCATACAGTGCTATGGGAATGTAAGTTGGTGCAACATTTTTAAAGCCTAATTTTCTGTATATATAATGTATTAAAATTCTTACATTTTTTGATAAAGTAATCCTACTTTAAAGAAAAAATAACAACACACACAAAATATATGCAGAGAACGGGTCCTTTTATATAAGAATAAAAGATGATTGAAACAACCTAAATTTGAAAAGTAGAAGGATGGTAAAAATAAATCATCACGCATAAAGTGAAATATTATACTGGTATTAAAATAATGTTGAAGGAATAGTTAATGGCAGCAATTTTTTAGATAAAATACCATAACCAGTTATAAATAATGCATGACCTAAAAATTGTAAACATGTACACAGAGACTGAAAGAAATGAATCACCATTTTGACAACGGTTACTAGTGCATAGTGTACACTTTTAAAATTAACACGTATCACTATTAGACATGGAAAATTGTTCTAAATTTCATTAAAAATAAAGTACTAACAAAAATGAAATGAGGTAAGACTTTTATATACTTAAGATTTCAAAATGTACCATGAATATGGAAAACTCTTTCCTTGGTTTTCAGAGCCCGATTCGCCTATATTTGTGTGTGAAGTGTTAAGTGTTACTGCATCACTCTCATCCTGACATGATATTTTAATTTTACTTTTCTGGTATAGAAATTACATAATGGTATTGTTAAATCAAGGAATTTCCAATCTTTAAAGTTAGATGCAAGTCTCTTAATTATATTCCCATTATCTCCTTTTCTAACTAATGTAGAAATAGAGAACTCTTGGTAATTAAATATTATTTAATCACTAATTCTAACTACACTGCTGATAATTATGTCCCAATATGATTTCCTCTAAGATATCTCACAGATCATTGATAAACAGCTAAGAAGAAAAAAA
>NW_012101277.1:4417632-4418498 GCF_000951045.1 Mandrillus leucophaeus | reverse complement strand
GAGTAGCTGGGACTACAGGCACCCGCCACCTCGCCCGGCTAGTTTTTTGTATTTTTTAGTAGAGACAGGGTTTCACCATGTTAGCCAGGATGGTCTCGATCTTCTGACCTCGTGATTCGCCCGTCTCGGCCTCCCAAAGTGCTGGGATTACAGGCTTGAGCGCCCGGCCAGTTATCGGCCTTTTATGTAAATATTTTAAGTACAGATTTTTATAGCTTTACTCTTACTCTATGTCAGAACTATTATTTGTATTTTATGACGTTTTTTCATTTTCTAAAATTTATTATTTTAATCTACCCATATTTGTACATATTTAAGGGGTGTAGTGATGTTTCAATAAATACAATGCACAGTGATCAGATTAGTGTAGTTAGCATATCCATCATCTCAAACATTTATCATTTATTTGTGTTAATAAGATTCAATATCCTCTCTTCTAGCTATTTAAAATTTATATATTATGGTTAACTATAGTAACCGTACAGTGCTATAGAAAACTACAATGTATTCCTCCAAACTAGCCACATTTTGCATCCCATAACAAATTTCTCCCTATCCCCTCCCACTTTCCTATACCTTTCCCAGCCTCTAATAACCTTTGTTCTACATTTAACATCCATGAAATTAACTTTTTTTTCTTTAGCTCCCACATATAAGCAAGAACAAGGAGTATTTAACTTTCTGTTTCTTGCTTATTTCACAATTTTTATTTTAAAATGGGAGCAAACAAAATTAAGAAACTACATTTCTATTTCCTGTCATTTTATGCCGTGTATGTTATCTTCATTATTTCATTCATTTCTCACGGTAATGCTAAGAAAAAGTTATTTCCTTTTAAAGTGTGATAACTACAGTTTAAAAAACTC
>NW_012101277.1:4416497-4417582 GCF_000951045.1 Mandrillus leucophaeus | reverse complement strand
GAACATCTGTTATGCAGCTCTGGCAGCTACTTGAAGACTGTAAATTAGATTACCAAAGATTTCTCAGGAAAAGACAAGCAATTCTTTTTTGCTTTCAGTATTCAAACTATGCCCTGTGCAAAGCTAGTAAAAATATAAAATTCCCTCATTCAAACAAAAAAAAAATCAGTGAGAACTGAAGGTTAGAATTTGAGTTTTTTGACTTTAAAATTTCTTAATGTAGTATATAAACCGTCCTTAGATATGCAGCTTTTATCTTCTTTTTGAGAAATGCTTGTTGAAATGACCCTCAAAATGCTCTGCTTCAGATTTTTAAAAATTATTTTGGGTTACTTTTAATTTAAACCAAAGACTTTCTCTAACTGTTTAGGAGTTTTGCAGATTAGGTTATCGGCCTTTTATGTAAATGTTTTAAATACAGATTTTTATAGCTTTACTCTTACTCTATGTCAGAACTATTATTTGTATTTTATGACACTTCTTTTTCATTTTCTAAAATTTATTATTTTAATCTACCCATATTTGTACATATTTAAGGGGTGTAGTGACGTTTCAATAAATACAATACATAGTGATCAGATTAGTGTAGTTAGCATATCCGTCATCTCAAACATGTATCATTTATTTGTGTTAATAAGATTCAATATCCTCTCTTCTAGCTATTTAAAATTTATATATTATGGTTAACTATAGTAACTGTACAGTGCTATAGAAAACTACAATGTATTCCTCCAACCTAGCCACATTTTGCATCCCTTAACAAATTTCTCCCTATCCCCTCCCACTTTCCTATACCTTTCCCAGCCGCTAATAACCTCTGTTCTACATTTTACATCCATGAAATTAACTTTTTTTTCTTTAGCTCCCACATATAAGCAAGAACATGGAGTATTTAACTTTCTGTTTCTTGCTTATTTCACAATTTTTATTTTAAAAGGAGAGCAAACAAAATTAAGAAACTACATTTCTATTTCCTGTCATTTTATGCCATGTATGTTATCTTCATTATTTCATTCATTTCTCACGGTAATGCTAAGAAAAAGTTATTTCCTTTTAAAGTGTGATAACTACAGTTTAAAAAACTC
>NW_012101277.1:4415173-4416447 GCF_000951045.1 Mandrillus leucophaeus | reverse complement strand
AAAATTAACACGTATCACTATTAGACATGGAAAATTGTTCTAAATTTCATTAAAAATAAAGTACTAACAAAAATGAAATGAGGTAAGACTTTTATATACTTAAGATTTCAAAATGTACCATGAATATGGAAAACTCTTTCCTTGGTTTTCAGAGCCCGATTCGCCTATATTTGTGTGTGAAGTGTTAAGTGTTACTGCATCACTCTCATCCTGACATGATATTTTAATTTTACTTTTCTGGTATAGAAATTACATAATGGTATTGTTAAATCAAGGAATTTCCAATCTTTAAAGTTAGATGCAAGTCTCTTAATTATATTCCCATTATCTCCTTTTCTAACTAATGTAGAAATAGAGAACTCTTGGTAATTAAATATTATTTAATCACTAATTCTAACTACACTGCTGATAATTATGTCCCAATATGATTTCCTCTAAGATATCTCACAGATCATTGATAAACAGCTAAGAAGAAAAAAAATCAGGGGATTAACACTAATTATAGCAAAGTGGTTTGCTATTAAATTAATTGAGTAAAATGTAATGGGATTATGTATGTTCTTCAACAGCTACTAGAGTTTTAATTTTAATTAAATTGTCATAGTCCTCATTCAAAAATGAATGTTTGAGCATAAACTATTTTTAAACAACAAGAATAGCAGAATATTAATCAGGGCAGCCTATACCAATAACCTCAAGTTGAAAACTCTATCAGAATGATTACTAACCAATTTTCCACACCCTAAAATCGTTGGGAAAAAAGTGTTGAGTGATAATAATCGTTTATATGCTTTTCAAATATTATTACTTGATAGGAAATCAATTAACATTGACTAAGAAAACTCATTCTTAAACAATTACTCAGATTGCATGTATTAAAGAAAGCCTAGATTTTTAATATTGCTAGAAAATTTTTAGAGCCAGAATTTTCCAGCTAATAAACTAAAATAATATTTTATCAGGTCTTTCTATATCTACCATGAAAGACATTTTAGATATGTGGTATTTTATGCCAACCTCATTCCATAGGTCTTCTAAAATAAAAATGAATAAATAATGATAAAATATTGTATGTAAAATAGTGCATACATATCTATATATATTTACATGCATATATATATGCACACACATATGTTCATGCACCTGCATACAGACACATACATACACACATACCACATAGAACATCTGTTATGCAGCTCTGGCAGCTACTTGAAGACTGTAAATTAGATTACCAAAGATTTCTCAGGAAAAGACAAGCAATTCTTTTTTGCTTT
>NW_012101277.1:4411631-4413663 GCF_000951045.1 Mandrillus leucophaeus | reverse complement strand
TGTATGTTATCTTCATTATTTCATTCATTTCTCACGGTAATGCTAAGAAAAAGTTATTTCCTTTTAAAGTGTGATAACTACAGTTTAAAAAACTCAGTACTTTATTTAAGGTCACACAGTTAGTAGATGAGAATATGTCTCGAAGTCCTGATTAAGACTGCTCCAAGCCTAACATGGGCTGGGGAGTGGGTAGAGGGAAGAGGCTGGAAATCTTACTTTCTTTAATTAGATCCCCACAGGCAGTTCCTCTCCCTCAAAGCAAATCCACTGGATTGACCCTTACCACACTCTTTGATCCTAAACTTAATTTAGAAAGATTGACAGTCCTAGGTTTTAAATTAACTTGTCACATAACTTAGGATATCTGGCAGTGAAATTAATGGTTAAAAATGAAACTATTCTTAAAGGTAATTTATGTAAATTTAAAAAATGCTGTAAAATACGGAGATTTTTACACACAATAACAGAAGAGTGTCAAAAGTGTGTGATCATTTCGTGCAGGCTGAGAGAAATTGAGGTTTTTACTGGTAATTATTAAGGTCTTAGTAAATATTCAGGAAATAAGATATTGTAAGGCTGTTACATAATATCATTAACTTTAGGTAAATATAAACCACACCTATAAGCAGTTTTATTTATTAATTTATTCCGTAACTTTTTATTGACCAATTGCTTTGAAACAGACAACGAGCAAGGCATGAAAAATTCAAAGGTGCTTATAATATGACATCTAATTTGAGGGTCTCACAATAAAGATGAAAAAAGATGCAAACCATCAAATCCTAGTAATATTATATGATAAATGCTCTAATAGTGCTAGAATCAGAGGCTTATGGAATTTGAAATTCATAAAAACCTGAGGAAATCAGAAAAGGCTTCACTAAGGAAATGATGTTTTAAATGGTTATGGGTAAATGAGCAGATGTTTTTAATGTAAACAGTTATTTGAGGAGTTCAAGATGTTTTTAAGGGAAATATAATTCTAGATATACTATTATCACTTGGATAAGAGATCTCTTTTTCAGTTTTATGTAAGTATTATTAGATGATCATGAGGAGGAGGAAGATGATGGTGATCATGGTGGTCATGGTAGTGATTATAGTGATTATAATAAGAATAATTGTGATTATATGATGATATCTTACTATGGAATAATCAAGTTATAATTTGTTCAAATAATTGAGAGCCAACTAGAAGTGTGAATTTTTACTTTTTTTTGAAAAAACAGAAATTCATAATGCTGAATCGTAAAGAAAAAAATAATTCTATCTATGTATACTTTAATGTCTTTGAATAAAAAGTAGTCCTTTCAGTTAAAAAGAAATAATTCTTCTACAGTGAGTGCAAATTTCAAAAGAGATATACAAAAAGAAGGAAATTCATGTTAATCCAAAAAAGATACACCAAACTTGGGCATCATTGAGATGATGGCGATTACGGCCAATCTACAGTAATGTCAAAATGCCTACCCTAATTTATATACTCAGTAAGTTTAGTGGTACATGTGAGGAAAGTTTACATATGATTATTTCAAATAATCAATTGTAGGCTTTTTAAAGGGATTTTAGGAATAATGAAACAGAAATGAAGGAAGTGAGAACTTTATGTGGAAAATAACATGGGCCAGTTTATAAAGCCTTGCTTTTTCCTTAGCTAGTGAGGAACACACAAAGATAAAGATTTGGCTTGGTGTGGTGGCTCATGGCTACAATCCCAGCACTTTCGGAGGCTGAGACAGGTGGATCCCTTGAGTTCAGGAGTTTGAAACCAGCCTGGGCATCACAGTGACACCCTGTCTCTAAAAACATTCTTTTAAAAAGGCAAAGATTCATTTCACACAAGGTGAGACATAAAATACAACAGTACAAATATAATAGAATGCTTAAGATCAAGCCATTTTGAAATCAAATTAACATGTTATTAGAATTAAAATAACAAATGAATTTGAGCCTATTTCTGGAAAGATGCCACAAGGTCACAAATACTAAAGTTAACAAGTTGGAGTCTTTAATAAAAGTAAGTAAATGCTTT
>NW_012101277.1:4401805-4411581 GCF_000951045.1 Mandrillus leucophaeus | reverse complement strand
AGAATCAGAGGCTTATGGAATTTGAAATTCATAAAAACCTGAGGAAATCAGAAAAGGCTTCACTAAGGAAATGATGTTTTAAATGGTTATGGGTAAATGAGCAGATGTTTTTAATGTAAACAGTTATTTGAGGAGTTCAAGATGTTTTTAAGGGAAATATAATTCTAGATATACTATTATCACTTGGATAAGAGAACTCTTTTTCAGTTTTATGTAAGTATTATTAGATGATCATGAGGAGGAGGAAGATGATGGTGATCATGGTGGTCATGGTAGTGATTATAGTGATTATAATAAGAATAATTGTGATTATATGATGATATCTTACTACGGAATAATCAAGTTATAATTTGTTCAACATAATTGAGAGCCAACTGGAAGTGTGAATTTTTCCTTTTTTTTGAAAAAACAGAAATTCATAATGCTGAATCTTAAAGAAAAAAATAATTCTATCTATGTATACTTTAATGTCTTTGAATAAAAAATAGTCCTCTCAGTTAAAAAGAAATCATTCTTCTGCAGTGAGTGCAAATTTCAAAAGAGATATACAAAAAGAAGGAAATTCATGTTAATCCAAAAAAGATACACCAAACTTGGGCATCATTGCGATGATGGCGATTACAGCCAATCTACAGTAATGTCAAAATGCCTACCCTAATTTATATACTCAGTAAGTTTAGTGGTACATGTGAGGAAAGTTTACATATGATTATTTCAAATAATCAATTGTAGGCTTTTTAAAGGGATTTTAGGAATAATGAAACAGAAATGAAGGAAGTGAGAACTTTATGTGGAAAATAACATGGGCCAGTTTATAAAGCCTTGCTTTTTCCTTAGCTAGTGAGGAACACACAAAGATAAAGATTTGGCTTGGTGTGGTGGCTCATGGCTACAATCCCAGCACTTTCGGAGGCTGAGACAGGTGGATCCCTTGAGTTCAGGAGTTTGAAACCAGCCTGGGCATCACAGTGACACCCTGTCTCTAAAAACATTCTTTTAAAAAGGCAAAGATTCATTTCACACAAGGTGAGACATAAAATACAACAGTACAAATATAATAGAATGCTTAAGATCAAGCCATTTTGAAATCAAATTAACATGTTATTAGAATTAAAATAACAAATGAATTTGAGCCTATTTCTGGAAAGATGCCACAAGGTCACAAATACTAAAGTTAACAAGTTGGAGTCTTTAATAAAAGTAAGTAAATGCTTTCATTCCTTAACATTACCTGCATTAACTTCTGTAATAAATGGCCACATGCCATGGGACTGTTAAGCATTATTATTGTCCTCTGTATATTTGGTAGTTCATAATCTAGGTTGCCACTTGGATATTTTTGGTGAAGTATCTATTCAGACATGTTGCCCAGTTTTTATTGGGTTAATCTCTTATTGAGTATTGACAGTTCTTTATATAGTTCTGTTATAAGACTTTCATCACATACAAGATTTGCAAATATTTTCTCTCAGTCTATAACTTGTCTTTTCATTGTCTTATCAGTGCTTTTTGAAGTGCTGAAAAGTTTACATTTGATGAAGCACAATTTACAATGTTTTTATTTTATAAATTATGTACTTGTTGTTAAATATAAAAAACTTTGCATAACCCACATTCTTAAGGATTTTATTTTTTTCTAGAAGTTCTATAGTTTTAGTTTTAAATTTAAATTTAAGACAATTACTGAGTCAATTTTTGCATATGGTGAGGTATGGGTCAAAGTTCAGGGGCTTTTGTTGATATGTTGTCTTTTATGATATAAGTGTTTGGCACTCTAAATTTTTTTCTGTGTATCACCTTATTTGTACATGAAACTTGTTATGATGTCTCTTCCATTTTATTAAGTTTAAAATACTTTCTAATGTCCCTTTTAACGTTTTCTTGACCCATGGGTTATTTAGAAGTGTTATTTGGCTTTTGTAAGTTTGGAAGTTTTCCAGATATCTTTCTGTTACAGACTTCTAAATTAAATCCCCTGTGTTTAGGGAACATGCTTTGGGTTACTTGAGATATTTTAAATGTATTGCTTTCCTTATTTGATGGACCATAATATAGACTATCTTGGTAGATGATCCAAATGCATGTAAATGTGTACTCTGTTGTTTCTTGGAATGTTCTATAAATGCCATTTAGGTCAACATGGTTTATTCAAGTATTATTCAAGTCCGTGTTCTTGCTATTTTTGGTCTACTTGTTTTATAAGCTACCTGGGGGATGGATGTTTCAATGCTGAAATATACTTGTAAATTTGTCTATTGCTCCTTGAAGTTTATTGAGTTTACCCTTCATACATTTGAAAGCTATTAAGTGTAGGGACATTTAAGATTGTTTGGACTCTCGATTAATTGACCATTTTATCAATATAAAATGACATATATATATGTGTGTGTGTATATATATCCAGTTCAAAATAGTATATGTATATATAAAGTTTTAGAGCAAAGTACATATGTATGTGTGTTTGTGCATGTGCCTTAGTTCATTTGGGCTGCTATAAAAAATACCATGCACTGAGTGACTTATGAATAACAGAAATTTATTTCTCATAGTTCTCAAAGTTGAGAAGTCCAAGACCAATGCACCAGCAGATTCAGTGTCTGGTGACAGCCCCTTTCTGTCTGGTGTCAGCACCTTCTTCCTGGTGCCCCCACTTGATGGAAGTGGTAGGGTTGCTCTCTGGGAAACCTTTATAATAGCATTAATCCCATTCATAAGGGCACTCCTCCCTCATTGCCTACTCATTTGCTAAAAAGCCCCACTTCCTAACGCTATTGCATTGGGATTAGGTTTCAACACAAACATTCAAACCATAGCAATATGTGTGTGTATACACCTTGCTCTGAAATTTATTTTGATAATTATAAAGCCAGTCAAACTTTCATCAAGTGTTTAAATTTATATTAGTTGCCTAGGAATGGCATCGTGAAGTATAACAAACAGGGCGGCTAAAAATAACAAAAATTTACTCTCTTACTGTTTAAAAGATAGAAATCTGGAATCAAGGTGTTAGAGGAAGAATACTTTCTCTGAAGCCTGTAGGAAATATTTTTACTTGCTTCTTTTGGCTTCTGGTACTCCAGGCATTCCTTGACATGTAGGGATAGCATAACTCCAGCTTCTGCCTCCTTCTTTACATAGTATTCTCCCTAAGTGAGAGAATAGGGAGAATGCTATGTGAAGCATTCTATAAAGATTCCACTGAAAAAAAGAAAAAAAAAAAATGTTAGAACCGATATACAAATTTGGTAGTTTTAGTATACAAAAGTAGCACATGAAAATTAGTGGAGATTCTATATACTAATAATGAACATTAAATAAAAATATAAACATACATATTGCTATAGGTTGAATGTTTGTGCTGAAACCTAATCGCAATGCAATTGTATTAGGAGGAAGGGCCTTCTGGCAGGTGATTAGCTAATGAGGGAAGACCTCCCTTATGAATGGCATGAATGCTATTATAAAAGAGGTGGAGCCTCTTTTCCTCTTCTAAGAAGCATATCAGTCATATTGGATTAACACCCCACCAACTCCAGTGTAACCTGATCTTGACTTAAATAATTACATTCTCGGCCGCTAGTGTTGGCTCCTGCCTTTAATGCCAGCATTTTGGGAGACTGAGGCGGGTGGATTGCTTGAGATCAGGAGTTCGAGACCAGTCTAGCCAACATGGTGAAACTCTGTCTCTACTAAAAATACAAAAAAATTATCTGGGCGTGGTGGCATGTGCCTGTAATCCCAGCTGTTCTGGAGACTGAGGCAGGGGAATTGCTTGAATCAGGGAGGTAGAGGTTGCAGTGAGCATAGATCACAACACTACACACCAGCCTGGCAACAAAGCAAGACTCCATCTCAAAAAAGTAAATAAATAAAAATAAAATAAAATAAAATAATTACATTCTCATTGACCTTATTTTTAAATTGGTTTACATTCTGAGGTATTAGGCATTAGTACAACGTATCTTTATGAGGAAAACAGTTCACCTCATAATGATATGGTGTAATGTTCTCCATCCTTTACCTCATTGTCTCTGTACTTAAAGTGGGTTTCTCGTGAGTAGTGTATGTGTATGTGTATAGTTTACTAGAGGAAACATATCATGGCTATAAGATGAATGATAGTTATAAGGTCTACTCAAGTGTCTCACAGAGCTGATACTACATATCACTTAGCAGTTTGATGCAACCTAGCCTATGGATTTTCAGGAAACAATCCACCTCAGCACAGATGCAACCCTAAGAAACCTTAAAGCAAATCTTACCCTTACAAGAATAGCTTAAACACCCTTTGTTAAAAAAAAAAAAAAAAAGAAAGAAAAGAAACAACAACAACAACAACAAACACCTGCTAACTGATCAGTACTGAATATAGATATAAGAAAGAGGAAAGAATCTCGGAAACTCTAAAAATAATCTCCAGTAAGAGGTCCTGCCTGTGAGTCGGTTACCTGGTGCCCTGTCTATATCTGTCCCATGACACTGGCCTGCTCACACTTTCTACCTTGTAGAAATGCTACCACAATAAACTGAGTATTGGAAGGTACCTAAGACTCATCTCTGATATGAATTGGACTAAAAGGGAGAAGTTGCTTCTGGGCAAGCTGGTTAACTAGGACCACCCAAGACCTCCAAACATGACTGTGTGTGTGTGTGTGTGTGTGTGTGTGTGTTTGCGTGTGTGTATGTATGTGTGTGTATATATATATAATGCTTTTTATTCCAAGTTGGCAATGAATCTCTGGTTTTTAGCATAGGTTGTGATTTATATTCATTGTGATTATCCAAGTGGTTTTGTCTAAATCTAGCTCTTCCTACTTGTCCTATCTGTTCTTTGCTCTCTTTATTTCTTCCACCTTACTGTACATTAATTGAGTTTATTTATGATTATAATCTTTTAGATTTCTATTGTGATAAAAAAATAACATAACATTTATAATCTTAGCCATTTCTGAGTGTCCAATAGTGCATTGTTAATTTATGTTGCACATTGTTGTGCAATATATCTCTAATTTTGCAAAATTCAAACTCTATGGGAACTTGAACAGTAGTTTCCCATTTCTCTGCCACTAGCCATTGACAACCACTATTATACTTTCAGTTTGTAAGAGTTTATATTTGTAATTTTATATAAGTGGAATTCTTCTGTATTTGTCCTTTTGTAACTGGTTTATTTCACGTAGTAAATGTTCTCAAGTTTCAACCATGTTGAAATATGAGAAAATTTCTTTCATTTTAAACGCTGAATAATATTCCATTGCATGTGTATAACATATTTGATTTCTCCACTCATTCATCAGTTTAATAGACATTTAGGTTGCTTCCATGTCTTGGCTGTTGTGAATAATGAAAATGGAGTACAGATCTCTTCAAGACTCTAATTTTAATTCCTTTGGATCTTTAGCCAGAAGTGGGATTGCTGAATAAAATGGCATTTCTATTATTAATTTTTAAAATTATTTCTATGCTGTTTCTATAGTGCATGTATCATTTTATATTCTCAACAACAGCATGCAAGTGTTCCAATGTTTCTCTACTGTCCTTGCCAAACCATCCTAATGGGTGTGAGGTGAGTGGTATCTTATTTTAGTATTGACTTTATTTCCTTAATGATTACTGATGTTGAGCATCTTTTAACATACTTTTTGGCCACTTATATATCTTCTTTGGGGTAGTTTCCATTTAAATACTATTCTCATTTAAAAAAATGGTTATTTGGATATTTTCTTGTGGATTTATAGATATGTTTTATGTTTTGATGTCACCTTTTACACTATTAAAATAATATATATATTTAACAAATTATTGCAATTTTAGCTGTTTTTAATAGTTTTAGCTTTTAAACTTTATACTAAAGATATAATGGGTTTACCCACTGCCATTTGTTTTAGAGTGTTTGCATTTAAAATTGTCCTTAGTTTTACCAGTGAATTTTTTGTTTTCATGTGTTTTCATGTTACGAATTACCATCTTCTTCCTTTGACTTGATGAATGTCCTTTAGCATTTCTTGTTAGGCAGATCTAGTGGTGACAAACTCTCTCAACTTTTGTTCATTTGAGAAAGTATTACCCCCTCATTTTTTAAAGAGAGTATTGCTGAATATAGTGTTCATGGTTGGTATTATTTTCTTGCATGATTTTAAATATATTATCCCACTCCTTTTTGGTATATGGAGTTTCTGCTGGAAAATTCACTCATATTCTTATAGCAGTTTCTTTGTATGTAACAATTCACTTTTATGTTGCTGCTTTGAGCTTTCTCAGTATTCAATTTTTGACAATTTGATTTTAATGTGTCTTAGTGTTGATTTGTTTGGTTTTTTAACTTAATTTACACCCTTTGAGCTTTCTGCATCTAATTTCTATTTCCTTCCCTAGGCTTAGAAATTTTTCTGCCACTATTTCATTAAATATATTTTCTGTCTTTTCTCCTCATACACCTATAATGCAAATGTTGTTATGCTTGATAGTGTCCCATAAGTTTCTTAAATTATCCTGAATCATTTTCTTTGTTTTCATTTTTACTCTTCAGATTTGTTTGATTTATGGTAACTTGTGTTCAAGTTCACTAATTCTTCCTTCTTTTTGATCCAGTCTTCTACTGAACTCCTCAGGTGAATATTTTAGTTCAGTCATAGTATTCTTTAACTCTTTGACTTCTGTTTTGTACTTTTTACACTTTCTATCTCTTTGTTGAAATTCTGTTTGCTCTTGCATTGTTCTGCTTACCTCAGAAAGCATCTTTATGACTACTATTTTGAATCCTCTGTTGGGTATATCATATATCATGACTTAGCTTGTGTTGGTTTTAGGAGATCTAAACCTTGTCTCCAAGTCTTGTTAGACTGGCCTCGTGTAAGGAAGGATCTTACCAATATGTCTGATGAGAGATTTTTAAGGTGCCTCTCAAATATTTGTCTTTTACTAGACTACTGTCTATGTTTTCAGTGGTCCCCTGAAGCTTAGTGTGTGCCGCATCCTGTCAGCACTTCGAGACCAGTGAGATAGGAATGAGACTCTATAGATGTAGTTGGAATGGTTGCTGTGTTGGAGATGTGTTCCAGTTTCTTTTAGCCTCATAATGAAGCTGAGTATAGATGTTTATCTCCCACTGTTTCTGCACTAAGCTAGGGAAAGGATCTGTGGAAAATGCTGTGTTTACATTCAGGCTATACCCTCTGATCCTGGGAAGATAGTTGCTGGAAGCAAGTCCATTGTAAATCCATCTCTCCTTTCTGTATTTTAGGGACACTCCAAAATGCAAAGCACCATCAACTACAAGTGATAGGACATTAAGGAGATAATCCCTTGGGTGGGCATTATTAAAAATGTGCCAATTGATACATGGTCAAACTCCTTCTGGGACGAATGGGTACACCTAGATTTATCACTGGAGAGAGCTGAAGGAAAGACTTGTGAAATGCCAAACTCTGACTCTGGCTGCCAAGAAAGCTATTGTTTGCTTTTCCCATTACCTTTCCTGTGTAAATGTGTTAGAGGCCAAGACAAAAGTGTGTGCCATAGGTTCTTCTGGAGAGAAAAGCCAAGTAGCCAGTGAAGACCATGTCCCTTCCATTTGGAAAGAGGGGACTGTGAATTTTAAAATTTTTATTTGTTTAGAGAAAAGGTCTAACTCTGTTGTCCACGCTAGAGTGCAGTGACACAATCATAGCTCACTGAAGCCTCAATTTCCTGGGTTCAAGCAATTGTCCTGCTTCAACCTCCCAAGTAGCTGGGACTACAGGCATGTGCACCACACCTGGGTTACTTTTTAATTTTATTTTTTGGAAAAGACAGCATCTTATGTTGCTCAGGCTGATCTCAAACTCCTAGCCTTAAGCCTCAGCCTCCCAAAGTACTGGGAGGACAGACAGGAACCACTGTGACTGGCAGGGACTGTGACTTTTCAAGCCCAATTTGTTGTTGTTGTTGTTGGTTTGGTTGACTTTGTTGTTGTTGTTTATTTTTGTTTGTTTGTTTGTTCTGTTACTGGGTAATGAAGTCTCTGAAAGTACATGCACACCCATGGAAAATCATCACTGTTTTTTCTGTGTTCTGTAAAGGCTCATATATGTCTAATCACCTCTGCTTCCAGAGCTGGATATTGGCAGCAAAGGAGAATGGAAACAGGTGGGAAATCTTAGAATTTGGGTGGTATATATAAGATTCAAACTTTCTTCTCCACAGGGAGAAATTGGATGTTAGAGATTCCTTTCCTGATTTTATGGTGCATTGCATAGGGCAAAGGCAGTATCTGAGTGTTCCTCAGATTTTTCTACTTATGCATCATGGATATTTTCTCAGTTGCTAGTGTGTAGGAGTCTCCCAATTGGTCTCTCTCTTTCTCTCAAAGAAAACTGATTCATGAATAGAGGTTTATTTGATTTTTCTCTGGGTGGATGGTGGGTCAGGAGCTTCGCATTACATGTTGCTGAAGTAACCCCCTAATTCATTTCTATTTCATTTTTACATTTGGACAATAAAATTTAGCAAAAACTTGCAGTTTGTTAATAAAGTGGATTTTTTTTTTTTTTCTTTTACCCTTGTTGGCGGATTAAACCCGGTTTTGGGGGTTTTTTAAAGTAAAATTGGGAAGGCTTTGCTTTTTTTGTTTTTTCTTTTCTTTAAGTTTTCTTGGGTTAGTTCAACCAGGCCTTAAAAAAAATTACTCTTATTTTCTCCTCAGAATTTCTAGACCTGCAGTAAACAATGTATTTCATTTTCTAAGGGAAAACCTAGAGATTAAAAAAATTATCATGTGTATATTTAAAGGAAATCTTTTAAGCAAAAACAGCCCACCTGGATACTTAACTATGTTTACTGTGTCAGACATCATTTATCAAAGTCAATTCTATAAATGGATCCATTCCGTACTTGATTTCTAGAGCCTTGGTTTCCACCAAGTTTGAATAACCTTTGTTTCCACTGAGATTAACTAATGAATATCTAACTAGGTGAATATTTTTGTGATTATATTTTACACATGATTTAGCTAAGGCAATTCATCACCACTAGACAGGCCCTACTAGAACTGCTCAAAAAGTTCTAAACTAGGAAACTAAAGGTTGATATTCACCATCATAAAAACACATAAAACTAATACAGGTCTCGTAAAACAATCATACAAAGGAGAAAGATAAACAAATCAAATGGTAACATGTCAAATCCACCAAACTATAAACAGAGGAAAAACAAAAAATCAAAAAATTACAACAAAAAATTAGAGAGCAACTAATATTATGAGAGAAATGAAACTTTACATATCGATATTAACTTCAAAGGTAAATGGGTTAAATGCTTTACTTTAAGATATAGATTACCAGAATGGATTAAAAAACATGAAGTGACTATATGCTGCTTAACAGAAACTTACTTTTCTGGTAGACAATTACAGATGGAGGGATAAGAAAAGGAAAAATATATTCCACACAAATGAAAACCAAAAGCAAGAAGTAGCTATACTTATATCAGATGAAGCTGACTTCAAATTAAAAAAAAAGTAAAAAAAAGACAAAGAAGCTCATAACACAATAATAAAGGAATCAATTTAACAATGGGCTATAAGAACATTAAGTATATATACGTATCCAACACCAGAGCACTCAGATTCCTAAAACTAGACGTAACAAAAAACCGACAGTAATACAATAATAATAGAAGATGTCAACAGCTGACTCACAACACTAGAAAGATTGTTAAAATAGAAAATTAACAAAGAAATATTGGGCTTAAGTTGACTTCTATACCAAATGAACATAACAAGATATTCACAGAGCATT
>NW_012101277.1:4398261-4400513 GCF_000951045.1 Mandrillus leucophaeus | reverse complement strand
CGGCTCACTGCAACTTCTGCCTCCCTGGTTCAAGTGATTCTCCTGCCTCAGCCTCCCGAGTAGCTGGAAAGACTAGTATTGGCCACCACACCCAGCTAATTTTCATATTTTTAGTAGAGACGGGGGTTTCACTGTGTTGGCCAGGCTGATCTGAAAGAATCTTATAGAGCACTATGTGAGAGTTCTCTTTCCATGCAAATTAACAATACGAAACAATGACTTGCAACAATCACAATGAATGCGGACCAAAATAAGATCTAAAAACTGAAGTAGTTGAAGTAGGAATGGTAAATATGGCATATAAAAAAACTGCAATAAAATTTGATTTGGGTTCCTAAAGTAGACAACTCAGCCAGCACATGAAACATAACATTTAGAGATATATTTCTGGAAAATTCAATCAAAACGCAAGAGGAACTGAATCTGCAAATCAAATACCATCTCATATTCCAGGAAAAAATGAGGAAAATTAGGCTAAACTTTTAAGAAGAAAATAATTGCCTTAAATATTATTAAAATGAGGAATTTCTGGGTGTTAACTGTCATTCACAAATCCAGCCTAAATTTAGTACAATATTAGGAAATTTTCCATAATGCAAAATATAGAAAAATTGTTCAAATTAATATATACATTCATGTGTGTGTGTATATATATGTGTGTGTGTGTTAATTTATTATATTGGTTTTTGAGAATAAAAAGCTACATTGATAAAGTCCTAGTTTTCAAAAAGCTTACAATCTAGTCAAGTTCATAAGATGTATGCGTGTGTGTGTGTGTGTGTGTGTGTGTATTTTTATTTCAAGATGGATTAATTATAATGGACTCCCATTTTTATATGTCAGTACATTTGATGGTGCCCCACAGGTCTGAAATCTTTTTTTCTTTCTGTTTCTCAGATAGGATAATCTCTATTGACCTGTCTTCACATTCACTGATTCTTTCTTCTGCCTGCTCGTATCTTGTTTTGAACTCTTCTAATATTTTTTTTAATTTCAACTTTTGTTATGGATTAAAGGGTACATGTGCAGATTTGTTACACGGGTAAACTGCATGACACTGAGGCTTGGGTCTCAATGATCTCATCACCCAAGCAGCAAGGATAGTACTCAACAGGTGGCCCTTCAGCCCACACCCTCTCCCTCCACTCCTGTCTAGTGATCCCCAGTGTCCATTGTTCCCATCTTTACATTCATGTGTAGTCAATGTTTAGCTCCCACTTATAAATGAGAACATGCAATATTTTGTTTTCTGTTATTGGATTAGTTCGCTTAGGATAATGGCTTACAACAATAACTCACCACAAAAACAGAATCAAAGCCAAAAATGACCATCGCAACAGATGCAGAAAAAGCCTTTGATAAAATTCAATATCCCTTTATGATAAAAATCCTCAATAAACTAGTCACTGAAAGAATACACTTCAAAATAATAAGACCCTTCTATGACAAACCAAAAGTCAATATACTGAATGTTCAAAAGCTGGAACCATTCCTTTTGGGAACTGGAACAAGCAAGAATGCCCATTCTCACCACTCCTATTCAACATGGTATAGAAGTCCTAGCCAGAGCAACCAGGGAAGAGAAAGAAATAAAAGGCATTCAAATGAGAAAATAATTTAAACTATCTCTTTTTGCTATGATATGATTCTATATACAGAAAACCCTAAAGACTCTGACAAAAGGCTTCTGGAACTGATAAATGAATTCAATAAAGTTTTAGGATCCAAAATCAAGGTACAATAATCAGTAGCATTTTTATACACGAATAACTTTCTAGCTAAGAATCAAATCAAAAACACAATTGCATTTACAATAGCCACAAAGAAAATGAAATACCTAGGAATATTTTCTAGGTTTTTCAAGGAGGAGAAATATTTCTACAAGGAGAACTGAAAAAAATCAGAGATTATACAAATAAAATTTTAAAAATTTCATGCTCATGAACTGCAAGAAAATTTTCATTCCATTTATTGTTCAACTCCAGAATTTCTGAAGTTGTAATGGAGTTGAAACAGAGTTTGTTCTTTTTTATAATTTGTCAATGTTTTCTCTTTGGTGAGACGTTATCACACTTCCTTTTAGTAATTTTAACATGATTTATTTTAGCTTTTTGAATGTAATTGATTAAAATTATTTTTTAGTATGTCCATTGTTTGGGCTTCCTCAGAGAGAGTTTCTATTACTTGCTTTTTTTCTCTGTGTCTTGGTTATACTTTCCTGTTTATTTACATGTCATTTTTGTTGTTGTTGT
>NW_012101277.1:4392260-4393220 GCF_000951045.1 Mandrillus leucophaeus | reverse complement strand
GAAACTACACAAATACATGAAAATTAAATATCCTTCTGAACGATCTTTGAGACAGTGATGAAATTAAGATGAAAATTGAAAAAGTTCTGAAATAAGTAAAAATGGAAATACAACATGTCCAAACTTCTGAGATATAGCAAATACGTTCCTAAGCAGGACATTTATAGCATTAAATGCCTACATCAAAAAATTTGAAAAGATCCCAAGAAACCAACATTGTACTTTGAGAAACTAGAATAATGCAGACAACCCAAACACAAAGTTATAAGAAAGAAAATAGGGAATAATGAAGATCAGAGGAGAACTAAATGAAATTGACACCAAAAACAGTATTAAGAATCAACAAAGCATAAAGTTAGTTTTTAAAACTATAAACAAAATTGATAAGCCACTAGATAGACTATTCAAGAACAGGAGGGAGGCCAATAAAGAGCAGGAAAATGTCGTAAGTCATACCAATCATTTGTCCTGAGCTAATTTGATTTGCATTACTAAAGTATGGCATTGAAGAAATGCAGAAAATATTTTATGATGTCATTGGGAAAGCTTAGCTTACTAATAAATAATTAATTGACAAAATATTAAAATATAGAAGTGATAGAAAATCACTGTCTTCTCAAATTTTACCAGAAAAACAGTTAATCTGGAAGCATATAGTAACGTTTGTTTTTGCTAGTACTCAATGTTGTTTATGAAGAGAGGGAACACTGTTTTTATATCAATATTATAAAAGTTCTTAATATGCTTAAATATACGATTGAGATAGATCTGAAGAATCTTAAGGAGTTAGCATACCTAATTCATCTATAAATTTCCTAATTTTATACATGTACCAATTTGGGCAAATAAGGTATTTTGAAACTTCTATGTGAATATACTGGATAATGATCTGAAGACAAATACAGAATCTCTCTCAGAATATCTCATGAAAGAGCCAAAACAGATTCAACCTCTTCAAAG
>NW_012101277.1:4360788-4389990 GCF_000951045.1 Mandrillus leucophaeus | reverse complement strand
TATTTTAGCTTTTTGAATGTAATTGATTAAAATTATTTTTTAGTATGTCCATTGTTTGGGCTTCCTCAGAGAGAGTTTCTATTACTTGCTTTTTTTCTCTGTGTCTTGGTTATACTTTCCTGTTTATTTACATGTCATTTTTGTTGTTGTTGTTGAACTCTGAACATTTCAAATAATACAATAAGGCAAATTTGAAAATGGGTTTCTCTCTTTTCAGTTTTTAGTGTTGTTGCTTTTACAGAGTTCTTTCCTTGTCTAGCGACTTTTCTAGAATAATTTTGTAAAGTCAGTATCTTTATCATGTGTAGTCACTAAAGTCTCTACGTAGCTGAATGATCAGCTAGTCATTAGAAAGAAATTTCCTTAAGTATCTGGAACCAATAAGTCTCCAAGTCTTTCCCAAGGAGCTCCTTGGGAGTGTTGAGCTGCATTCAACATTTAACCAGACAGTTTATAATTTTCCTCACCTTCACTTCATGATTTCCCAGAGTCTTATGGTCAACCTGTCAGAGGAGAGAGCATAGGTCCTTTTCAAGTCTTTCCTGAGCATGCACACTGCCACACATAGACCTACATGTGCATATGGCCTTCCCGATTCACAGGAATTTGCTGGAGCTTTTCAAAGCCTTTGTGGAAATCCTCTTCCTCAGCTTTTCTTTTTAAGCTTTTTGATTTTAGTTTATTGTTTGTCCCCAGTCTTATCCTTCATTTCAGATACCTATGTTGTTAAAACACTCTGCAAACATCCCTCTACCATATCCCCCATTTCAAAGAGATATGTTTACCTCTGGACAAATTTGAATGTAGCTAAGTAAAGACAAGCCTTTCAAGTTACTCTTCCAGGGCACTGCCAAACGAATCAAACAAAGATCCTTCCTTGGTAATGATGTTAGTTCTCCTTTTGTACCAAAAATGTGAAATGATGTTTTTTGAGGAAATTGCTGGTTTGAACAGGTGGCAAGTGGACTGAAAGCTAGTTAAAATGTCACAAAGCTCATATTTTTATTAAGATTCAATTGTGTTTCTTGACTAAACATTGACCAAGATGGTGTGAGCCTTTGGTTAATTTCTAGAGTTCTGAAAATGTTGATTCTTAGGATTTTTGTCAGTTTTTAAAATTACTTTTTGGAGGACTAAACTTTCAAAGTCCGTGTTTTCACTAATGTTCTGATTCAATAATAGGTTTCTAGGCACAATTAAATTATCTTGTATTATTTTGTGTGAATACTTAGGGTAAGAATTAAATGTAAACAACCAACTTTAATTCAGAAAACATAAACCCCCCTGCAAAGCAGATTTTAGAAACTAAATGCAAAATAAGTTGACTAAAAATACTAACCTAAAATTGAAATTAAACAAAGGCAAATGTTCTCACATTAGCATCTATAAAACCAATTCAGTCTTACAGGAAACTTTAGAATCTCAAATTAGTACTATTAGTACTCCATTGCAACATTTTCTTTTTGGTTTTAATTAATATGTTTGTTTTTACATATATGGAGTAAAATTCTCTTATTGCCTTCTATAGCTATCATTTTAAAGCTTATTGCTGTTTACATATTTGATCCATCATTTAATTTTGTAGGGTTTGTATGATGGTGAGATGTGCTTTTCCTTGTAGACAGTTGCTTTAGATATTATTTGCTGGTGAAAATGTGGTCATTTTTTGAAGATATGACATGTTTCATTGGTTTTGTACTATTTAGAGGTGTTTTACTACACAAAGGAGATATATCTGTTGAAAAGTTTATCCAATCTGCAGATACCCTTGCTAATTCTCAAACGTTGGTAATCATACTGTATTTCAAAATGTTACACATTATAAACTCTTTTAGTGGTCTCTGCAACCAGAAAATTTAACAAGATTCTTCAGACAATATAAACTAATACTTCTACAAATATCTTCAGTATTCTTCTGTTTTCTGTTAATTCTAGCAGGATATCACACTTGCGTAGACTTTATTTGCTATTCACACATATATCAATGACCAAGACAGGCATTGTGCAAGGCATGGAATATGTTCCTTGCCAACTTTTGAAGAGATTCTTGTCCGCTACATGCACATATGTTTTTCTAAAATATTTCAACAATTTTTTCCAAAGTGAATTCTTTTTAACACAACCTTTCATGAAATTATGTAGAAGGATACCATATTTCATGAAATATAACTAGAAATTTTATATTTAATAGGAAAATTAATTATTCAATATTTGTCATTTAGAGCCATCTGATCAGTAACAGCTCGTTTAATATGAGAACTCAAGTATGAAAAAATGCTCAGGCAGCAAATTTTTGTATAGAATTTACACCTGAAATAATTCCTTTTAAATAATGCTTTATTATAAAAGTATGATTTGGATTACCCTGGCTTTTGCATTCAATTCATACTCAGTTGTTGGTAGCAACAGCATCTAAGATTTTAAAAATTAGATTACAATTAGGACAAGTTAATTAGTCTTGTGATAAGAAGTAAGTTAGTGAGGTGTGAGAAGAGAACAAAAGTTTATTATATAACACAAGGGAATAAATGCAATCGCTGAGTACATAATTTGGAATTTATAGTAAATATTCCTTTCTTAGATTCATTGCTATATCTTTGATGTGCTGGCAAATATTTTGATGCAATTGAAGAAATAACTTGTACAATGGTGTAGCTGTTTCTTCCCTTTGTTTTGTTTTATTTTTAGAAATATATTGAACTACCAAAATAAAAAATAGGAATTCAGTCAACAGCCTTGCCAGCTGCCTTATGGGCACCAAGAGCTATTTTCTAATGTTCTGCACTTTGAAGGAAATTCTGCTTTATTAAATTTGTTTCAAATTGCATCATTTTTTAATGGCTTCAAGTCATAACATTAGTTATCAACTTGAATTATACACAGCTTTGTTTGGAATATTTAAAATTTTAGTTAAAAATATAAACAGCATCATTGTCAGTCACTAGTCACTGTTTCCTTTAAAAATATTTTTCCGATGCATAAAACAATTTGAGGGGCATATTTAGTATGTACTTAGAAATACATTGTTTTATCAGGTATGTGAATGTGTATACAAAAAAAAAAAAAATCTCCTTAGCCACTAATGATCATATACATGAAACGCGATGTTTTATCCCACATGATTATTCATTAGTCTACAATTAAATATTTTTCCTTTTAGACTCATGTGGCACCATTTTCTAAAGTAACTACCATTTATATTTTATTTTACAAAAAATTATAGGAATAGAATATAATGAAAATGCTTACTTGTGAGCCTCTGGTCCAAGATTTTCAAATAATAATCAAAATGTGTTCGGACATTTTAGTATTCTTGCTAATGGAAATAATAGGCATTAAGTTTGTTCAGTATATGTTCAATAGATGTTTTTGTGACATCCATATCATCAACTGTTTAAAAAAGAAATACAAGAATTCATGAAAGAAACAGGGGCTCTGCTGCCTAAACATGGGAACTTCAGTGGTGAAATCTCTCTTTCTAGCACTGTGCGGAACTCAGAGATTTGCCTTTGGTAGAATGTTTTGTTGATTTCAGACACATCAAGTTCCCTCCCTTAAAGATTTCTCTCCAACAATGACTAGGCTTCCTGATGTTATTTTATTTTGAATCCTCTTTTAGGATTATGGAGCATTTTAGTCACAGAGTTTCTCTTTGAGAAAAGTGCAGGAAAGTGTTCTGCTGTATGAAGATCAAGTGGGATGGTACAGTCCTAGCAAGTCCTAGAAAAAAAAGACCATTTTGCATCTGAAGGATTTTTTAATCCAAATTCTATGTGATTTAATTAATATTTGATGACCTATTTAGAGACTTTTATGTACAATTTATGCTATAGCATGGACCCCAAGAATATGCAGTCAATCCTCATTATTTGTGGATTCTGTATTTGCTAATTTAGCAGTAACAAAAATGTATTTGTAACTCCAAAGTCAATACTCACAGCTCTTTTACAATCATTTGCAGACAATATGTACAGAGGCACAAAATTTGAGTCTCCAACACGTATGTTCCCACCTAAGGTCAAACAAGGCAATGATCTGCCTTCTAGTTTCAGTTCTTATAGATAAGTATTCTTTTCAATCAATTTAATACCACATTTTTCAGATTTTGTTATTTTCTGTTGATTACTTTGCATTTAAAGTGACCTCAAACAGTGCTGCACTGCTTTCTAGTGTTCCTAAATACAAGAAGGCTGTGATGTGCCTTATAGAAAAAAACACATCGGTCAGATAACCCTTGTTCAGGCAAGCATTACAGAACTATTGACCACGAGTTCCAGGTTTTTGAGTTCACATATGGTAAAGCCAGAAAAAAGGAAGAGGAAGTTCATTGATCTGTGTAGGAGGCCAACCTGGAAAATGCTAAAATAGCATCTATAGCATATTATGAGGCTATGGAAGAGATTCAAAGGAGGCTAAATTTGAGAATCCACGAGACAACAGCCAATAAAAATGTATGCTATTTAGGAATTGCAGATTTTAAAAACCATGAGATATTAATGCACACCTATTAGAATGTCTACATTCTGAAACACTCACAGCACCAGATGCTGCGAGAACTTGGAGCAACAGGAATTATCATTAATTTTAATAAGAATACAAAATACTACCACTACTTTGGAAGATAGTTTGGCAGTATTTTACAAAGCTAAACGTACTTTTACCATATTATATGGTCAAGCAATCACACTCCTTTGTATTTGTCCAATTGAATTGAGAGCTTACATTTATATAAAATCTGGACATGAACACAAATAGCAACTTTTTTTTTTTTTTAAATAATCACCAGTTCTTCGAAGCAACCAAGATCTCCTTGACTACATTAATTAACAAACTGTGGTGCATTATAGAATGAAATACTATTCAGTGATAAAAGTGATCTCTTAAGCCATGAAAGGGCATGAAAAAAATTTATAATAAATGCCTATTTTTAAGTAAAGGAAGCTGATCTGGGAGAGCCATATACTATATATCAACCATATGATATTTTGGAAAAGGCATAACTATGGACGTAGTAAAGTGATCAGTAGTTGCCACAGGTTTGGGGAGGAGAGATGAATGAGTAGTTTAGAGCATCGGGAATTTTTAGGGCAGTGAAACTATTTCTTATGATACTTTAATGGTAGCTACATGTCATTATACATTTGTCAAAACTCTTAAAATGTACAACACAAAAAGTGAATCCTAATGTAAACTTTGGATATATGGGAACTCTCTGTATTTGGTACTCATTTTCTAGTAAACCTAAAACTGGTTAAAAATTAAGGTACATTAATTTTTTAAAAAAGAAAAAGCATAGTGGACAGCATTGTTGTGATGCTGAAAGTCTAAGAAATTTATGATCATTTTACCCAGGCTCAGGAAATGTTAAACCTTTTTCAGCCAGTACTGGCTGCCTCCTACATTATAAAAGACAATATGGCATAAAATGTGTTAAATTTGCAGTGAGGCAGTTTCTGCTGATTAGCAGGCTGGAGAAGAGTTATTAAAATAGCTAGTAAGGTATTCTAGGGTTAGGTGAAAGACCAGGTTTTTAATGCTGATGAGACTGGCTTGTTTTCAAGGATGTCGGCAAAAGAGTCTATATAAGTACAAATGGCATTTCAGTTGACCAAACATGACCAGAGGCTCACAATATAGAAACCAAACCCTTTACCTTCACTTGGAGCAATGGTTCAGTTCAAGCCAATTCAGTGTTCATGGCAACTTTATGTAATATTAACTATCACAAATAAAAAATCAATTATGGTTGTACTTTACATGTGTCTAATTTTAGCATTAGATCATTGTATAAACTTTTTAGCTCCTTGAATATATTTAAAATAGATTGATTAAAATTACTTTTCAGTATGTCCATTGTTTGGGCTTCCTCAGAGAGAGTTTCTATTACTTGTTGTTTCTCTGTGTCTCAGTTATACTTTCCTGTTTATTTGCATGTCACTTTTGTTGTTGAACTCAGTATACAATAATTTTCAATACAGAATAATATAGATTATTCAATGCTTTGTTTAGATTTATTCCTAGAAAAATTCTCCCTTGCAGTATTTTTTGTATTTGTTCTTTGAGTTGTTTGAGATCACATGACAGAAACATTTTATGTGATAGAATTAAACTAATTGTCCACCAAATATGAAAATAAATGAATCAATCGATGGTAAGCATAAAGGAGCTGCAATTAGTGTAATTGGCTTTGCTCTACATTGTGTCGAGATTCAATTGTCCTCCAAATTATTGTGAAGTTAGATAAGTGTTAATAAAAAGTGCCCTGCTAATTTTCTCTAAAGCAAAGAATACAGAGTATTAAGTGAATGAAAGATACGTTTACATGTCTATGTTAACTTATAAATGAGCTACTATGCAATTTCCTTGGAGAAAAGTGAGTTGTGAATTATATTTATCTGCTGAATTTTTCATCACTAAAGGCGGGAATAAAAGCGAAAATGATATATTTGTCTGCCGAGATACCGAAGTACAGGTTTAGGAACTCAATTGCTTTTTTAAGCTGCTGTAAGAAATGTTGAAGTAATTCTATTTTTAAGGGGAGAAGGTCCTTTATTAAAAAAATCCTTTACCTTCTCTATATATTCTTTAAACATGTGTCCATCCTGTTTCCATTGACTGAGGATCTGAGTAATTATATAGGGTATACAAGGTTCCTGACTATGCTACATATGTTTCAAATAATTAAAAAGGTATACCTACCAAAACTTAGAAAATATATCACTTTACCATGAAAATTCTTTTTTTTTTTTTCAATTTAGAACATTCTATGCTTTGTCTTACTGGTTTTAAAATATAGCACAGATGATTACATCTCTTTTGAATCAGCTGATGCAATGAAGAAAGCATTAATCTAGCAGTAGGAGACTTCAGTGTCTTATGAAATATTGAGAAGAATAGAAGTTACTTTCCATTGATCCTAATGTACAGATCATTTGAAAAAGAAGGAAGTGATTGAATAACTATTATTGGAACTCTAAGGAACAGAAAAGAATATTTGGAAAATAAAGTTAGAGAGTAGCAAACAGTAATTTGGAGAAAATATTTAATCCTTAGGATGCAATAAAGGATGTATTTAAGAGGAAAAGTGGCATATACATGATGACAAAATTTGTTTGGTAAAACTTGTTTTAGAAAACAGTTTTTGTATTCACATATCTAATAACAAGTAGTTTAGGTTCCAATATTCTCCATTTTCCTTTGTTTTTGAGGAGTAATATCTTGCAGTAAATGTTATAGTTTTGTGTTTATAATTAGGAAATGGAAGTCATCAATGAGTTTCTGTCAAATTTATTTTGGTAGAGGGTATTCCTTCATTCACTTTTCATTTATTTATCTAAATTATTTGGGATTTTTTATAAGTGCTAGATACAGAAAGACAAATGAGACAATATCCATAACTTCAAGTAGTATCTAGTTCAATTGATAAATTAAGAAGTAAATTGAACCATATGGAGTTGCTATTTTGCAAGTAAGAAAATGTTTGCATATCGACAACATCACATGACTTAACATAGCTTTGCAGTAAAAGTTATAATGGAAGAATATGTGAGGTACAGTAAGAACAAAAATGCATGTATTTCAGATTGAAAAAAAAAACAGTCTGGCTTTCAGGAGGTGACACAAACTACACCTTATAAAGCAGGTGTTCATAGATAAAGGAGAGAGGACGGTTTGTTAAATAGCACAGACGGCTATACTATTTGGAATATCTCTGACTCTCTTTCAAATTTTCAAGCCCAAGTAATTTATTTTCCCTTAACAATCATGCAGCCCTATTCTTACAGTGACCAATTCCAATGATACTGAAATAGCATCTTAGATTGATTTTACTTTAATTTTTGATTTTTAGTTTTTTGTTTGTTTGTTTTTTGAGAGAAGGTTTCACTCTGTTACTCAGACTGGAGTGCAGGAGTGCAATCACGGCTCATTGGAACCCTTGCCTCCCAGACTAAAGCGATCCTCCCACCTCAGCCTCCTGAGAAGCTTCAGGCAATCCACCCACCTTGGCCTCCCAAAGTGCTGGGATTACAGGCATGAGCCACCACGCCCGGCTAGATTGATTTGAAAAGTCTAAAACTAAATCTCTATAAGCCTTATATTTTATCTTCAACTTAAGATGTGTGACAATACATTGCAAAGTAAACTAAACAAGGTTTTATTTGGAATTGATAACACTGATTAAAAAGAAGTATGGTCTTGTTTATGATTATTTTTGATAGAATATCTTGAACTACTGTTTATCACAGGACTTGTAATGAGAACAGTTATATTGAGTGACTCAGAAGAATGGACAAAGACCCTGGCATGCATGATGCATAGTAGACATTTATTTCTTGAACCCATATTGTTGCCTTGTATCTCTGTTTATTTTATGAGAATACAGTTCACCACCTATTTAGGTAATATGTACTCATTATTTTTCATCTTAGTCAAACTATTTTTTTAAAATTAGTATCTTGTAATCTTTTATTATATAATAAATTCTATATAGAGTTAGGATTAATAATAAAATATATTACAAAATATGTGCAAAAGAGAAAATTTTGCATGTCACCAAATGACAGAGTTCAAATTTCAAAAGCTGGTTGTCAAAACCAATTAAGTAAACAAATAATAAATTAAATTATAATAGCAGTAAAGGTAAACTATAAACCACTACCTGTGCTTGAAGACTAAAACATATTTGACTTTTATTTCTAGCTTAGGTATTTTACATATTCATATAGTTTAAGAATGTTTTATACCATGAATTTTTAACTACATGCCATTTTAATTGTGTCACTTTTTTCTTGTTTTCTTTCATCAATTTTAATTTTTAATCTATGATTATTTTCTCTGTAGCTTTTCTTTTTGATAATGTGTATCAAATTTGTGTTCTCTTAAATTTTTATTTTGTAAATATTTGCGTTCTCGAACAATTGAAGCAAGGCAAATTAGATGCCATAAACATCTTTACAAATTATTTGGTATGTTTAATTTGATAACAATGTAAATCAAAACATAATGTATGGACTATGACTAAACGAAGACATATGGATCTACCTTATAAAACACCCCATTGTTTAGTTATTTCGTTTCTGATCACTTTCTCTTATCGTGTGTGTGTGTGTATGTGTGTGTGTGTGTATGTCTTATGTTAGCAAATTGTTTTTCTTTTAGTTATTTTTGGAGTTATTCTGTATTTCCCTATATTGTACAATCATTATTAGCAGAAACAAATTCTGTGTTTTATTAAGTAAGCAAAACTTCTACATCAGAATATATTTTCCTGGAAAATGTTTCATATGTTTGGAATTTTGTATTCTTTCTTAGAGAAACAACTCACATAAGATATCCATTATCATTTTCTTTTCATTTATTTTAAATTCACTTTACTGAGTTATGACCAATACACAAAAGGCTGTACATACGTATTCAATGTATGACTTGGAGAAAAGTATACACAGGTGAAACTCTCAGCATAATCAATACCATAAACCTATCCGTCACATTCAACTTTTCTCCTATCATCTTTATTTATTTTTGTGTGTGTGATAAGAACACATCACGGAAGATCTTCCCACTTACCACATCTTTAAGTTTACAATAGAGTATTGTTAACTATAGTCGCTATGCTGTAGAATAGATCCCTAGGACTTATTCATCTTGTATAACTGTATGTTTGTACCCTTTGACCAGTGCCTCCTTATTTCTCCCTGCCTCCAAATCCTGACAATCACTATTCTAGTCTCTATTTGAATAAATGTGACTATTTTATATTCCTCATAAAAGTGAGGTCATATAGTATTTGATAATTGTGTGTATATCTTATGTTACTTAGCATAATGTTCTCTAGGTGCATCTATATTGCCACAAATGATGGATTTCCTTCTTTTCAAAGGCTGAATGATACTCCATTATGTGTATATACCACATTTTCTTTACCCATCGATGAACATTTAGGTTGCTTTCAGCTCTTGGCTATTGTGAATAATGCTGCAATTTACATGTGAGTTTAGATATATTTTGGAGATCCTGATTTCAATTCCTTTGGATATATATCCAGAGATACAAATGTTGGATCACATGGTAGTTTTAGTTTTAATTTTGAGGAAAATTGTATATTGCTTTACCCATACTTCCTATACCAATTTACATCCTATCAACAGCATACAGGGTTCTCTTTTCTCCATATGCTCACCAACACTTGTTATGTTTTATCTTTTTGTTAGTAACCATTCTCACAGGTGTGATGTGATGTGTTACCTTGTTTAAACTTGAATTGCCCTAGTAATTCATGATTTTGGGATTTTTTTTTTCATTTGCCTTTCAGTCATTTGTATATCTTCCTTTGAGATAAGTCTATTTGGGTCTTTTCCCCACTTTATAATTAAGTTATTTGCTTTTCTCCTAATGAGTTGTAGTTTTAAAAAATATTTACAATATTGAAATTTTGTCAGTTATATGTCTGCAAATATTTTCTCCCAGTCTATAGGCTGCCTGTTTAGTTTATTGGTTGTTCATTTGCTGTGCAGAAACTTTTGAGTTTGATGTAATTCCACTTGTCTGTTTTTGTTTTTGTTGCCTGTGCTTCCCGTGTTATGTCCAAGAAATCATTGCTAAGGCCAATGTGAAGTAGCATTTTTTCTTTTTCTTCTAGGATTTTTATGTCATCAGTCATTAATTCATTTTGAGTTGATTTTTGTATGTGATATGAGGTAAGGATCCAATCTCTCATTGTGTATTCTTGGCATGCTTATTACAGATCAGTTGGCCATGTATATATTGACTTATTTGTGTTCTTTATTCTAGTCCATTAGTCTGTATGTCTCTTTTTATGTAAATATCATGCTGTTTAGAGTACTGTGACTTCCTAATATGTTTTAAAATGAAAAAGTATGGTGCCTCCAGATTTTTTCTTCTTGTTCGAAATTACTTTGGCTGTTTCAGATCTTTCATGGTTTCATATAAATTTTAGGGATGATTTTTCTATTTATGTAAGAAAATCCCATTGGAATTTTGATAGAGAATACATTGAACCAGTAAATTGCTTTGGGTAGTATGGACGTTTTTGTAAAACTGACCTACAAGCTGTTCAGGTTAAGTTATATGAATGCATCTACTTTTATCTTCAATACAGGAATACATTATTTGAGTTGGCTTAGAGGTGGTTGGGTATTAGCTCCTTACCTCTTTGTTACTTTGGCTAATTTGTTTGGCTGCTTATTCATTTATGAGTTTATTTTTGCAGATATATTTTTTGTAAAATAAAATTCATTGTTCAATGCTAAAATAAGTAAATATTTACAGAGCTCTGTCAAATAAGAAATGACAATTTCACTCTTGCAAGAACATTCAAATTACTCCACAGACTGAAAAACAGGGCTGCACAGCTTCTATTTTTACATTTACTTTGCATATACTTTTTCATTTCTCTACTGACCCTAGTGACAGGTGGCTTAATGTGTCCTATTTACCCCATAAATAATAGCATAAGCTGTACCCCATGTGGCTGGAAGGACATTTCTCAAAAGAAGACACAAGTGACTGACAGGTATATCAAAAAATTCTCAAAATAACTAATTATCAGGGAAAATGCATATCTAAACCATGATGAGGTATCACCTCACACTTATTATCAAAAAGACTAAAGATAACAGTGTTGGTGAGGATGTGGTGCACTGTTGGTAGAAATGTAAATTGGTAAAGATGTTTTGAATAAAATGCTATGGGAAGCAGCATTATGAAATACTTTTCTCACCACCTCCTAAAACAAATTAGTTGTCTCCATTTTATTTTGTCCTATTGCATTTTCTTTTGTCTGAGAGTCCCCTGTGTACTGTTCTTGACAGGGAGGTTTCAGTACATGACTGTATAGAAAGGTTTGGGAAAAGAGAAAAAACCTATTGTCAGTCATCTTTTGGATTTAACCAAATGTGAAAGTGAAAATTCTCTGCATATGTGTCACATTGCCAGAAAAGACTACAGTTGAAACTGGAAATATAGTATAAATCTCCCAAGCCCAACCTGGCCATTCTAATGACAACATTTATTAATAATGCTTGGTAAAAATGACAAATTCAGGACAAATAAATGAAACCAACACTGTGAAACCAGGAGGTAATATACACTAATAATAAAATACTAAGAACTGCATTCTAGTTAAGTTTAAGAAAGTCTGTCTTTACTTGAATGAAGTACTTGAATACTTGTCAAGAATTCAATCATTTATATTTGTATTACACCAGATATCTTGGCTGCTTCTAGGTATATAGAAGAAATGTATTATTGTCATAGAAGAAGTATATTTTTACTTCCAGGTATATAGAAGAAGTGTATTATTATTGTATTGTTGTTAGAAAAAAGTATATAATGGAAGAATGAATTCATTTGTTTTATAACCAGACTGCTGTAACCAGGCACATATTTGTGAGATGGTTGATCAGAAGTACTGTCAATGGAAATATAACAGAACAATGCTACTTTATAAACAAAATGTCAAAACCTATGTCCTTAGCTTTATTAGCACAATGATCTAAACAAATGTAGTAAATAACAAGTAAAAATACCATTGTGGACAATTTGTGGACTATTAAATTTTAATTCTATTTCTATTTTCAGGAGAAGTTAGATAACTGTGAAGGCAATGAAAATCCTAGTTGAAAGAATCATTGTTAGTTAATGCAGAAACAAAAAAACAAATACCGTACATTCTAACTTATAAGGGGGAGCTAAACAGTGAGTACACATGGACTCAAAAAAGGGAACAACGGACACTGGGCTTACTTGAGGGTAGAGACTGGAAGAAGGATAAGGATGTTTTAAAAAATACCTATCAGGTACTACACTTACTATCTGGGTGGCAAAATATCTGCACACCAAACCTCCATGACACAGGCACTTTACCCAAGTAACAAACCTGCATGTGTACACTCTAAACCTGGAATAAAAGTTGGGAAGAAAGAACACCAGAATCACTGTGAATTATTGTGAAGTAATTCAATAATTAGTGCATTATTAATCAGTTTCATATTGCATGTACTATATATTCCATATCATTGTTGCAGATGGCAATATCGGAATAAACTCTATGACTATAAACCAGTGCTACATCTGCAAAAAGATGCAGTTATGTAAGCATCCAACCATTTCTGAAATAACTTTGAAGAAGTATTTATGTAAATTTGAATTTTATTAATGTTGCTTCTGTGGGATTCTAATAGACGCAAAGATTTACAAAGGCTACTGAGTGTAGTTGGACAGATAATAGATAAGTATAGCATATTTTGCTCTTAATAGAAACTCATTGTTTTTTGATGTTACCTACAAAAGGCATGGTCAGACATGTGACCTAAAATATCCATGTAAAACAAAACATAGCATAACTTTCTTAAAAACATCTCAATCAAAAAGTGGATTGATGCTATACTTCCATTAAAAACATATTAGAGGAAGTACTCATTTAATAATATAAATTTGTGACTATATGATTAAAATATAAAAACCAACAGGTAAGTTATATATTTTTTCAAAAGTATTGTTTTAATTTTTTAGTAATATTTCACAATTAGTTTGCATCTTAATGTAAGTAAACAAAGATGAACAAAATGTTTAATGAACACAAAGTCTTAGAAATTATCAGAGATTAAAAAGTTCACTAAAACCGCATAAACTATTGATATTAACAAGGAAAAACAGCATTAATATTAAATTTTTCAATGGGGAAACTACTAGAAAAAACGAGGGTGATTTTTGCAACATGAATCTCATACAAAGTCTATCTATATCCCCAAACTATCACCTTTTCCCATATTAGATACAGTATTTTCTTGACTCCCAGAAGAAGAAAGAGAAAAGGGCCAAACAGAACATTTCAAGAAAGAACGACTGAACACTTCTCAAATTCGTGAAAAACATTGATCTGCACATACAGCAAGTTAAAGGAATTTCAAGTAGACACATCATAATCAAATAGTCAAAAACCAAAGACAAATATCCCTCTTCCTCCTCTATTTTTGATATTTAAGCAATATCTCAATCTACATAGCATTTTAAGCAGGTTTATTTAAGCATAAATATTTATCACAGAAGCTCTTAAAACATAAAATCAGAATAAAATAATTCTTTCACTATGCAAAAGAAATAAATTACTATTAATAACTTAGGAGCATTTCCTAAGAACCTTTTTACCCTCTACATATGGGCTTTTGATGAATTTTAAAAATAGCATAGTGGTAATCAAATGACACAAGTGATTTTTTATTTTTAAAATTTATTACTATTTCGTGGGGAGCAATATCTACTTAATAAATGCCCACCAAGTCAATTATGAGTCCCTGATGAAAAAAAGGGAATCAACCAAGTAATAGCAAACTGTGCTAAGCTGAGAAAAGTTCAGTAAGATCTAGTGTTTAGGGCAGATGCCCACAAGGAGCTGGCTACTTCTGCAGAGGAGAGCTGGTTTTACTATTGAGGCAGAAGTAAACAAGAGTATTTAATGCTTCTAAGTCTATATGTTAATGCTCACTTTAAAAAGTCTCTAAAGCTACAGAAATAATTGCTTGGCCTCTCTGCTGACTTCCCTACCATAATGAGAAGTTTTCTTCTAGGTACTCTTGAGTCAATTATTTGTATTCCACTAAACAGCAAATTTGGGGGCTTTTGTAACTCACATCATTACTGCTATCAACTAACCACACTGGACTCATGTTCCCCATGAGATGTATTAATCCTTGTTTCCAAATTTCTATATTTAAAATGCAAAATGTTTACAAAAATCCTCCTGCATGTTTTAAAAATAAATTTACCATCTTTCATTTGATCATTAAAAAAATAAAATAAAAAATAAATAAAAAAAATAAACAACTAACAAAAACAAAATTTACTGAAGTGTATGATGGCTTTTTCCATGTTATAAATGACATAAACCAGACATTTTTAGAGTTATGATGTATAATTGAAATTTACTAGATATAATAAAATATGCTATGCTATAAGATTTATGAACTAAAATCTTGTTTCAAAAACATAGTTAATCCCATGAACATATCACAATATGTTTTACCAAAAATTTTCCAGAAATATGTGTGTGTGTGTTTTAATTGTAAATGTATATTTAATTTATCTTATATTGGTACATGGTTGAGTGCAGTTTCCAAAATTATATTTCTCAATTACTTTAAGGTCTGCAATATTAACAGGTAAAATTTTCTAATCATAAGAAAATAAAATTGGAAAGCCAATAGCAAAACTATCATAAAGATCCTATATTTCTAGTAATGAAACACTGATTTAAAGAAGAATTCATAAAATAAAGCTAAGTAACAAAGCAATGCATGTTAAAATTTGTAGGGCATAGCAAAAGCAGAACTTAGAAGTTTATAGCTTTAAATTGTATTTAGACACAATTTTAATTTATTTGAACACGAATTAATATTCAATAGAAAGAGTTAATAACAAAATATGAATAAATGTAATATGACTAGAAATCTACAATAATAAAGCCAGGAAAATAATGGATAGTATTGAAACTTTAAAATAATTGAGAAGTTAGACAATGTTTTGATGAGAATGAGAAAGTCAATGTAAGACAGAAAAGGCAAAAATGAACAAAAAATAAAAAGGAATATATATACAAGCACAAAATATTTTGTAAAATAATTTGACTATCTTGATGAACCATACGTTTTGGGAAAAAAAGTAAAGCACTGAAATCAGTATGAGGAAATGTAAATTGATGACAGAAAAACCAATAATTTAGAAAACTATTGATGGTTGATTAAATAGCTCAAAGAAAAACCTCAGATCTTGAATAATTTTAAGTGAATTTACCAAGTTACTCAATTTTGTGCATTTTTATACATAATCGGGAAACAGAAGAACAACTCCAAATGGATTTAATAGAAGTTATAGCTTGTTACTAAACTTAGTAAGAATAGTGCATAAAGGAAATACAAATAATATAGTGCCCTGTGTACTGAGAAGTAAGAAAAGCTCGATCTTCTGAACATGAGACTATAACATAAAATAAATGGCATTTAATCAAATAAAAATAAATTACATTTCATGGTATACTAATCCTATGCTTGGTGCCTAATTTTTCCGACAATACTATACTTTATAATATTCTCTCCCTAGGGTATCAAATTTGTAGACACTTATCTCTTATGGCATAACAAATGTAATCAAGATTTTAATACCTTAACAATGGATGCTTTATTGCAACAATGCAAATAATTTAACTCAAATAGAATAAAATTTATGAATTTTCTAATTTGTGCTTGAGTTAGCTTTCTTTTGGCATTTAGCTATTGTAAGTTGTTTGAATATGTGTATCCTTTATACTTTTAAATCAGTTGACTCAGTGCTTCTGTCTCCATTATAAAATTTGATAAATAAACTTTGTAGCAGAAAAGGAAATATATTTGCTCTTTGAGGGTAAACCTGTTCCCAATAATATAACTTCAATAGGGGCTAATTTATATGAGGTATGGGTGTAAAGCTGCAGGCTAGAAACAACTCTAATGACTTGTGATTGGCACCATTAATAATTTCTGTGCTTTCTTATTCAGACTACCATGAAGCTGCTTTGTACTGCATGTTTTCTTTCCTTTCCAGAGCCTTACTTGGAAGAAATCAGTTGAGTTCCAAAAGCCCAGTACTAATAAGAACAATTTCCCTATAGCATTTGTTGGCTGGAGATTCAATACTACATTTTCAAGTAGGATTTCAAGTCTGATGTGAAAAAACCCAATAATAAACCTAATTCCAAATTTTACAGATAGATTGATAGATATGCGTAGAATGTTTTAATATATTTTAAAGTCCTTTTTCAAAGTCATGAAATATTTTTAGTAAGAAAAACATCTACTGATATACCAAGGTATGTATTGATACAATGAATTTGAATATCTGTACTTTGGATTCATACACAGAAAGCATGCATAAAGCTAAAAAGGTGAAAAAGTGACTGAGTCAAGACTTGAATTAATTCTGAACTCCAAGATTAAGCTCTTAATCACTACATCTACTTCTATGTCAAACCATATTAGAAACTGCTCTAATTCATGTTATTAACTGGATGTTTGTGTACCTCCACAATTTGTACATTGAAACCCAAACCCCAATGTGATGGTAGGTGCCTTTGGGTGGTGATTAGGTCATAAGAGTGGAATGCTTGTGAGTGGGATTAGTGCTCTTATGAAAGAAACCCCAGAAAGTTCTCTCATCCACTTTCTACCATATGAGGATGCAAGAAAAAACAGGTAGTCTGCAAACTGGAAAGGGGCCATGAGTAGACCCTTGACCATGCTGGCACTCTGATCTCAGACTTTCAGCTTCCAGAACTGTGAGAAATATGTTTATCTTCTTTAAAAGCCTCAGTCCATGGTATCTTCTTATAGCAGCCCAAATGTACTAAGACATCAAAACAGTGGGGAAAGATTCTGCTGTCACAATAGTAGCCAAGTTCTGCATTTTCATAGTCAGAAGACATGCTATTTGTTACAAGGTTTTTGCCTATCATGGTGTCTATCCTCATGAAAGGCAGTCATTTTAGTTTTCATAGAATATTTTCAATTAGCTTAAAATTTATATACTTTCCAAATACTGTGAAGTTCCATTAAATTACCTTTCTATTCAGTTTTTATTCTAATTTTTTTTACCATTTTATTTATTTATCTTTTAATCATTATTTTAGGTTCATTACAAAACAAGGACAATGTTTGTGATAGTATAAATCAATTAAGTTACCAACATGACTGTGCTTTTATATTTATATTCTTTTTATCCTTCATCCTTCCCTCTACAATTCTCAACCTCTGGTACTCACCATTTTATTCTCTATCTTTGTGAGATCCACTTTTTTAGCTCTGACATATAAGTGAGAACATATGATATTTGTCTCTTTGCCTGGCTTATTTCACTTAATATAATGACCTTTAGTTCCATCCATGTTGCTCCATTTAAATGGCAGTATTTTATTTATTATGGTTAAATAATATGCTGTTGTTATTGTCTAGGCACTTAAGTTGATTCCATATTTTGGTTATTGTAAATAATGCTGCAATAAACACAGAAGTGCAAGTATCCCTCATTGATCTCCTTTCCTTTGGATATATACCCAGTAGAGGAATTGCTGATTCATATTGTAGTTATATTGTTAGCTTTTTAGGAACATTCCTACTGTTCTTTATAGTGATTGCAGTAATTTGCAGTTCCACCAATAGTGTACAATGGTTCCTCTTTCTCCACATGCTCACGGGTGTGTTAATCCCTGGTTTTTTTTTTTTTGATACAAAACATTTTAACTTGGGTGAGGTCATATCTCATTGTGGTTTCGATTTGCATTTCTCTTATGATTAGTGATATTGAGCTTTTTTCATATACCTGTGTGCCATTTGTATGTATTCTTTCCAGAAATGTCTGTTCAGTGTTTCACCCAATTTTTAACTGAATTATTATTATTATTTTTTTAGCTGCTAAGTTGTTTGAGCACCTTGTGATTTCTGGTTATTTGTTAGATGAGTAGTTTGCAACTATTTTCTCCCTTTCTGTGGGTTGTCCCTTCACTTTGTTGATTGCTTGCTTTACTGCACAGAGCTTTTTATCTTGCTATATAATCAAATTTGTCTATTTTTGCTTTTGTTGCAAGAAAAAAAAGAAAAAAGGAAAAGAAAATTACCTAGGAAGCATTTTTCCATTTTCCTCTTCTGGTAGTTTCACAGTTTCAGGTTCTAGATTTAAGTCTTTTTTTTTTTTTTTTTTTTTTGAGATGGAGTTTCATTCTGCTGCCCAGGCTGAAGTGCAGTGGTGTGATTTCGACTCACTGCAACCTCTGCCTCCCGAGTTCAAGCGATTCTCCTGCCTCAGCCTCCCAGGTAGCTGGGATTACAGGCATGGGCCACCATGCCCAGCTAATTTTTGTATTTTTAGTAGAGATGGGATTTTACCATGTTAGTCAGGCTGGTCTCAAACTTCTGACCTCAGACGATAGGCCCGCCTTGGCCTCCCAACGTGCTTAGATTACAGGCTTGAGCCACCATGCCAGACCAATTTAAATCTTTAATTCATTTTGATTTGATTTTGGTTTATGGAAAGAGGAATCTAGTTTCATTCTTTTGTATACAGTTACCCAGTTTTCTCAACATTGTTTAGTGAAAAGACTGCATGTTCTTAATGCCTTTGTCAAAAATTAGTTGGCTGAAAACGCATAAATTTATATCGGGATTATCTATTCTCTTCCATTGTTTTATATGTCTATTGTTTATGCTGCTACCAGACCATTGTGGTTACCAAAGATTCACAGTAAATTTTGAAGTTAAGTAGTGTGATGCCTCCAGCTTTGTTCTATTTGCTCAGGACTGCTTTGACTATTGTGGGCTTTTTGTGGTTTCATGTAAATTTTAAGGTTTTTATTTTCCATTTCGGTGAAAAATGTTATTGGCATTTTGATAAGCATTACATTGAATCTGTAAAGTGCTTTGAGTAGTGTTGTCATTTTAAGGATATTAACTCTTCCTGTCCACGAGCCTGGAGTATCTTTCCCTTTTTTGTGTCCTCTTCCTTTTCTTCTATCAGTTTTACAGTTTTCCTTGTACAGATCTTTTTCTTGTTAGATTGATTTCTAAATTTACAGTTTTCCTTGTACAGACCTTTTCCTTTAGATTGATTTCTAAGTATTGTAGCTATTATAAATGAGATATCTTTCTTGATTTCTTTTTCACGTTGTTTGTTGTTAATGTGCATAAGTGCTACTAATTTTTGTATGCTGATCGTGTATCTTACAACTTCACTGAATTCATTTATCAGCTCTAACAGTTTTTGCTGTAGCCTTTAGATTTTTTTAGGTGTAAGATCATGTCACCTGTGAACAAGATTAATATAACTTTCTCCTTTCCAATTTGAGTCGCCTTTTATTTATTTATTTTTTCATTGGCCCAATTGCTCTGGCCAAGACTTCAAATATTATGTTGAACAACAGTGGTGAAAGTGGGCATCGTTTTCCTGTACCAATCTTTACAGGAAAGGCCTTCATTTTTTCCTTGTTCAGTACCATGTTAGATGTGGGTTTGTCTTATATGTCCTTTATTATTTTGACTAATGTTCCTTCTAGACTCGTTTTGATGTGGACTTTTATCATAAAAGGATGTTGAATTTTATCTAATGCTTTTTCATCATTTCTTGAAATAATTATATGACTTTCATTCTTGATTCTGTTAATGTGATGCATCACATTTATTGATAGGCATATGTTGAACTATCCTTGCATACATGGTATAAATCCCATGTGATCATGGTGAATGATTGTTTAATGTGTTGTTGAATTCATTTTGCGAGTATTTTGTTGAGAATTTTTGCATCTACGTTCATCAGTGCTCTTGACTGGCAGTTTTCTTTTTTTGTTGTGTCCTTGTCTGGCATTGGCAACAGGGTAATACTGGTCTCATAGCATCAGTTAGGATGTATTTCCTCCTCTTCAAATTTTTTGAAATACATATTCCATAATGTAAGGCATTCAGGTTCTCATTTTAAATTCAAATACAAGACAAATATTCCATGCTCCATATAACATTCCACGGGTTATTACACTGGAATAAGGGAGGACTATTTTACCACTTTGTTACGTATACCTATTGGTGGGGTAAAGAAGATAAAGTGTATATGCATTCATTCTAAATTATCACCTTAATGAAGTCAGTAGTTTCAGGTTTCTATGGCAATTTGTTATCAAGGAGCATAAAATTTCACAGTTAAGGGTCTTAATACGCTAATGCTCTTACCTTGTAAATGAACAAATTGAGGTTCAAATTAGTTGAATGATTCGTCAAAATTAAAAAAAAAAAAAAAAAAAAAACTAGTAAGGGAGTCCTTACTAAGTGTTGGCAAAGCTCATTCAGTTTTCTTTCCACTACAGGGGACTGCCTCCAATGAAAAATAGTAGTTGTGTAATATTACATAGTTTCCTTCTGTCCTCTTTTATCAAAATAATAGTATTAAATAACCAAGTGTCTGAATCTTTTTGTACCCTATATTTTTCCAATCCACTCAATGCCTCTTAGCTGGAAATTAAGGGCCATCAGCCCACTATATTTCCAAACAGAGTTTTCTTCAATTTGTATGTCCCTATATATAAAAAGAAGTTCACATTTTTTCTCTGTCTGAACAATATTTACCTGATCTCAGAAAAAATAATTCCACAAAATCTAATGATAGAACACAGAATACTACAAGCAAAAATGAAGGTTAAAGTTTAAAAACCATAATTTCAAACTATTGATCAATGGTAATTTGGGCACCTCTGGGTTAGTTCACGGGCGTGTGGAAAACAAGCTAACCCTTTAGAGTGAATAGAAATGATTAATATTAACATAATTTAATTCAATTATTTTGAATTATATTTAAGCCAATATTTTCTCTCTCAGTCCCCTATGGTTAGAAGGACCAGATTAGAAGTATATGGTCTATAATTCTAATCTGTCCCTCTGGTTTGCTCATTTAGAAATTGGTATTACCTCTAGTTAAGACAGAATTAGAAGAGCAACATTTAAATGAACAATTCACTAAAAAAAATCAATATCTATTTTTCCAAAGGCATGAAATACTCTCTTAGTGATAAAATAGTATGGAAAATACATTCTATACCTGTTTATTACTTTTTAGTTCTCAAAGGCAAATTTACTTTTACCTGCCACTTTGAAATAAATTAATTTTATCAATGAATTAAAAATATTAATATATTTAATTTAAATGTCTTTAGATTTTTGCATGAAAGGTATATATTATATATAGTTATATAATATATATTATTTACATATGTAATAGAAAGTCCTAATTTTATATGCGTGTATGTGTGTATAAATTTTTAGAAATAATAAAATAATTTCTCTGGTCTTTACATTTAAACTGAGAAACAAAGAAAATACAGCAAGTAAATTCCAGCTAGAACGTGATCAGTGGAGATAGTCTATCCAACCTTCTCAGTATTCGGATTCATGATAAAAATTATCTGTATGATTGAATTTTCTGCATGTTACCACTTTCTCTTAATTTTCTGAAAATTATTCATCTAATATTTAGAAAGTGATATGGAGTACTTTAAAGATAATTGTCTTTTGGCTATAAAAAGTGTCACTTCTATTGTTATTGAATGTATTTTTATGGTAGTTACACAGGGTTAGATATTGTATATTTTCTTTGTAACTGTTGTGAAATAAAAAGTCCGCTACTAAAGCCACATAGAATTTAAGGGAATACAGATCTGTGTTAACAGTGAAGGCATTTATTTCGAAGTAAAAAATAAACACGGAAAGGCTTTGGGTTTCATCTAACTCGGTGGAATGTGCTTTTTTATTAAATACAAAGTAATTTAGGTTTAATATAATAAATTAGAGATAGAGGCTGAGCTGCTAGTTGTATTTTAAATCCACACTGGAGGCTTAAGAGGAGATTTTATTGCTCCCAGTTCTTCCTTATTTGGCTCCTTTTTTGTTGTTGTCTTTTCTCGGGGACATCTGTGGAGGAGAGTTTCAACAGGAATGGGGAAGCAGACATGTCCCTCTCAAATGGACCCCAGAGAAGCAAAGTCTTCGAACTTCAGGATGTGTTTCATGATCATAAATCCACTACACTCCAAGATAAGTCTTTCTTGCTCATGATAAGATTTCTATATTTATTTAAGCAAGGCACATGTAACAGGAAGCCAATCTCCATTAAAATTCCTAAATTAATAAATCTTTTGAATATTGTAGCTTCTTTATAAAGAAATAGACCATTTTAAACAAAACAATAATAGGATATCTTGAAAATAAATATTTTCCTGTTTAATATGCTAAATATTTGTTACTATTACTAGCTTACTTTCTTCCTTCTGCTTCCCTGGCCCTTTAAACAAAACAAAACAAAACAAAACACACACATACACTTTTTGATCATTGCTAGGTTACTGGGAGTAACACAGTATAGAGAAAAAAATCAATTCAAAATAACTTGGACAATTTGATTTAAAACTCATGATCTCATGTTCAGCTCAAATAAATAATATTTAAAATGATGTGCTGAATGAACCAGTCATATAAGTTGGGTTTTTTTCTGTGTTTGATCAATTCAGTCTATCACTATACATAGCATATACACCACAAAAAAAAGAATAATTCATAAGATATAAGGATAGATTTCAGTATTTCTCTATTGAAGGATATCATAGTTAAATTTGCATTTTTCATTATGAAATATATCATTATTCTCTTATCCTCAGAATGATCACCTAGGAAGCACAGGTGCAACTGTTCCATCATTTCTGACTTGATTCATCTGTGTGTCAGAATTCCCAGAACACTTTCATTTGTGTTAGATAAATTTGAATAATTATTTATATTTAATTATCAATGTAACCTATAAGCTAAGAAAAATAAAATACATAATAAGGAGGATTCCGTTTTTATCACAAAATATTATAAAAAGAGAAGCAGGAGGACACAAAAATAATTAATTAAAAAAAAAAAAAAAACTGCCCTAAAAGGCATTTGGCAAATTCCTGCTTCTTATGCAGCTATCTGAGTATTTCACAAAAGAGAAGGTTAAAGTGAGAGAATTAAAAAGTCTTCTCTATGGCAGGCTACCAATGAATATAGGCCTTAGTGTGAAAAAGATAGATGTTGTTATTTATTTTATTAATTCATTCTCAAACTGCTGATAATGGCATACCTGAGACCGGGTAATTTTAACAGAAAGAGATTTAATTGACTCACAGTTCAGGATGGCTAGGAAGGCCTCAGGAAACTTACAATCATAGTGGCAGGGGAAGCAAACATGTCCTTCTTCACATGGCAGCAGCAAGGAGAAGTGCTGAGTAAAAGGGAGAAAAACCCTTTATAAAACTATCAGATCTCATGGGAATTCACCTCCCTGTCATGAAAAGAGCATAAGGGTAACCATCCCCATGGTTTAATTACCTCCCACCAGGTATGTCCCAGGACATGGGAGGATTATGGGAACTACAATTCAAGATGAGATTTAGGTGGGGACACAATCAAACCATATCATTCCACTCCTGGCCTCTCCCAAATCTATTGTCTTCACAATTCAAAACACAATCATGCCTTCAAACAGCCACCCAAAATCTTAACTCATTGCAACATTAACTTGAAAGTTCAAGCCCAAAATCTCATCTGAGACAAGGAAAGTCCCTTCTGCCTACGTCCCTGTAAAATCAAAAACAAGTCAGTTACTTCTTAGATACAATGGGGATACAGGCATTAAGAAAATACATCCATTTAAAATGGGAGACATTGTCCAAAACAAAGGGGTCACAGGCCCCATGAAAGTCTGAAATCCAATAGGTAGTCATTAAACCTTAAAGTTCCAAAATGGTCTCCTTTGATTCCATGTGTCACATCCAAGTCACACTGATGCAAGAGGGGTGCTCTTATGGCCTTGGACAGCTCTGCTTCTGTGGCTTTGGAGGGTACATCCCCCTCCTGGCTGCTTTCACGGGCTGGCATTGAGTGCTTGTGGCTTTTCCAGGAGCATGGTGCAAGTTGTCAGTGAATCTACGATTCTGGAGTCTGGAGGATGGTGGTTGTCTTTTTACAGCTCCGCTAGGCAGTGCCCCAGCAGGCACTGTTTCTGGGGGCTCCAATCTCACATTTCCCTTCTGCATTGCCCCAGCAGAGGTTCTCCATGAGGGTCCTGCCTCTGCAGCAGACTTTTGCCTGGACATCCAGGCGTTTCCATATGTCCTTGGAAATCTAGGCAGTTTCCGAAACCTCAGTTCTTGGCTTCTGCTCACTTACAGGCCCAACACCACATAAAAGCTTCCAAGACTTGGGGCTTGCACCCTTTGAAGCAATTGCCTAGGCTGTATCTTGGCCCTTTTTAGTCATGCTTGAGTGGCTGGGATACAGAGCACCAAGTTCCAAAGCCATACACAGTGGGGGTGGCTTTGACTTCACCCACAAAACCATTTTTCCTCCTAGGCCTCTGGGCCTGTGATGGGAGGCATTGCCATGAAGGTCTCTGACATGTCCTGGAGACATTTTCCACATTGTCTTGGTGATTAACATTCAGCTCCTCATTATTTATGCAAACTTTTGCAGGTAGATAGAATTTCTTCCTTGGAAATGAAATTTTCTTTTCTATGGCTTTGTCAGGTTGCAAATTTTCCAAATGCTTATTCTCTGCTTCCTCTCAAACATTTTGCCACTTCAAAATTTATTCTGCCAGATACCCTAAATCATCTCTTTCAAGATCAAAGTTCCACGGATCTCTGGGACAGGGGAAAAATGCTGCCAGTCACTTTGTGTAGCAAGAGTGACCTTTATTTCAGTTCCCAATAAGTTCCCCATCTCCATCAGAGACCAAAGAAGCCTGAACTTCATTGTCTGTATCACTATCAGCATTTTGGTCAAAACTATTCAACAAGTCTCTAGGAAGTTCCAAACTTTCCCACATTTTCTTGTCGTCTTCTGAGCCTTCCAAAAGGTTCCAACCTCTGCCTATTACCTGTTCCAATCGCTTCCACATATCCAGTATCTATCTTTACAGCAATGCCCCCTTCACTGTGGTATCAAGCTACTATCTTAATCCATTATCATGCTGCTAATAAAGACATACTCGAGACTGGGTAATTTATATAGGAAAGTGGTTTAATGGACTCACAGTTTAGCATGGCTAGGGAGGACTCAGGAAACTAACAATCATGGTGGAAGGGGAAGCAAACATGTTCTTCACATGGCAGCAGCAAAGAGAGGTGCTGAACAAAAGGGGGAAAAGCCCCTCATAAAACAGTAAGATCTCCTTAGACCTCACTCATTATCATGAGAAGAGCAGGAGAGTAGCTGCCCACATGATCTAATAACCTTCCACTGGGTCCCTTTAAAGACACCTAAAGATTATGGGAACCACAATTCAAGATGAGATTTGGGTGAGGACACAGCTAAACCATAACATTTATTTTAAATAGCCAATTATAAAACAACTAGAAAACTTTCAATATTAATGACAAGAAATGCTTAAACTTTTTGTCAGCTATATATGTATATTTTTATATATATAATTTATATATATTTAATATATATTATTTATATAAAAACAGGAACTAGACATATAAAATAACAAAGGGTTTAAGTGTCTCTCTCTCTCCCCCCTCCCCAATTCTTTGCCTGAATATAAATTATTTTATATATCTATGTGTGTGTGTGTGTATTTACTACAGAAACTTCAAATGGCTACCTTTGGATCTCCTTTATGTTTGTTTGGCTTGTTAATGGTAATGCAAACTCCATTCCTGAAATAAGTCACTTGTTTGTGAGTTATTGCCCTTTTTATATATTTATGAAACCAATATGTAATATTTTATTAATATTTTGGCATCTATTTTTGTAAAGGGCGTTGACATGTATTTTTTATTGTTGTAGTTGCTGTTTTTTTAGCTATGTTCTTTTAAATGTTGAGTAATGAGGTGATGTTGGTTATTTGAAACCAGTTGTAATATTTACCTCATCTATTCTATAAAATTACATAATACAGACATTTTTTTTCTTAATGATCTGTTTGTTGTTTGGTTCTTTGGGCCAGAGTCTTACTCTGTCACCCAGAATGGAGTGCAGTGGTGTGATCTTGGCTCACTGCAAACCCTCCCTCCTGATTTCAAGTGATTTCCTGCCTCAGCCTTCTGGGCAACTGGGACTACAGGCATGAGCTACTATGCCCACCTAATTCATTATATTTTTAATAAAGACGGGATTTCGGCACGTTGGCCAGGATGGACTCAAACTCCTGACCCCAGGTGATCTGCCCACCTCTGCCTCCTGAAGTGCCGAGATTACGGGCATGAGTCTCTTCACCTGGCCTTCCTTAATTATTTGATAGAGTTCACCTGATGAAAACATCTAGTCTTTTCCTGAGAAAGCTTTGAGGTAAAACTTCAATGTTTTAAACAACTACAAGGTAAAATGCATATTTACCTTATGGTCTGTATTTTACGAGTTGTTGTAAATAGTCCATATTTTACCTTGGTCTGTATTTTACAAGAAAATTGCCTATTTAATAAATTGACAAATTTATTGACATGAAATTGTTCATAATATTTGTTATCCTTTTAATGTCAGAAAAATCAATTGTGGTGCTCACCTTTTCATTTCTAGTATTGGTAAATTGTATCTCCTCTAATATAATTTTTAATAGGTGGTTGAAAATATTATTAATGCTCTAAATCAATCAAATTTGGTCTCATTTCTTATTTCTATTTTTTTAATTTTTATTTCATTTCCACCACAATAATTTTTAGAACATTTGTTTTGTATTATGTTTGGTAAAGTTCACTCATATTTCTAGGTGAAAACTTAAGTTTTTTATTTTAATACTCGATAAGGAGTATGTACTTTAACGTATTGGTTACAGCATTCCATAACTATCTGTTAGCTCAGTCAGTCAATTAATATTACCAATATTTCCATGAAAAAATAAAGAATGTCTATGTATTTAAATATACAGTCAGAATCCGAAGAACCAAGTTTGCTCTGTTGAAATTTTAACATAGAAATGAAAGAAATGGTTGTCCTTATTAACTGGAAATTAATTTATGAATGAAAGACAAAGCAGTGAAACTATTGAGACATATAACAATTTTAGTTCCTTGAACATAATGGGCTTTCAATGAATACATATTGATAAAACAATTATTTACATTATATATGTACTTGTGAATTGATGAAATACATTATATTTTAAATGTATGTTACCTGGTGTATTTAAGTAATGAGCATTTACCTTTACTGCCCAATATTATTTTTAAGGAAAAAGGTATTACAACTGAGGACTAATATTGTCAAGCTGTTCAAGAATTGGTTGATGTATTTTATAATGAAAAGCTATAACAAGTGTCAAATTACTCAGTTTCACCAATTACAATATTTTGTATTCATTTATAAACATTTTTGCATAAATAAATTTTATAAAATGTAGTTTCCATGAATTACTTTCTTAAATCTTTTCCTGTTTAGTAAAAAAAAAAAAAAGTGCAGCTCGCTGCCAGCATTCATTTAATTTTACAGAAGGAAGCTCTTTGAGGCTGAAGCAAAGCAGACTGAGTTTCAGTGTAAAAATAAAAGATAAAGACTGTTCTTGGAGTTAGTTCTAAACACAGTTAACATCAGAATCATCCCAATCATCAGAATTGTCTATTTCAGGAAAATTGCATTCATTATATGAATCTTCAGCCAACAACTGTTCAAGAGCGATGTTAACATCATGCATAGGAATGCTACATTTTCTAGGATTTGACATTTTCAGCAATTGAGGATTACTATATTTTATAAATTGAAATAATGCTACTAAAACCAGAATTCTATAAATAGAATGATGTATTTTATTTCCAAATTCAGTATACTAAAGGAATAAAAAATAATAATAAAAGTGAAATATTTCATGGCAAAATTCTCTCAGGGTAAACGCTGCAGCCACAAATACGGCTGGCAAGTATTCTCAGGACAAATAGGGAAAAGATTAAAGTTTTCAATTCTATTGTGATTCATTATTTGGGCAGTCTAAATGTCTGCCTTTAAAACAATAAGTAAATTAAAGACAAAGTTTTAAAATGCAAAAATTTAGCTGTAGAGAGGAAACAGTAGCTTCAAACGTGTTAAAATAATTTAATAGTAAATATAAAACAATATTATGCATTTGTTATAATGTTATGGAATTACAGCAAAATAGTAAAAATTTTTTTTCTTTTTTTTTTATTATACTTTAAGTTCTAGGGTACATGTGCATAACGTGCAGGTTTGTTACGTATGTATACTTGTGCCATGTTGCTGTGCTGCACCCATCAACTCGTCAGCACCCATCAACTCGTCATTTACATCAGGTATAACTCTCAATGCAATCCCTCCCTCCTCCCCCATCCCCGTGATACGCCCCGGTGTGTGATGTTCCCCTTCCCGAATCCAGGTGATCTCATTGTTCAGTTCCCATCTATGAGTGAGAACATGCGGTGTTTGGTTTTCTGTTCTCGCGATAGTTTGTTAAGAATGATGGTTTCCAGCTGCATCCATGTCCCTACAAAGGACATAAACTCATCCTTTTCTATGGCTGCATAGTATTCCATGGTGTATACCTGCCACATTTTTTTAATCCAGTTTGTCACTGATGGACATTTGGGTTGCTTCCAAGTCTTTGCTATTGTGAATAGTGCTGCAATAAACATACATGTGCATGTGTCTTTAT
>NW_012101277.1:4340403-4358423 GCF_000951045.1 Mandrillus leucophaeus | reverse complement strand
GAAAAACCAACTCCTGGATTCATTTATTTTTTGGAGGGTTTTTTGTGTTTCTGTCTCCTTCAGTTCTGCTCTGATCTTAGTTATTTCTTGCCTTCTGCTAGCTTTTTGATGTGTTTGCTCTTGCTTCTCTAGTTCTTTTAATTGTGATGTTCGAGTGTCAATTTTAGATCTTTCCAGCTTTCTCTTATGGGCATTTAGTGCTATAAATTTCCCTCTACACAGTGCTTTAAATGTGTCCCAGAGATTCTGGTATGTTGTATCTTTGTTCTCATTGGTTTCAAGGAACATCTTTATAAAATAGTAAAATTTTATACAATTCAGTGGCATCATGATAGATTAGTCTGGCCTCTTCTAAAATTGTATATAATTGACATGACACAGTAAATTCATTTTTGTTTCTAGCTTATTCTATTTGATTTTGATATTTATTTATCTTATGTAAATTGGTAATTTATTCCCTTTTATCACAGACTAGCATGTCATTATGAATATATTTCACTTTTTTTATTCTTGTTTATGGTCATTAAGGTTTATTCCAGCATGGGTTATTGTGAATAAAGCTACTACAACATTTATTTTACAAATCTCTTTTTGAACATCTATTTTTGTTTTTTGGGGGAGTATACATTCCTAAGATTGAAATTGTTGGCATAAATTAGTTTAATGTATGTGTTAAACATCTTTCTACTTACTTTGGGTTTAATTTGCTCTTTGTAATCTAGCTTCTTAATGCATAATCCTAAATAATTATTTTGTACTTTTTTCTTCTTTAATGTAAACATTTTAAAGCTATTAATATTCCTCTAATAGCTGCTTTGTCTGTATCTCACAAAATGTAGTATCTTCTGCTTTTATTGACATTTAACTTGAAAATTGTCTTATTCATGTACAATTACACAGGATTTCCACCTTGACTGATGTGTTATTTAAAAGTATGTTGCTTAATTACAAAACTGGGCAGCTGATTGGGCAGACACTGAGCTAGCTGCAGGAAGTTTTTTTGTTGTTTTGTGTGTGTGTTTGTGTGTGTGTGTGTGTGTGTGTGTGTGTGTGTGTTTTGCCCCAGTGGCACTTGAAACTCCGGCGTGACAGAACCATTCACTCCTCTGGAAAGGGGGCTGAAGCCAGGGAGCCAAGTGGTCTTGTTCAGTGGGTCGCACTCCCATGGAGCCCAGCAAGTTTAGATCCACTGATTGAAATTCTCATTGTCAGTATAGCAGTCTGAAGTTGACCTGGAATGCTCAGGCTTGGTGGGAGAAGGGCGTCTGCCATTACTGAGGCTTGAGTAAGTTATTTTCCCCTCACAGTGTAAACAAAGCCACCAGGAAGTTCAGACTGGGTGGAATTCACCTCAGTGTAGCTAAGCTGCCGTGTCCAGATTGCATCTCTAGATTCTCCTTCACTGGGTAGGCCATCTCTGAAAGAAAGGCAGCAGTCCCAGTCAGGGGCTTATAGACAAAACTGCCATCTCCCTAGGTCAGAGCATCTGGGGGAAGGGGCAACTGTGGGTGCAGTTTTAGCAGTCTTAAACGTTCCTGCCTGCCAGCTCTGAAGAGAGCTGTGGATCTCCCAGCATAGCATTCAAACTCTTCTAAAAACAGACTACCTCCAGAGGTGGGTCTCTGACACCCATGCCTCCTGACTGGGAGACACCTCCCAGCAAGAGTCAAATAATGCTTCATACAGGAGAGCTCTGGCTGGCATCTGGCAAGTGTCCCTCTGGGATGAAGCTTCCAGGAGAAGGGGCAGGCAGTAGTCTTTCCTGTTCTGCAGACTCTGCTGATGATACCCAGGCAAACACGGTCTGAAGTGGACCTCCAGCAAACTCCAGCAGACATGCAGAAGAGGGGCCTGACTGTTAGGAGGAAAACTAACTAACAGAAAACAATAATATCAACATCAACAAAAAGGAACCCTATGCAAAAACACCATCCAATGATCATCAGCATCAAAGATCAACAGTAGATAAATCCATGAAGATGAGGAAAAACCAGCACAAAAATGCTGAAAATTCCAAAAACCAGAATGCCTCTTCTCCTCCAAAGGATCACTACTCCTTGCCAGCAAGGGCACAAAACTGGATGGCGAATGAGTTTGATGAATTGATAAAAGTAGGCTTCAGAAGGTGGGCAATAATAAACTCCTCTGAGGTAAAGGAGCATGTTCTAACCCAATTTAAAGAAGCTGAGAACCTTGATAAAAGGATAGAGGACCTGCTAACTAGAACAACTAGTTTAGAGAAGAACATAAATAACCTGATGGAGCTGAAAAACACAGCACAAGAACTTTGTGAAGCATGCACAAGTATCAACAGACAAATCAATCAAGTGGAAGATAGGATATCAAAGATTGAAGATCAACTTCATGAAATAAAGTGTGAAGACAAGATTAAAGAAAAAAGAATAAAAAGTAATGAACAAAGCCTCCAAGAAATATGGGACTATGTGAAAAGACAAAAACCTACTATTGATTGGTATACTTGAAAATGATGGGGAGAATGGAACCAAGTAGGAAAACATACTTCAGGATATTATCCAGGAGAACTTCCCCAACCTAGCAAGACAGGCCAAGATTCAAATTCAGGAAATACAAAGAACACCGCAAAGACACTGTTTGAGAAGAGCAACCCCAAGACACACAGTTGTCACATTCACCAAGGTTGAAATGAAAGAAAAAATTACAAGGGCAGCCAGAGAGAAAGGTCAGGTTACAAAGAGAAGCCCGTCAGACTAACAGTGGATCTCTCTGCAGAAACCCTACAAGTCAGAAAAGAGTGAGGGCCAAAATTCAACAGTCTTAAAATAATTTTCAACCCAAAATTTCATACCCTGCCAAACTAAGCTGCATAGGTGAAGGAGAAATAAAATTCTTTACAGACAAGCAAATGCTGAGGAATTGTGTCAACACCAGTCCTGCCTTACAAGAACTCCTGAAGGAATCACTAAATATGGAGAGGTAAAAACATTACCAGCCACTGCAAAAACATACCAAAATACAAAGACCAATGACACTATGAAAAAACCGCATCAACTAATGTGAAAAATAACCAGCTAGCATCATGATGACAGGATGAAATATACACATAACAATATTAACCTTAAATGTAAATGAGCTAAATGCCTCCAATTAAAACACACAGACTGGCAAAAAGGATAAAGAGCCAAGACCCAGTGGTGTGCTGTATTCAGGAGACCCATCTCAAGTGTGAAGACATAGGCTCAAAATAAAGAGATGCAGGAATATTTACCAAGCAAATGGAAAGCAAAATAAATAAATCAATAAATCAATCAATAAATAAATAAATAAAGGGTTGCAATTGTAGTCTCTGATAAAACAGACTTTAAACCAACAAAGATCAAAAAATACAAAGATGGGCATTACATAATCGTAAAGGGATCAAATAAGAAGAGCTAAATATATATGCACCCAATACAAAAGCATCCAGATTCATAAAGCAAGTTATTAGGGTCCTACAAAGAGACTTTGCCTCCCACACAATAAGAGTGGGAGTTTTTGACACCCCATTGTTAATATTAGACAGATCAATGAAACAGAAAGTTAACAAGGATATTCAGGACTTCAACTGAGCTCTGGACCAAACGGACCTAATAGACATCTATGTAACTCTCCAACACAAGTCAACAGAATATACATTTTTCTCAGCACCACATAGCACTTACTCAAAAATTGACCACACAATGGAAATAAAACACTCCTTAGCAAATGAAAAAGAATGGAAATCATAAGAAACAGTCTCTCATACCACAGTGAAATCTAATTAGAACTCAGGATGAAGAAACTCATTCAAAACCACACAACTACATGGAAACTGAAGAACCTGCCGCTGAATGACCACTGGGTGAATAATGAAATTCAGGCAGCAATAAATAAGTTCTCTGAAACCAATGAGAACAAAGGCACAAGTCTCTGGGACATAGCTAAAGCTGTGTTTAGGGGAAAATTTATAGCACTAAATGCCCACATCAGAAATAGGGAAAGATCTAAAATTGACACCTTAGCATCACAATTAATAGAACTAGAGAAGCAAGAGCAAACAAATTCAAAAGATAGCAGAAGACAAGACATAACTTAGATCAGAGCATAACTGAAGGCGATAGAGACATGAAAAACTATTCAAAAAATCAATGAATCTAGGAGCTGGATTTTTTAAAAGATTAACAGAACAGACCACTAGCCAGACTAATAAAGAAGAAAAGAGTGAAGAATCAAATAGACCCAATAAAAAATGATAAGGGGGGATATTACCACTGACCCCACAGAAATACAAACTACCATCAGAAAATACTAAAAACAACTCTACGCAAATAAATTAGAAAATGTAGAAGAAATAGAATCCTAGACGCATAAACCCTCACAAGACTAAACCAGGAAGAAGTCGAATCCCCGAATAGACCAATAACAAGTTCTGAAGTTGAGGCTGTAATTAACAGTCTACCAACCCCAAAAAAGCCCAGGACCAGGCAAATTCACAGCCAAATTCTACCAGAGGTACAAAGAAGAGCTGGTACCATTCCTTCTAAAATTATTCCAAACAATAGAAAAAGAGGGACTCCTCCATAACTCATTTTATGAGGGCAGCATCATCCTGATACCAAAACCTGGCGGAGACACCACAAAGAAAAAAAAAAAAAAAGAAAAAAAAAGAAAATTTCAGGCCAATATCCCTGATGAACATCGATGCAATTATCCTCATTAAAATACTGGTAAACCAAATCCAGCAGCACATCAAAAAACTTTTCCATCAAGATCAAGTCAGCTTCATCTCTGGGATGCCAGGCTGCTTCAACATACACAAATTAATAAACGTAATTCGTCACATAAAAAAAGCCAATGACAAAAATCCCATGATTATCTTAATAGATGCAGAAAACTCCCTTGATAAAATTCAACACACCTTCATGACAAAAACACTCAATAAACTAGGTATCAATGGGACATATTTCAAAAATAATAAGAGCTATTTTTGACAAACCCACAGCCAATATCATACTGAATAGGCAAAAGCTGGAAACATTCCCTTTGACAGCAGGCACAAGACTAAGATGCCCTCTCTCACAACTGCTATTCATCGTAGTATGGGAAGATCTGGCCAAGGCAATCAGGCAAGAGAAATAAATAAAAGGTATTCAAATAGGAAGAGAGAAAGTCAAATTGTCTCTGTTTGCAAACAACACGATTGTATATTTAGAAAACCCAATTATCTCAGTCCAAAAACACTTTAAGCTGATAAGCAACTTCAGCAAAGCCTCAAGATACAAAACCAATGTACGGAAGTTACAAACATTCCTACACACCAATAATAGACAGACAACCAAATCATGAGTGAACTCCCATTCACAATTGCTACAAAGATAATAAAATAATCAGAATCCAAATTACAAGTGATATGAAGGACCTCTTCAAGGAGAAGTATGGACTACTGCTCAAAGAAATAAGAGAGGACACAAACGAATGGAAAAAAGATGCCATGCTCTTGGATAGGAAGAATCAATATTGTGAAAATACTCATACTGCCCAAAGTAATTTAAAGATTCAATGCTATTCCCATCATGCTGCCACTGACACTCTTCACAGAATTAGAAAAAACTACTTTAAATTTCCCATGGAACCAAAAAAGAGCCCATATAGCCAAGACAATCCTAAGCAAAAAGAACAAATCTGGAGACATCACACTACCTGACTTCAAACTATACCACAAGTCTACAGTAACAAAAACAGCACAGTACTGGTACCAAGACAGATATATAGACCAACAGAACAGAACAGAGGCCTCAGAAATAATGCCAGACATCTAAAACCATCTGATCTTTGATGACCCTGACAAAAACAAACAATGGGGAAAGGATTCCCTATTTAATAAATGGTGTTGGATAAAGTGGCTAGCCATATGTAGAAAACTGAAACTGGACCCCTTCCTTACACTTTATACAAGAATTAACTTGAGATGGATAAAGACTTAAATTTAAGGCCTAAAACCATAAAAGCCCTAGAAGAAAACCTAGGCAATACCATTCAGGGCATAGGCATGGGCAAAGACTTCATGACTAAAACACCAAAAGCAGTGGCAACAAAAGCCATTATTGACAAATGGGATACAATCAACTTAAAAGCCTTCTGCACAGCAAAAGAAACTATCATCAGAGTTAACAGGTAACCTACAGAATGGGAGAAATTTTTTGCAATCTATCCATCTGACAGAAGGCTAATATCCAGAATCTACAATGAACTTAAACAAATTTACAAGAAAAAAAATGACATCAAAAAGTGGGCAAAGAATATAAAGAGACACTTCATAAAGAAGACATTTATGTCGCCAACAAACATGGAAAAAAGCTCATCATCACTGATCATTAGAGAAATCAAATAAAAACCACAATGAGATACCATCTCACACTAGTTAGAATGGCAATCATTAAAATGTTAAGAAACAACAGATGCTGGAAAAGATGTGGAGAAATAGGAATGTTTTTACATTGTTGGTGGGAGTTTAAGTTAGCTTAACCATTGTGGAAGACAGTGTGATAATTTCTTGAGGATCTAGAACTAGAATTACCATTTGACCCAGCAATCCTATTACTGGGTATATACCCAAAGGATTATAAATCATTCTCCCATAAAGATACATGCACACATATATTTATTGCAGCACTACTCACACTAGCAAAGATATGCAACCAACTCTAATGCCCATCAATGATAGATTGGATATAGAAAACATGGCACATATACACCATGGAATATTATGCAGCCATAAAAAAGAACAAAATCATGTTCTTTGCAGGGACATGGATGAAGCTGGAAACCATCATTCTCAGTAAACTAACGTAGGAACAGAAAACCAAACACCACATGTTTTCACTCATAAGTAGGGGTTGAACAATGAGAACACATGGACACAAGGAGGGGAACATCACACACTAGGGCTTGTCGGGGGGTGGGAGGAAAGGTGAGGGATAGCATTAGAACAAGTACCTAATGCATGTGGGGTTTAAAAATTTTTTTTGATGGGTTGATGGGTGTAGCAAACCACCATGGCAAATGTATACCTAAGTAACAAACCTGTATGTCCTGCACATGTATCCCCATATTTAAAATATAAAAATGTTAAAAGTATGTTGCTTATTTACAAATATCTACGGATACAATTGGTTTATTTTTATTTATTCGTAATCCAATTCTTTGTCAGAGAATATATTCACTATAATTTTAATCACTTAAAAGTAATTTAGACTTGCTTTGTAGCCATATCTTGGATAATGTTCCACGTGACTTTAAAAAAACACATTTTTCTCAGTTTTTGTATGGTTGTATACACTGTTCTCTCTCTCTTCCCCCGATCCCCCAACAATACCTTGCATAACTCTGTGACCCTATGATTCTCTATTAGCTGAGAAAAAGCAACCTTTCTGGCTCACTATCATGGGATTCAGTATTGAGGGCATGTTGCTGTTTGGTAATAAGTAGCAATATACCTTGCAAGTGGTAAAACCTTGATGTAAGAAGGCAAGAGCAAATCTTCACTATGAACTCCTAAGTGTTTATTTGGTAGTGGAAGAAGAGTTAAGTACTCACTCAGGAGAACATTATGTATATTACCAGATTTTTTACTGTTGGCCGGTAGTCTTGTTTGGTCAGGCACATTGGCCTTAGAAAATGGAAAATAGATAATATCCATCCTTACGAGGCACTCATGGAAATATTTATGAGAGTTGAGAAGTATTGAAGAGGATCATCTGAAACACCATCTCTCCAAGAAAGACTTATTTAGTTCACTAGACTATCTACCTATGTTAATGAAATGAGCAGTGTATTGATTCTTAGATCACAGACCTAAGATAGCACATATTTCCCTTACACTCTATAAAACAACTAATGTGACAAATTACTGTGTCCAATATAAACAAATATAGAGTCTCTTGTCAATGATCATAGGTAAAATTACCCAAAGCAAGTAGATCACATTGGACCTCTACCAGTAGCCAGAGAAAGTTTAAAGTGAGTATTAAGTGGGAACAAAATCTTTTCTACTTTAGACTGCACTTATTCTGTAGTAGATCTAATCTGGAGCATACATTTCAAAGTTTGAAGCAATATATTTTCTATTAAATTGAACTACTTACATGCCTGTTTTATGATCATTTACAAAATGGGCTAGGAAACATAATATTACACAAGCATACCATATTCTTTATTACTCTCAGAACAGTGGTCTAACAAAATTCAAATGAGCAAGTGAAACACATATACAAGAGGTGGTGATAAAGGTCTTAAGAGTTGGCTTCATTTGGTGTGTTTGACTGACTGTAAGGTGACTTGTGAATGATCTCTGAATGCTGGTGTTTATACCCTTTGTTTAAACCCATTTGCTTCAAAGTATATCAGAACCATGACTTGTTTCCAATTAACAAAATATGACAAAGGTAATGATATTTCACTTGTGTGAATATATTATGTTATAAAAGACTCTGTCTTACAATCAGACTCTTTCTAGAAACCCTCTTCCCTCGCTGGCTTGATGAAATAAACAGTTATGTTGGGAAAACCCACATGGCAAGAGAGTATGAACAGCCTCTACAGACTGCAGACAACTAGGAAGTGAGTGTGACTTTTTACGGACATCCAGGAAAAAAACAAAGTAAACAACAACAACAAAATGGAAGCTCTAAGACCTATACCCACAAAGAACTGAATTCCATCAAAACCTGGATGAACTTTGAAGCCAATTCTTTTCCAGTCTGGTCTTCAGATCAAAATGCAGCCAACCAGTACTTATGCTGCTACTTTGTGAGCTCCTAAACACAGGGGCCAGCTAAGTTGGTCCTGGACTTCAGAAACTATAAGATGACAAGTGTGTGTTGATTTACAAGTATTATTGAGGATGTGGAGAAAGGGAATCCTGGTACAACGTTGGTGAGAACTAAAGCATTACAGCCATTAGGCAAAACTGTATGGAGTTTCCTCAAAAAATTTAAAAAAAACTACCATATGACCCAGCAATCCAACTACTGGTTATATAGTTGAAGGAAAATGAAATCAGCATGTATAAGAGAAACCTGTACTCTCACATTTATTGTGGTACTATTCACAGTTGCCAAGATATGGAATCAATCTAAGTGTTCATTGGGGATAATGGATAAAGAAAATGTGGCATATTACTATTCAGCCATAAATGTGAATGAAATACCTTCATTCATAACAACATGGATTAACCTGGAGAACCTATCTTACTAGATGAAATAAGCCAGGCACAGAAAGACGAACATGGCATGATCTCACTCATATATGGAATCTAAAAATGTTCATCTCATAGAAGGTAACCGTAGAATCTTGGTTACTAATGGGAAAGGGATTAGGAGAAGAGGAGTTGGCCAATGGTACAATATTACAGTTTGGAGGAATAAGTTCTGATGTTGTATTGCACGGTAGGGTGACTAAAGTTAATAATAATATATTGCATATTTCAAAATAGCTAGAAGAGTAATTTTAATATTCTTCCATACAGAAATGATAAATAAGGTAATGGATATGCTAACTTCTCTGATTTGATCATTACACATTTTAGTCCATAAATTTGTACAGTTATTGTATGTGAATCAAAAATAAAGCAAAAATAAGTATGTAGCAATTCATTACACAGCAGTAGATAACTAATGCAATAACTTAAAAATAAATGTCTTAAATCTGGGCCAGGTGTAGTGGCTCATGCCTATAATTACAGCACTTTGGGAGGCCAAGAAGCATAGATCAGTTGAGGTCAGGAGTTCAACACCAGCCTGGCCAACATGGTGAAACCCTGTCTCTACTAAAAATATAAACATTTGCCAGGTCTAGTGGTGCACACCTGTAATCCTAGCTACTTGGAAAGCTGAGACAAGAGAATATCTTGAAGCTGGGAGGCAGAGATTGCAATGAACAGAGCTTGCAGTGAGTCGAGATCGCGCCACTGCACTCCAGCCTGGGTGACAGAGCGAGACTTCGTCAAAAAAAAAAAAAAAAAAAAAAAAGTTAAGTTGGGAATATTTAGGTACATCATCCATATAAACATCAGTTAGCATGAGATTATATCCTCACTAAGAAAGGACTATTGGATCTTAACGTAACATATTGAATATCTGTAAAGGTCACAGGTTCCAGCTACTAGGAAACTGAACCAAATAGGTAAATTTATTTTTAAAAAAACTACAGAAAGTCTAAATCATGACAAAGTCACCTGGCAGTATGTTCTTAATTATTCTTTAATAGCCTGAATTTCATGAATACAAAGAGATTTATCTCCCCTGTGGTTCAATTGTTCCATGTACCGAGAAGCATGTGTTTGTAACAACTGGCACTGTAATATTTAGATATAATTGTATCTACAAACCAAACGAAAGCCAGAATTTGTTGAATAGTGACCTGTAGTCACCAATCCATTAATTGAGAATGTTTGGTACATTGTAAGGGGTTGTTTCTGTTGGGATAGAATACCGGATGATACTGTAACTTGAATTGTTGTATACTGAGACCATTTTTAAACTCTCCATTATAGCTAAAAGGTATAACAAAGGTTTGAAGTTCATTTATGTAATTAAATTAAAAACAATTTTATGCAAGTGAAGATGAAACATATTTTAATAAGCTGAGTTGAAAATTCCAAATAATGTAATTCAAATGGGAACCCATTGGCCATGAAAACAAGTGACTGCGGTCATAGATATCCAAATAAATGCCTTCATCAACACATATAAAAAATGTTAAGTAATATGAATTACCAAGTATTTTAACTAGGAAAAAAAGACTCATAAAAAATTTACATGCTTTATACAGAAAACTCCTATTCTTAATGCATATGGTTCAAATTTTCATCCTCCTCTAATGTTATTAGGCATATTCTTTTATAAAAGATTTTGCAGGAAGTGTTGTGATATGAATAATGACTAGCTACCTGATATATGTGGCAAGAAGATGTTGACAAAGAAAGAGAAGGGACTAAAGAGAAAGCAGTTTAAACGACTTGCCTTTGATCCATTTCTCTCCTAATTACCCAGGGTCAACCCCTGGGGAAGAAAAAAAGCAAGTGACTTGGTCTAGTCACCTTGAAAACATGCTAATAACTGACGTTTCTTATAAAAAACTGAATGAACAGACTCATATTTCCTAAAACCGGTGTTCTTATTTATAAGATGCAAAAATTGATCTGCTGTTACATTTTCATTTCAGATATTGAATTCTTCAGGTCTAGAATTTTAGTTAAGTTCTTTGTATCCATTCCATATCTCTGTAGAGATTCCCAATCTTTCATTTATTAAGCCTTTTTTAAGCATATACAATTTTTATCACTTGTTTATACTTATCTTTAAATCCCCAAACATCTGTGTCATCTAGTTTGTTACTATAGCTTTTTTTCCATTACTTAAGAGTCATATTCACCTCCTTCTTTACGTGTCTAGTAATTTTAACTCTATCCTGAACAAGGCAGATGCTGGAAGCTTATTTTTTGCCCACATTTAAATTGTATTAAGTTTAGTTCTGGCTAGCAGACAGGTCTGCTTCATCCTATAAAACCTTGGTTTTGGAAATTGTTATGCAGGATACAGCATATTTCTTACTCAAATACTAGAGTAACTCTGCTCCTAAAACATCTTTCGTGGATCACAATAACATGTCTGTCTGTTAAATGAGGCATCTCCAATTTGTCTAGTCATATCTCCTAATGTATATGTTTTAGAAACAAAATTATTGTTAATATGGTTGTGCATTTTGCATATATATTCAGAAATTATTTTTGAGATTTGTCTCAAAATTTTAACAAGGTTATATATTATGTTCTTATTTTTGTTATGTTAATAATCAACTATTTCTGTATATGGTACATTTCTATTGCAGTATTCTCTGTTAAATGAGATAAAGTATAGTCATTCCTGGCCTAAATTAGGGAGTTAATAAATATTATCTGCTGTTGCTGCTGTCATCATCATCATCATTAAATGTCACAAATATCATTAAAAACACCAAAAATTTAAGCTTCAAATCAAGAATTTCTAAATTACAAAGATGACAGACCTCTTGGAAGAGATCATTTTCTCTATCCCTCCATCTCTCTATCATGAAAAACTTTTCATGTTTTATGATTAGTTGGCTGCACAAAGAAGCAATAACAGATGTAAAAACAAGTTATGGTTGTTTTCAATAATACTTTGATTCCAAATCCTAGAAATTTCTGTGAGATCATTTGAGTTACAGCCTACTTTAAAACATTTAGGAAGCATCAGTGTCACTATAAAATGACAATCTAATTCAGTCACAGTGATAATTCATAGCATCTATAAATCATTGTAATTCAATTTGAAAAAAATAGGTGTTTGATTCAAAGAGAAATACCGCCTCAAATAGGAGGTAATCATATATACTGGTAGTGACTTTGACCATACACCAAGAACTTTAGATGTAAATTACCATAAAGAATTTTTCCTGACCCAATTCTCTCAAAAACAGTTGCAATGACAAGTGTGGAAATGATTTATAACCAGATTCCAATCTGATTTAATGTTAATACATATTCCTAATTAATGGGAATAATGATAGGGTTCAAGAATCCTAGAATGGAATATCATACTGGAGCTATTCCCATACTCATTCCATGTGTTATTTCAAGTTCCTCCAAAGAAACTTGGGTAAAGAATAAATGACATTCTTCGGATTTGTTATCAGCAACATGGGGAAGACTAAGACAAAATATATTGATGCTTGTCTGTCTTTGCATCATTTTTTATATAGATTTTATTAACTGTCAGAGATGATTTGCTAAACTCCCTTGTGATACACAGTGTGTAAGGATCCTGAGGAAGCATTTGTGTCTCTAATAACAGAAGTGATTCCCTTATATTAAACAAATATAGGAACTCCATAAAAAGGTCTGGAGAAAATTGAAACTGTTTAGAAGTCCAAGTCAGTAGTAGAATATATGTGCAGACTTAAAGTTATGAATGCATTTGCATTTTTAAGGGAGTTTAAATCAATTCCCTTTATATATAACTGTCACAGTTTGGGTTTAAGGTTTCTAAAATACGGTGTGAAAAGTGCAGGCCATGTAGCCCTTGTAATACAGGTGTTGTTCCCATCTTAGTGATGATATAATGAATCATCTTCATAATAAATCATTGCAATAGCTTTCTCCAGTGGAATTTAGGCTCACACTTCCCTTTAGCATTTGATTCTATAATCAGGCTGTAGATTTATGGGTAGAAAATCACTTATGAGGCTGAGGTTGTGGTTTTCCATCTGACCTCAGAATAGACATAACATAAACAAATACGAACATTAAGAAAAAGTAGATTCTTCAATTTGAAAGTTTATTTCCAAAATCTTTTCCTGATTTGGAAACTAAAGTTTACATAGACAACTTCCATGCCTCAGCATCTTTATATGCTGGACTACAGGACTGACAGTGAATATCTTCAAATTTGCCTCCAACTTAAATGTTCTATAATTTTATGAAAAATTTAATTACACAAAATTGAAATCCTTCTTACTAGACCTAAGTTTTACTGAAGTGTTTACTTCCTTAGAATATATTACTAACAACGATTTTTAAACCTATTTTCCAAGGGATCTTAAAAACCAGGATGGATACCTGTCAGTATTGAGTTTTTCAGATGAAACTGCCACGTTACAGCTATGTTACATGTAAAAACTCCACCTCACATATCTAAGATACATTCCCTTGTATAACTTACCTACCTATGTAAAGAATGTTTTTTCAGGTGGTGTGTTAGTTTTCTCTAGCCTCCAGAACAAATTGACAAAAATTAAAGGGTCTAAATGATGCAAACATTATTTTTTACAATTCTGTAGGTCAAGAGCCTGATATGAGTTTCACTGAGGGAAAAGCAAGCTGTCAGAATTCCTTTCTGGAGGCTCTTGGGGAGGATTGTTTTCCTAACTCGTTCAGATTATTAGAAGAATTCAATTCCCTGCTATTGTAGACCAGAGGTCCCCACGTCTTTTCAGGATGTCAGCCTGAAGACATTCTCACGTCTATCGTCCACCAGATTCTCTGGTTCCTGCCCCCTTCTCCATCTTCAAAGCTAGCAATATCTACTGAAGTCCCTCTCAAGCTTCAAATCTCACTTGCTTCTCATTTTGTCACATCCCTCTGACTGTCTCTCTGACTCTAGATGGAAGAGCTTTGTTAATTTTAAGGGCTCATGAATTAGAATGGGCCTGCATTGATAATCCAGGAAAATATTCCCATCAGAAGGTCTAAATGCTTAAGCACATCTGCAAGTCCCTTTTGCTAGATAGCATGACATATTCAGAGGTTCCACATACTTAGAGTGAGGACGTCTTTTGAGGGCCGTTAGTCTATCTACCACAAGTAGTCGTTCCAGGCTCTTTCAATTCTAAAGTCTATGATTATACAATATGGCTTTCTTAATAATATTTCAACTTCCTGAAAATGCCCATTCTATATTGTCCAACGTTTTGAACTTCCTTTCAACAATATTCAAAGATAATTTTTCTTCTTGCTCTAAAATCCATTTGCACTAGACTTTCCTATGCCCCATTTGTCACCTAATGTATTAAATGTATTTTTAGTTATATCTTCACTTAAATATACCAATTAAGGGCCGGGCGCGGTGGCTCAAGCCTGTAATCCCAGCACTTTGGGAGGCCGAGACGGGCGGATCACGAGGTCAGAGATCGAGACCATCCTGGCTAGCACGGTGAAACCCCGTCTCTATTAAAAAATACAAAAAACTAGCCGGGCGAGGTGGCCGGCGCCTGTAGTCCCAGCTACTCGGGAGGCTGAGGCAGGAGAATGGCGGGAACCCGGGAGGCGGAGCTTGCAGTGAGCTGAGATCCGGCCACTGCACTCCAGCCCGGGCGGCAGAGCGAGACTCCGTCTCAAAAAAAAAGAAAAACAAACAAACAAACAAAACCAAATAAATATACCAATTAATGTGTCTGCCATGTCTCATACACAGTAAATACTGTAGCTGGGTAGTGATCAGTTCTGTCAGCTATGATGTAAGTTTGTCTACAATTACAAATACAATTGCATATTGATTGTGATAACTTGCTCAAGTGGCTTAGTGTCTCCAAACTGTAATTTCCTTGATTTCCAAAATAAGGATATCTATCATATAGGGTTACTTTGGGTTAATAACTGATAAATGTAAGTCAGTTAATAGACTAAACTGAATAAACAAGGTATTTAAGAAACTTAAAGAAAATGGCAATACCTTATAAGCACTAAGTAATTCTTAATTGATTAGCGTACATTAGCAATAGACTTACAATTATGTAGAATTTTTATATTCCATTGGGTAAAATATATTTTTATCATTTGTGACCTTGAGAGGTCATGCTTCATAAATAACCACATATAAAATCAATGAAAAATGAATCTCAGTTCTCTTGACTTCTGTAGTGATAGTTTTCTATCATGAATCATCCTTTCTCCTTGAAATAAACATATGTCCTTGTAGTTTGTGAAAATTTTAATGCCTAAGATTATAATAAATCTAAATTTTTAGTAAGTTTGATTCTGTTAATTTACACTTATCAAATTGGGGAGATGAATATTACACTAATTTTGTGTAGTTTACTTCACGTTGTTTCAGAAGAAATTTAAGACAGTTCATAGCATAAAAAGCATTTCAAGTTAAGATTAATTAAAAATTGTGATAAAGTAAACAGATAATAGAAATAAAAAACTTGAAGAACTAGGGAAAAGATCAAAATTAGGTATCATAATCTAAGTTTTCCGTAGGTACAGTGAAACAATATATCCATTACCTTACACTATTTTCCGTACACATGAAAAAATATACCTATTACACCTAGTAAAGGGTAACCCCATAATGGCAGAGATTGCTGTCTATTTTGCTGTTGGTTGTTTCCTGCACTTTGAACAGTTCCTGGAACATAATATGTGCTCAATATATATTTGTAGAATAAATGTTTAGAAATAAATTTATAGTCTGAAAAATGTCTATAAGGAAGAGCAAAAATATTGAGTAGATGAGTATGGCTCAAGTCAAATAGACTGTGAGAAGTTTTTAATATCTGTAAAAATAGGTCAACTGCCATCTTTTAAGCAATTCTCCATGAATGTTATTTAACTTAATTCAACTTTTGAAGAATATTGTGTTGTAATCAGCTTAAGGTTGGTTTTGGTGGTCAGATACATATAAAGTAGTTACTCTTTAGCTGTCTTTCACTCCCACACTGGTTTTACTGAATTTTATTTCCAGATGGTTTAGTGTAAAAGAGACGAGAACTATGTTGGCTATTAACATTTAAGATAGCATCTATTACACATAATAATATTATTAGCAGTTGAATTATATTCCTTTACTTTAATAATTGGCTCTTGACTTTAAGAATGTTCTAATCTGAAATAAATCAGTTTGTATATAAAAAATTTTTAAATTAGTTTAAAAGAGGGGGCACTATTTCCAGGCTTAACTTTTAAAAAATAAATTATCAATGACTACTTAGTTATTTATTATTAAATTAACTTGGCCTTGAAATATGATGATTGAAGGTTTTTGTTTCTGAAAGTCCTAAAATTCTAGACTGGCAAATATTTGGGAATAAAAATAGATGTGGTTAGGAAAATAAACGTGGTAAGAAAGGTGGAACATTATATTACAACGTATCACTTTTTCTTAGTAAAGTATTAATGTTCCTTTCTATTTTACTAGCCAAACTAAATACATAGAGAGGGTAAGTTAGTTATATAAGAGCTCCCATAGAAAATGTAAAGCATCTTCTACACTACAGTGAAGGAAACTGTGTGCTTCATTAAGGTTCTCAGGTAGGCACCCAGATGAGTTCCCTCCATGAATTTGTTACTGAGAAAAGAAATAAAAAGAGTATTAAACCAAAAGCAAAAGTAAAATATTTACCTTGCCTCTTTATTCTCCTAGTAGCAAACTGCCACATCCATTTATAAACAAATGCCTTTCTTGTGCATAAACTACACAGAAAATTCAACAGCAGAATAGACTACTTTATAAGTCATACTGATTTGAATGCTGCAATTTAATACTTTCTGAGAGAAAAGTGCCTAAAATCTAGACGAGGTCTGAAGCAAGGACATATTTGGAGTCTCCAGGTAGACAGTGGTTAAGAAACAAACAAACTTTACTATCTCTGTTTTTCTTTTCTGAGAAGCAAGACGCCCCCGAGGAGTACAATGGGAGTAATTCTGTCTGTGGTAGTTTACAATCATCCAGAAGCCTAACGTTTTACAATAAAAGATGACTCCCTCGCCTTCGTTGATAAATGGCTATAATTTTCCACTGGACACCCTGAATCGGCTACCCTGTCAGAACAGGGAAGAAAAGCTCTCTAACTCTGAACCGAAGGTGTAATTCTGAAATGTAAGACTTTAGTGTGCAACAATAACATATTTTCTATGAACCTTTGACATGCAAGAGTTTTAGAGAAATATAAACTTGGCAAGTATGTACAAAGAACAGGCACTTGGATAAACTCAGCAATTTTATTATAAAGGACCAAATAATAATGAGTTAAGGAAACAATCTGAAACATAATGGCAGGAAATGTAGTAAAAAATGAACTTCAAAGAAAGCTATCATGTGACACACAATCCACTGAAGTTGCTAGAATACCTAGTGTTTCCTCAACTTTAGAATAAGGAATATGGTGACAAGGCTTATTCAACCACATACTTCACACAGACAAAAATTACATGCTCTATCTTTTAAAGAACAATAGACAAATAACTATTTGATAAATATCTATGTGTAAACATGCTTATCTTACTATTTGGGTAAATCACGTGTTACTGGACCTGTTGGTTATTATTGTCTTTCTCTATGCCACGATGATCCTCAAATAGTTAGTTCAGTTACTTCTCTGTATTTTCAAGAATACCCTGTTGATTTATTCATTGTCTTTTCTTCTGAAAAGTTTATATCGAATCTATTTTTAAACTATTGTTATAGTGTGAATATTAGTAATTGCATTGTTTTTAAGATTCAAGT
>NW_012101277.1:4334861-4340353 GCF_000951045.1 Mandrillus leucophaeus | reverse complement strand
CAATTTCTATGTAATAGCTTGTTGGGATGGAGTGGAGTTGCATTACAGCTATAGGTTTAATGAAGCCATTAAACGAACCAAAAGTTGACTTTGTTGGAAAGTTTTTAACTATAAATTCAGTTTCTTTTTTTTTTTTTTAATTATTATTGGTTTTTGAGACAGAGTCTCATTCTGTAGCCCAGGCTAGAGTACAGTGATGCAATCTTGGCTCACTGCAACCTCTGCCTCCTGGGTTCAAGTGATTCTCCTGCCTCAGCCTTCTGAGTAGCTGAAATTATAGGTGTGCACAAAAACCTCTAGCTAATTTTTGTATTTTTAGTGGAGACAGGGTTTTGCCACGTTAGCCAGGCCTGTCTTGAACTCCTGATCTCAATCGATCCACCTGCCTTGGCCTCCCAAAGTAATGGGATTACAGGTGTGAGCCACTGCCCCTGACCCTGATGTTTTAAAATGTCAACAGTTAAAAATGTATTCTAATAAGTGTAATCACTTTGAAATTTGGATGTTACTACTTCACTATCATGCATCAGTATTGTCAGCTAATAAGCATTCATTGAAGTGTCATTTTGTGCATTCACTGAGAAGAAGAAAGTGATATTAATTTAAAATATATTTCCAAGACAGTGTTGATATTGAATAAATAATAATTAGCTGAAACGAATAAATGGGAAAACATCTGAGTCTGCAGATAAATCGGATATTTAATAGTGCCATCATATACAAAGTGTCAATATTTCTATGTTTCTGCCCAATGAATCCTTTCAACTTAGATCCCAATTAAAAAGTCATCGTTTTATCCTAAATAGAAGCAGGATAATACTATGACAGTGGACAAAACACATGGTTCTCTAATAAAATAGACAGATGTTTAAGTTTATATAGACAGGGTTTAGATGGGATACACAGAGCTTCAGCCTGTGAAAGCTACTTTGTTTATATATTAAAAAAAAAAAAGAAAGCAAACTGGCTGTAAATGACCAAGGAATACCAATGAAATCACAGTGATATTTGGTTAGGTTGTGTGCTTATTTGGAAAAGCTTGGTGAGGGAAGAAGTATAAATGGAAATGATGTGCACATTAGGTCATTCTTAAGATACTCTTTGAGGCTCACATACCACATGATCACACAAAGGTGACAAAGAAGTAATTCTTAGAATAATTCATACAATGGGGCAATCAAAATTTTAACATTTTGGAGGAATCAGTAATGCTTAACAAGGTAACAATGGAATGTGCGTAAGTTTAACTTTGAACGAAGGAATTGAGATAAATTAAAAATGAGAACTCTGAAAAGAAGAAAATATAAAAGTATAAAATATTAAAGAAGAATCTCACTCAAATATACAATAATTATCTTAGTCGTTTATAACATCAAATTACTTAACTTGGAGACAATTACCTATTTCGACTCCAGGTAAGGTAACTTATTTCACCAATCATTCACTGAGAGAAAGCAGATTTTATAACAATATGTCAATATCTAATATTTAAAACAGATGCATAGGTCTTTATATTTAAAGTAAATTTTAAGTAGCCAAATGAAAATCTATTCAACAAATTACATTCATTGCAAAAGTTTGAAGGGTAATTCTCACTAAAAATACCTTATCTAAGAGACATGAAGGACTTCTTCAAGGAGAACTACAAACCACTGCTCAAGGAAATAAGAGAGGGCACAAACAAAAGGAAAAACATTCCATCCTCCTGGATAGAAAGAATCAGTATTGTGAAAATGGCCATACTGCTCAAAGTAATATATAGATTCAATGCAATTCCCATCAAACTACCACTGAAATTCTTCAAAGATTAAAAAAAAAAAAAACTACTTTAAAATTTATATGGAAGTAAAAAAGAGCCCATACAGCCAAGACAATCCTAAGTAAAAAAAACAAAGTGGGACACATCACACTACCTGAATTCAAACTATACTAAAAGGCTACAATAACCAAAAGGGATTGGTACTGGTACCAAAACAGGCTTATAGACCAATGGAGCAGAACAGTGATCTCAGAAATAACACCACACATCTACAACCATCTGATCCTCAACAAACCTGACAAAAACAAGTAATGGGAAAAAGATACCCTATTCAATAAATTGCACTGAGAAAACTGGCTAGCCATATGCAGAAAACTGAAACTGAACCCCTGCCTTACACCTTATGCAAAAATTAACTCAAGATGGATTAAAGAAATAAATGTAAAACAGAAACCCCCCCCCGCCAAAAAAAAAGAAAGAAAAAAAAATACCTGAGAAGAAAACCAGGGCAATATCATTTAGAACATAAGCGTGAATTAAGATTTTACCATGAAAACGCCAAAAGCAATTGCAAGAAAAGCTAAAATTGACAGATGGGATCTAATTAAACTGCAGAGCTTCTGCACAGCAAAACAACAACAGCAGCAACAAAAAGTCATTAGAGAAAACAGGCAACCTTCAGAACAGGAGAAATTTTTTGCAATCTACCCATCTGACAAAGGTCTAATATTGGAATCTACAAGGAACTTAAACAAATTTCAAAAAGAAAAAAGAAAAAAAAAACTACGTCAAAAAAGGGCAAAATTCTCCTTGAAGAGGTCTTTCACATCCCTTGTAAGTTGTATTCCTAGGTATTTTATTCTTTTCATAGCAATTGTGAATGGGAGTTCACTCATTATTTGGCTGTTTTTCTATGATTGGTGTATAGGAATGCTTGTGATTTTTGCATACTGATTTTGTATTCTGACACTTTACTGAAGTTGCTCATCAGCTTGAGATTTTAGGCTGAGACCATAGGGTTTTCTAAATATACCATCATGTCACCTGCAAACGGAGACAATTTGACTTCCTCTCTTCCTATTTGAATACCCTTTATTTGTTTATCTTTCTTTCTTTCTTTTTTTTTTTTTTTTTTTTTTTTGAGACGGAGTCTCGCTCTGTCCCCCATGCTGGAGTGCAGTGGCGCGATCTCAGCTCACTGCAAGCTCCGCCTCCCGGGTTTTACACTATTTTCCTGCCTCAGCCTCCTGAGTAGCTAGGACTATAGGCGCCCGCCACTTCGCCCAGCTAGTTTTTTGTATTTTTTAGTAGAGATGGGGTTTCACCGGATTAATCGGGATGGTCTCGATCTCCTGACCTCGTGATCTGCCCGCCTCGGCCTTCCAAAGTTCTGGGATTACAGGCTTGAGCCACCGCGCCCAGCCTATTTATCTTTCTTGATTGCCTTGGCCAGAACTTCCAATACTATGTTGAATAGGAGTGGTGAGAGAGGGCATCTTTGTCTTGTGCCAGTTTTCAAAGGGAATTCTTGCAGCTTTTGCCCACTGAGTATGATATTGACTGTCGGTTTGTCATAAATAACTCTTACTATTTTGAGATACATTCCATCAATACCTAGTTTATTGAGAGTTTTTAGCATGAATGGGTGTTGAATTTTATCAAAGGCCTTTCCAGCATCTATTGAGATAATCATGTGGTTTTTGTCATTGGTTCTGTTTGTGTGATGGATTACGTTGATTGATGTGTATATGTTGAACTAGCCTTGCACCACAAGTCTGAAGCTGACTTGATCGTGGTGAATAAGCTTTTGGATGTGCTGCTGGATTTGGTTTGCCAGTATTTTATTGAGGATTTTTGCGTTGATGTTCATCAGGGATACTGGCCTGAAATTTTCTCATTCTGCTATAAAGACACATGCACACATGTTTACTGTAGCAGTATTCACAATAGCAAAGACTTGGAACCAACCCAAATGCTCATCAGTGATAGACTGCATAAAGAAAATGTGGCACATAAACAACATAGAACACTATGCAGCTGTAAAAAAGGATGAGTTCATGTCCTTTGCAAGGACATGGATGAAGCTGGAAGCCATCGTTCTCATCAAACTAACACAGGAACAGAAAACCAAACACCACATGTTCTCACTCATAAGTGGGAGTTGAAGAATGAGAACACATGGACACAGGGAGGGGAACATCACACACTGGGGCCTGTTGTGGGGTGGGGGGCGAGGGGAGAGGTAGCATTAGGAGAAATAGCTAATGTAGATGATGAGTTGATAGGTGCAGAAAACCACCATGGCACTTGTATACCTATGTAACAAACCTGCATGTTCTGTACACGCATCCCAGAGCTTAAAGTATAATTTTTAAAAAAGTGGGCAAAATATATGAACAGACACTTCTAAAAAACATCATGCCGCTAACGAACATGAAAAAAAGATCAACATCGCTGACCACTAGAGAAATGCAAATCAAAACCACAATGAGATACCATCTCATGCCAGGCAGAATGGCAATTATTAAAAAGGCAAGAAATGACAGATGCTGGCAAAGCTGTGGAGAAATAGAAAAGCTTTTACACTGTTGGAGGGAATGAAATTAGTTCCACCATTGTGCATGAAAGTGTGGTGATTCCTCAAGGACCTAGAACCAGAAATACCATTTGACCCAGCAGTCTCATTTCTGGGTATATACCCACAGGAATATAAATCATCCTACTATAGAGACATATGCACATGTATGTTTATTGCAGAACAATAGCAAAGACATGGAACCAACCCAAATGTCCATCAGTGATAGACTGGATAAAGAACATGTGGTATATATACACCATGAAATGCTAGGCAGCTATAAAAAGAAATGAGATCATGTCCTTTTCAGAAACATGGATGAATCTGAAAGCCATCATCCTCAGAACACTAACACAGGAACAGAAAACCAAATACCGCATGTTCTCGCTTATAAGTGGGAGTTCAACAGTGAGAACACATGGACACAGGGAGGGGACCAACACACACCAGGGCCTGTAGGGGGTTGAGGAGGGGAGGGAGAGCATCAGGACAAATAGCTAATGCATGTGGGTCTTAAAACCTAAGTGACCAGTTGATAGGTTCAGCAAACTACTATGGCACATGCATACCTATGTAATAAACCTGTATGCCTTGTATATGTATCCTGGTACTTAAAGTAAAATAAAAATGTAAAAAACAAACAAACAAAAAAACAAAAAAAACACAAAAACCTTATCTATTCCTTTAGCTGTTATCTAATTATATGTATTTTTTTTAAAAAAACAAATTTATTCAAGTTAATTTCCAATTTTTTAATCAGATTATTTATTTTTCTGAGTTGTAGGAATTCCAATACATTTTAAATATTAAACATTTATCAGATATATAGTTTGCAAATATTTTATCTTGCTGTATAGGTTGCCTTTTTATATTTTTGATTGATAGCTTCCTTTGCTGTGCAGAAGCTTTTTAGCTTGATGTAGTCCCACTTGTATATTTTTATTTTAGTTGCTTTTGCTTTTGCTTTTATTTTTATTTATTTTATTATTATTATTATTATTATTATTTTTTTGAGATGGAGTCTTGCTCATTGCCCAGGCTGGAGTGCAGTGGCGCAATCTCAGCTCACTGCAAGCTCCGCCTCCCGGGTTCACGCCATTCTCCTGCCTCAGCCTCCCGAGTAGCTAGGACTGTTTTTTGTTTTATACCCAATAAACC
>NW_012101277.1:4319994-4333786 GCF_000951045.1 Mandrillus leucophaeus | reverse complement strand
TTTTTTTTTTCTTGCAAATTTGTTTAAGTACCTCATAGATCCTGGATGTTAGACCTTCCTCAGATGGGTAGATTTCAAAAATTTTCTCCCATTCTGTAGGTTACCTGTTTTCTCTCATGATAGTTTCTTTGCTGTGCTGAAGCTCTTTAGTTTAAGATGAGAGAGGGCATCGTCATCTTGTGTTGGTTTTCACAGGGAATGGTTCCATCTTTTGCTCATGCAGTATGGTACTGGGTTTCTTGTCAATATTGCTTATTATTTTGAGATATGTTTCATCAATACCTAGCTTATTGAGAGTTTTTAACATGAAGGGATGTTGAATTTTACCAAAGGCCTTTTCTACATCTATTGAGATAGTCATGTATTTTTTGTCATTGGTTCTATTTATGTGATGAATTATGATTATTGATTTGCATATATGGAACCATCCTTGCCTCCCATGGGGAAAGTCAACTTGATTGTGCTAAATAAGCTTTTTGATGTGCTGCTGGATTTGGTTTGCCAGTGTTTTATAGAAGATTTTCACATCGATGTTGATCAGGGATATTGGCTTGAAGTTTTTGTTTTTTGTTGTATCTTGTATCAGGATGATGTTGGCCTCAAAAAATGAATTAGGGAGGAGTCCATCCTTTTCGATTGTTTGAAATAGTTACTGAAGGAATGGTACTAGCTCCTCTTTATACCTCTGGTAGAATTGGCTGTGAATCCATCTGGTCCTGGGCTTTTTTGTTTGCTAGGCTATTTATCACTGCCTGAATTTCAGAGCTTGTTATTTGTCTATTCAGGGTTTCAACTTTTTTTCTGGATCAGTCTTCAACTTTTTTTTCTGGGTTAGAAAGGTGTATGTTTGCAGGAATTTATCCACTTCTTCTAGATGTTCTAGTTTATTTGCATAGAGGCGTTTATAATATTCTCTGATAGTAGTTGGTATTTCTGTGTGGTCAGTGGTGATATCCCCTTTATCAGATTTTGTGTCTATTTGATTCTTCTCTCTTTTCTTCTTTATTAGTCTAGCTAGCAGTCTATCTATTTTATATTTCTTTTCAAAAAAATTCCTCTTGAATTCATTAATTTTTTGAAAGATTTTTTGTGTCTCTATCTCCTTCAGTTCAGCTCTGATCTTAATTATTTCTTCTTTTCTGCTAGCTTTTGGATTTGTTTGCTCTTGCTTCTCTAGTTTTTTTAATTGTGATGTCAGGGTGTTAATTTGAGATCTTTCTAGCTTTCTGGTGTGGACATTTAGTGTTATAAATTTCCTTTTTAATACTGCTTTAGCTTCATCCCCAGAGATCCTGGTGCATCATCTCTTTGTTTCATTAGTTTCAAATAACTTCTTCATTCCTGCTTTTATTTCATTATTTACCCAGGACTGATTCAAGAGCAGGTTGTTCAATTTTCATGTAGTTTTGTGGTTTTTAGTGAGTTTCTGAATCATGAGTTCTAATTTAATTGCACTGTGGTCTGAGAGACTGTTATAATTTCAGTTCTTTTGCATTTGCTGAAGAGTGTTTCACTTCCAATTATATGGTCGATTTTAGGGTAAGTGTCATGTGGCACTGAGAAGAATGTATATTCTGTTGTTTGGAGGTGGAGAGTTCTGTAGATATCTATTAGATCCACTTGATCCAGAGCTGAGTTCACGTTTTGGATATCCTTGTAAATGTTCTGTCTTGTTTATATGTCTAATATTGACAGTGGGGTGTTAAAGTCTCCCACCTTTATTGTGTGGGAGTATAAGTCTCTGTGTAGGTCTCTAAGAGCTTGCTCTATAAATCTTGGTGCTCCTGGATTGTATGCATATATATTTAGGATAGTTAATGCTTCTTGTTGCATTGATCCCTTTACCATTAGGTAAGAAGCCAAAAGAGAGTGGGGGCCAATATTTAACATTCTTAAAGAAGAAATTTTCAACTTAGGGTTGATTAAGATTGAAAACCCTGCTTTTTTCTGCTTTCCATTTCCTTGGTAAATATCCTTCCATGTCTTTACTTTGAGCCTATGTGTGTCTTTGCACATGGGATGGGTCTCTTGAGTACAGTACACTATTGGGTCTTGACTCTATCCAATTTGCCAGTCTGTGTCTTTTAATTGGGGCATTTAGCCCATTTACATTTATGGTTAATATTGTTATGTGTGAATTTGATCCTGTCATCATGAGGATAGCTGGTTATTTTGCACACCTGTTGATGTTGATTTATCATAGTGTCATTTGCCTTTATATTTTTGTGCATTCTGGAGTGGCTGGTACTGTTTATTCCTTTCCATATTTAGTGCTTCCTTCAGGAGCTCTTCAAGGCAGGCCTGGTTGTGATGAATTCCTTCAGCATTTGCTTTTTTGAAAAGTATTTTATTTCTCCTTCAGCTATGAAGCTTAGTTTGGCTGGATATGTAATTCTGGGTTGAAAATTTCTTCTTTAAGAATGTTAAATATTGGCCCCCACTCTCTTCTGTCTTGTAGGGTTTCTGCTGAGAGATCTGCTGTTAGTCTGATGAACTTCTCTTTGTATGTGACCTGACCTTTCTCTCTGGCTGCCCTTAACATTTTTTTTTTTTTTTTCCTTCGTTGGTGAATCCCTGGTGAATCTGACGATTATGTGTCTTGGGATTGATCTTCTTATGGAGTGTCCTAGTGGGGTTTTCTGTAATTTTTGAATTTGTATGTTGGTCTGCCTTGCTAGGTTGGGTAAGTTCTTCTCAGAGGTTTTGTTTGCTCCTTTTCATTCTTTTTTCTCTAGTCTTTTCTGCCTGCCTTATTTCAGCAAGATGATCTTCAAACTCTGACATACATTCTTCTCCTTGATTGACTCAGCTATTGATAGTTATATATATATTTCACTAAGTTCTCATGCTGTGTTTTTCAGCTCCATCAGGTCATTTGTGTTCCTCTCTAAACTGGTTGTTCTAGTTAGCAGAACCTCTAACCTTTTATCAAAGTTCTTAGCTTCTTTGATTTAGGTGAGAACATGTTCCTTTACCTCAGCAAAGTTTTTTATTACCCACCTTCTGAAGTCTACATCTGTCAATTTGTCCATCTCATCCTCTGTCCAGTTCTGTGCCCTTGCTGGAGAGGTGTTGCCATCATTTGGAGGAGAAGAGGCACTCTGTTCTTCTGTGTTTTCAACATTTTTTTATTGTTGATTCTTTCCTGTATTTATGAGTTTGTCTAGTTTCAACCTTTGAGGCTGCTGACCCTTTGATGAGGTTTTTGTGGGTACTTTTTTGTTGATGCTGTTGTTGTTGCTTTCTGTTTGTTTTTCTTTCAGTAGTCAGATCCCTCTTCTGTAGGGCTGCTGCAGTTTGCTGTAGGCCCTACTCATCTGATTCGCTCCCGTGCCTGCAGATATCACTCCAGGAGGCTGGAGAACAGCAACAATGGGTGCCTGCGTCTTCCTCTATGATCTCTGACCTCAAGGGGCACTGCCCTGATGCCAATAGGGACATTACTGCATAGGATGCCTGACAACCTCTGTTGGGGTGGTCTCACCCAGTTGGGTGGCATGGGAAGCAGAACCCATTCCATAAAGCACTTTGGCTGTTCATTAGTGGAGGGGGTGTGCTGTGCTGCAGGGGAAAACCACTCATTTGGGCTGCCCAGATTCCTCAGAGCTGGGAAAGACTGGGAAAGGAGGAAAGACTAAGTCTGCTGGTCCATGGAGGCTATGGAACCCTCTCCCCCTGTCTCTTATACACATCTAGATGTGTATAAGGCTGTTCATTAGTGGAGGGGGTGTGCTGTGCTGCAGGGGAAAACCACTCATTTGGGCTGCCCAGATTCCTCAGAGCTGGCAGGAGGAAAGACTAAGTCTGCTGGTCCATGGAGACTAAGGCCATCCTTCTCCCAAGGGACTCAGACCCCAGAGAAATCAGAGTTCTGTTCCTGAGCCCCTGGCTGGAGTTGAAGTTCCTGCAGGGAGGCCCCGCAGTTCCAATGTTGGCTGTCACCCCTCCCACTAGGAACTCCGCAGGCTTAGGCCGATTCTAGCCCAGTGAAAATCTGTGCAGCTCTGTGGTTGGGACTCAAGGCCCCATTGGCATGGACTCATGAGTGAGAGCTTCCAATCCATGAGTTTCACAGTTCCGTGGAAAAAGCATGGTTTGCCAGTCTGGGTAGCATGCTCACTCACTGCCTCCCTTGGCTGGGGGTGGGGTCTCCCCTGCCCTGTGTAGCTCTCAGGTGAGCCACGGCACCACAGTGCTCTTCCTTCCTCTCCATGTTCACACTAGCTACCTAGTCATCCTAGTGACAGAACCTGGATACTTTTGTTGCTGGTGCAGGATTTGCACACTGTTTTGGATCTTTTCAATGGGAACCTCTGACCACTGCTGCTTCTAGTGAGCCATCTTGACCCTATTCCCAGGTTTTCTTTGTTTTTTAAGACTATGAGATATTCCATCATATGTATATACCATATTTGCTTTTTCCATTGATCATCAGTAGAAATTTGTTTTCATATCTTATTATTGTGAATAATTCTGCAATGAACATAGGAGAGTAGATATTTCTTTGAGATCCTGACTTCAATTATTTTGGATATACACCCAGAAGTGGATTGCTGGATCATATGGTACTTCTATTTTTAAGTTTTTGAGGAAGCTCCACTCTCTTCCACAGTGGTTGAACTAATTTACACTGCCCCCAAGAGTGTAAAAGTGTTCCTATTTCTCCACCTTCTCTCCAAGATCTGTTGTTTCCTGACTTTTTAATGATCGCCATTCTCACTGGCATGAGATGGTATCTTATTGTGGTTTTGATTTGCATTTCTCTAATGACCAGTGATGATGAGCTTTTTTACATAGGTTTGTTGGCTGCATAAATGTCTTCTTTTGAGAAGTGTCTGTTTTTGTCCTTTGTCAACTTTTTAATGGCGATGTTTATTTTTTTCTTGTAAATTTGTTTAAGTTCTTTGTAGATTCTGGATATTAGCCCTTTGTCAGATGGAAAATTGCAAAAATTTTCTCCCATTCTGTAGGTTGCCTGTTCACTCTGATGATAGTTTCTTTTGTTGTACAGAAGCTCTTTGGTTTAATTATATCCCATTTGTCAATTTTGGCTTTTGTTGCCATTGTTTTTGGTGTTTTAGTCATGAAGTCTTTGCCCATGCCTATGTCCTGAATGGTACTGCCTAGATTTTCTTGTAGGGTTTTTATGGTTTTAGATTTTACATTTAAGTCTTTAATCCATCTTGAGGTATTCTTAACACACACATGTAAACTGGTTGATCTATCACGGGACTGGAATGACCTGCCCTGAGTAAACCATTTTTTTTACTCTGGTTCCTGTAACAAAATGCATCCTGCAAGAACTAAGAAGCAGAAATGTCACTATTATCACTAATTAGACTTGACTCTATGTTTAAACCCTGTCATCCATGGCTATAACTTTGATGCTGTTTTATATATCAGTGCCTTGAAATTGCTGTTTCTTTTCTTGGAATGTGCTCCTTATTCTTGTCCATCTGCACAACTCCATTTATCCTAAAAAATTCCATTAAAACTCTATGAAATTTTCATTTTGTTTGCTAATCTTCTCTCAGACCACAGGTAGTTGGTTTGACACTTTCCTCTATATTTCTGTCTTTTAACGCCTATGTTTTATTTAAAATTTTAAATATCACTTTATTTAATATTCACGATTGTATTTTATATATTATATTATAAATTATGTATTATATTCATATATAATATGCCATATAATTATGCATTACATATTTACATGTCCTTATAATATTTCTATGAGTCTAAACTCATGTATTTGCTATTTCTTGATGATAATTTATTTTCTAATGACAGAGTTAATATCATTTTTGTTTTTCTAAAATCAGATTAAATAATTAAATCTTTGTTGGCTTGAACAAAACAGCTCCTTAATACTTAGACAGAATGTTAAATAAACACCAGACAGAGAGTAACTACCAGAAGCAACAAGTTTCAAAGTGGAATATAGTAAATTGAGTAAAAACTTTTCTAGTCAACATGAGAAATATCAGGTCAACCTATAATTGCAAGCACTATATGTAGAGAAAAAATAGGTCCATCTGTTAATCTTTTATATTAAAACTAGTTTCCAATGCTTCTCAGATGTATTTGGTTTTGAACAAGTTTAATAATAATAACAACAATAGCAAATAGCATGAAGAACTGCTAAATTATAATAATTATTTAATTACTATATATTAAAACCCCTGAGATCTTTTCCTCAAGTTTACACAATAAAATTAATTCTCCCACTGAAAATATGTGTTCAAAGCAAGAAGAAAGAAATTTTAAAGGTTTTCTTCAATTGGAATAAAAAGTAAAATCTACAGCTTACATTGAAGAAAGGATACTTCATTCTCTAGAGTATTGCTAAAATACTAAATATATCACATAGTAAAATTACCCAAATATATCACATGGTGGAATTTCCTAGAAGCCACTGAAAACCTCTAATTCACATCAGTGAAGCCACTGAACTAAAGCTCCTGGAACTAATAACCAGGCACACCCAGTCCTATGCTTGAAGATTGTCTTAGTCCATTTTTGGTTGCTATAACAGAGCTTCTGAGACTGGTTAATTTTTTTAATTTTTAATTTTTTAATAGATTTTTTGAGAACAGGTTGTATTTAGTTACATGAATAAGTTCTTTAGTGGTGATTTCTGAGATTTCATTGAACCCATCACCTGAGCAGCATACACTGTACCCAATGCATTGTCTTTTATCTCTTGCCACCCCCAACCCTTTCCCCTGAATCCCTAATGTCCAATGTATCATTATTATGCCTTTGCATCCTCATAGCTTAGTTCTCACATATGAGTGAGAACATACGATGTTTTGTTTTCCATTCCTGAGTTACTTCACTTAGAATAACAGAGGCTGGATAATTTATAAAGAAAATAAATATATTTATTTTATTGTTGTGAAGTCTTAGAAGTTCAAGGTCAAAGGGCTGCATCTGGTAAAAGCCTTTTTCATGGTAGGGACTTTGCAGAATCCTGAAATTGTACAGGGCATCACATAGTGAGGGTTTCAGCATGCTAGCTCAGGTCTCTTCTTCTTCTTCTTATAAAGGCATCAATCCTACTCCATTAATCCATTAATTTGTTAATCAATAAATCCGCAAATAGATTTATCCATTCATGAGAGCACAGCCTTCTGACTCAATTACTTCGTAAAGGCACCACCTTTCAATACTGCCACATTGTGGAGTAAGTTTCCACAAGAGTTTCTGAGGGGGGAAACATTCCAACTGCAGCACAGAGGGGCAATATTTTTCTTCCTTCATTGTACTAAAAATTATATAATTGAAAAATAGAGCCTCCTATGAAAGAAAACATGAAAGTTTAAAAAGCTCTCATCTATCTATCTATCTAGCCATCCAACAACTTTTATAAACAAATGAAAATATTGTGTATCAAGAAGAAGAGAATATTTTGAAATTATACATTTTCTATTGCCTAAGATTTATGCAGCCACTATTTGCAGTATTTTTGTTTTTTACAAAATGAATGACTTTATTTTAATGAGAAAATTATATTACTTCCTAAAAATGTAATACAATGCTTGGGGCTTAGTCTTTATAGCTAGTGTAATAATAAAATGTTCCTGAAAAAAATTTAAGTTATAAAGAATTATGCAAATTTAAATAATTTAAAGCTGTTACATCCAAATTATGGGAAGACAGATGAATAATAGAAAATTCTTTTGGAAGTGCATAAACCTAAATCCCCTCCCTGCACTTCCTATATTCTACTGGAAGCATAAGGACTGTGGTAAGCCACTGGGTAAAACTGGAAGAAACTCACGATAGTGCCACAGTTGGGACCTTTTAAATAATAAACATTGGTGTGGGAACAACTATGTGTAAGGGTTGTTTGGGTACAGAAGGAAGTAACAAACCATTCTTAAGATGGATAAAGACTTAGAATGAAATTATGTGAATAAATCACTGATCTTGCAATTAGAAATAGGGCTTAGAGAAATTATCCAGGTGATTTTGACTAATGTCCATGAATTGGACTGGGCTGCCACTGCTATATTATTCATATAGTTCTACACTATTTCTGTTAATGCTGGCAGTATTGTAAGGGGTACTAGTTTGTGCTGAGAAGCCTTCCTTTCTTCTTATTTCTGAATATAATGTTGTTCACTATAAACCACAACCCCAAGGTCAGACTTTCTCGAGGCTGAATTTTATAAAACTGGAGAACAATGAGAACTTGAGAACTCATCATCTTCTACTGCTTGTCAATCCAAAACTACTCATGAGATTTCAACAGACATACCCATCTGAGATCTGAGATGCCACACGAGACTTCAATAGGTAAAGAACAATACAATCCATTTACAAAGTGGGGCAAGAAACTTTTGCTTATGTCAAGAAACACAGACTCTACAGCCTGATATGCAGGTTTAATTTCATTCTATACAATTAATTAACCTATGAGCTTTGGAAAATTACTTAATATGTTGGTATTTTTTTAACATATAAAATGTAAATTGCAGTATGTACTTGATGGAGCATACTTTGAATCGATGAAATAGTTTATGTATTAAGCCCTTAGAAAACTAAGTACATACAAAATATATGTGTTAGCTATGGTGATATCCTAGCAAGACATTTGAATTATAATTTTTTTTTAAACCAAGGCCTCTAAATGGAAATGACAAAATACATTCAGGAAAGGGAAATAGAATATCATCAGACTTCTCATAAGCAATATTGAATATATATTAAAAATAAAGCAAAATTAGACTATTGAAACAAAGGTTGGAAATATAAATAAGATACATTATTTAATTGTTTGAGTAATATGGCAGAATAAGGGGATCCTGACTACCCCTCCTGCTGCAGTCTCATCAATAAACACCTACAAATGTATCAGTACTCTCTAGCAAAAGCCAAAATCCAGTTGAATTTTTTTTTAGTCATCCAGCCTCCTACACACTGGATGACTAAGAAAATATCCACATAAGGATAGAAAAGGTGGAGATACACTTACGCACTAACATCACCCTGAGCACAGAGCTTTATACTCCACTCAGAAAGAAAAATCCACTCTGAGGATTCTTCCTGAGGGGTAAGGGGCTTATACTTCACTGATAGTGTCCAAGTTTTACAGTCCTTTCCAGAAAGTTTGGCTCTTTAATTATTGTGCTTAAAAAAAAAAAACTTTCTGGCTCTTTTTTTATGACGATCATAAAAAAAGTAAAGACAGGCTAAGACACTTATGTGACACCATCAAATAGAATAAGGTACACATTATCAGAGTACCAGAAGTAGAGTAAAAAAAGAAAGAAATAGAAAATAGATTCAAAGAAATAATAGAAGGAAGCTTCCCAAATTTGAAGAAAGAATTAGACGTGCATATCCAGAAAGTTGAACATACACCTAATAGGATGAATCTAAAGAGATCTACACCAAGATATATTATAATCGAATTGTCAAAAATTAAAGACAAAAAAGGAATATTAAAAACTTCAAGGGGAAAAAGACATGTTACAAACAAGGGAACCATAAATCTATCTGCAGATTTTGCAACAGAAACTTAACAGGCCAGAGGTAGTGGCATAATATATTCAAAAAGGTGAAAAAAAAAAACCCCTGTAAATCTAGAACACTATATCCAGCAATCTTATCTTCCAACAATGAAAGCGAGATAAAAACTTTCTCAGACAAAAAAAAAAAAAAGTTGAGAGAACTTATAATTATACTTATCTTACAAGAATGCTGGAAGAGTCTTCAAAGTGAAGAAAAACATCACTAAAGAGCAACATGAGAATGTACAAAAATGTAAAACTCACTGGTAAAAGTAAGTATATAGTAAAACTCAAAACACTTGTAATGGTGTGTGAGAATTAATTATATCTTCAGCATACAATTAAAAATAAAACTATTAAAAACAACCATAGCTACAATAATTTCTTAAGGGACAGAAACTATAGAAGAAAATAAATATGTCATCAAAAACAAATTGTTGTGTGGGGAGGAAAAGTGCAGTTTTTGCAAGTGATTAAAGTTAAGTAGTTATCAACTTAAATCACTATTATTAGTATAAGATGTTATATGTAACTCTCACGGTAATCATAGAGCAAAAACCCTTAGTAGGTACATAAAAGATAGGAAGAAAAAATTCAAAGCATACCAGTACAAAAAATCATCAAACTGCAAAGGAAAACAGGAAGAGAGAAAGAAAGGAACAAAGGATCTATAAATTAACCAGAAAACAATTAACAAAATGATCATAGTAGGTCCTTACCTATCAATACTTACTTTGAATGTAAACAGATTATTCAATCAGAAAACTTTGAGTGACTAAATTAATGAAAAAACAAAGACTCAACCCTATGTCTACAAGAGATGCACTTTACCTCTAAGGACACACATAGACTACAATAAAGGGATGGAAAAATATATTCTATGTGTATTAGGGTTCTACAGAGGGACAGAACTAATAGAATATATGTACATATGAAAGATAGTTTATTAGTGAGAACTGGCTCACATGATCACAAGGTGAAGTCCCAGGATAGACGGGCTTCAAGCTGGAGAAGAAAGAAGCCAATAGTGGCTCAGCCTGAGTCCAAAAGATTCAAAAGCAGGGAAGCTGACAGTGCAGCCTTCAGTCTGTGGCTGAAGGCTCAAGAGCCCCCAGAAAACCACTGGTGCAATTCCAAGAATCCAAAGGCTAAGTAACCTGAAACAATGTCCAACGGTGGGAGGAATGTAGGGAAACATACAGCCATTCTACCTTCTACTGCCTGGTTTGTGATGGTAGGTCTTCCTCTCCTAGTCCACTGACTCAATTATCAGTCTCCTCTGGCAACACCCTCACAGACACACCCAGCAACAATACTTTACCATCTATGTAGGCATCCTGCAATCCAATCATGTTGACACTTAATATTAACGATCACACTGTGCAAGTTGAAACCAACGAGAATGGGGGTAGCTATACTTATATAAGACAAATAAACTTTATTTCAAAAACTGTGAAAACAGATAAAACATCATTATGTAATAATAAAGAGATTAATCACGTAGTTTTAAAAAATACCAAGCATGTATGAACCCAACATAGGAGAATCCAGATATATAAAGCAAATATTAATAGATCTAAAGGAGAGCTAGACTGCAATACATTATAGTTGGGGACTTCAACACTACACTTTCAACACTGAAAAGATCACCTAGACAGAAGGCTCACAAGAAAACATTAAATTTCATCTGCACGTTACACCAAATGAATCTAACAGGCATTTAAAGAGCAATCCACCCAATGATGATAGAATTGCACAGACAATGCAATTATTCTCAATTGCATGCACAACATTCTCCAGGATAGATAATATGTTAGACTACAACACAAGTCTTAAAATATTTAAGCAGTCTAAAATTATATCAGGTATCTTTTCTGATTGCGAGGCTATGAAACTAGAAATCAATAATAGACGGAATCTTGGAAAACTCACAAATATATGGAAATTAAACAGGTATAACTAATGGATCAAAGCAAAAACTATGGGGAGAATTTTAAAAATATTCTGACCACAAACAATGAGAAAACCATAATATACCAAAACTTATGAAATGCAGCAAAAGCGATTCTGAGAGAAGTTTATATCAATAAATGTTTAAACAATAAGAAAGATCTCAAATAAACAACCTGATTTTATACCTCATGGAATTACATAAAGTAACATAGGCCTACATTTAGCAGAAAAAGAAAATTACAATGTTAGGTGTAGAAATAAACAAAATAGAGATTAGGAAAGTAGTAGAAACTATAACAAGTGGTTTTTCAAAAATACAAACAAAATCAACAACATTTGTTGAACTAACAAAGTAAAAAAGAGACAAGGTGCAATAAAAATAAATAAGAAACAAAAGAGAGGACATTACAACTGATACCATAAAAATATAAAGGATCATAAAAGAATATTATAAGCAACTGTACACTAACCAATGGGATAATATAAAAGAAATTCATAAATTCCCAGAAACATGAAGCTCACCAAGATTGAATCAGTAATAAACAGAAAATCTGAACAGACCTATGAACAGCAATGAGTTTGAATCAGTAGTGGAAAGTCTCTGAACAAAGGAAAGCCCAAGATCTGATAACCTCACTGCTGAATTCTGCCAAACATTTAAATAACTAATACCCATTATTCTCAAACCCTTCTAAAATAATAAAGAGGAGGAAATACTTCCACTCTTTTTATGAAGCCAGACTTATCTTGAGATCAAAGTCAGACAAGGACCCTGCAAGAGAATAAAACTACATGCCAATGTTACTAAAGAATATAGATTTAAAAATCCTCATAAAATGCTGGCTAACCGATTTCAACAGCACATTAAAAAGATCATTCACCATGATCAAGCCGTATTTATCCCAGGGATGTGAAGATGGGTCAACACACATAAATCTATAAATGGGATGCACTATATTAATAAAAAGGACAAAAGTCATATGATTATCTATGCAGATGCAAAAAAGTATTTGAAGAAATTCAATAATCCTTCATGATAAAAACTTTTCAATGAAATAGACATAGAAAAGATACATACATAGACCGGATTTTAACATGATAAAGGCCATATAAGACAAGCCTGAAGCTAACATCATACTGAACAGTGAAAATTAGAAAACTTTTCCTGTAAGTTTAGAAACAAGAAAAGGATGCCCACTTTCCCCACTTTAATTCAACATGGCACTGGAAGTGCTAGCCAGAACAATTAGGCAAGAAAGATAAATTAAAAATAATTATACAAGAAAGGAAGAAGTCATATTTTCTTTGCTGAGTGATGACATGATCTTATACATACAAAAGCTGGAAGACTCCACCAAAATACTGCTAGAACTGATTTTTAAAATCAGTAAAGTTTCAGGTTACTAAATCAACTTACAAAAGTCAGTAGCATTTTTATAAACTAATAATATACTATTCATAAAAGAAATTAGTAACAACCTCATTTTTGTAGCTTCAAAAATATTTAGTATTATGGTAAAATTAACAAAGAAAGTGAAAGATCTGTCCAGTGAAAACTATAAAATATTCATAAAAGGAAAGAAAGAAGACACGAATAAATGACAGACATGTCATATTTCATGGACCAAAATAATTAATATTGTTAAAATGTCCATACTACAAACAGATTTACAGATTCAATTCAGTATCTGTCAATATGCTAAAGTCATTTTTTTACAGATAGAGAAAACAATTCTAAAATTTATATGGAACTAGAAGACACTCCAAATAGCCAAAGCAATCTTGAGCAAATGAACAAAGCTGGAGGCATCATAATCTCTGATTACAAAATGTGTTATGAAGCTATAGACATCAAAACCTCAAGGTACTTGCATAAGAGTAGACACATCAACCAATGAAAAAAGATAAAACCCTGCGAAATAAACCCTAGTATTTATGGTTACTTGATTTTTGACAAATGTGTCAAGAACACATGAGAAGGAAAGTTTATTCAGTAAATAATGTTAAGAAAATTAGATATCCATATCAGAAGAATGAAATTGAACCCTTATCTCACACCATACACAAAAATCAACTCAAAATAAATAAGAGTCTTCAATGTGAGACTTGAAACTGTAAGTTACTAGAAGAAACATAGGGGAAAAATTCCATGTCATTCATCTGGGCAATTATTTTTTGGATGGGGCTCAAAAACACAAGCAATAGAAGCCAAAATAAAGTGGGATTACATCAAACTTAAAAGCTTCTGCATAGCCTAGAAAGTAATCAATAAAACAAAAAGATAACCTATGGAACAGGAGAAAATATTTGCAAACCCCTTA
>NW_012101277.1:4316581-4319129 GCF_000951045.1 Mandrillus leucophaeus | reverse complement strand
ATTATTATTTATCAATTAAAATAAATTAATTTAAAAAGAGTACATTGCTTAACTATGACATCATTCAAAGAGTGTAAAATGCATATTTAGACATACATGTATACAGAAAACAAAGCATACATGTAATATTTCTGATAATTTCAATAAAATGTTTTTAAAAATCATGTTTTGAAAAACAATATTCTAGAAATGGCGAAAATAAAGCCTATAAGCAACATGAAAGAAATAACAGTATATTGTAAAAAATATTCATATTATATTAAAATGCTAATGAAATGTAAACTTTAACATATGTTACAGAAAGAGATTATTAATGTATTTTCCTAGACGCATACAATAAACATGCAAGACATAGCAATAATAGCAACAACAGAAACAAAATACCTTGATGAGGTTGAAGTTGGAAGGTAGGATCCACTGGGGAGGTAGGTAATCACATTTTAACTTTGATTTATCAGTAAACAATTAAAATTTTAATTGATAAAGATGAGCACCATTAACTAACAGTTTCCAGGTGCAACTTCTTTTAATTCACCATGTGGTATATGCCATGGCCACTCTAAACTTGACCCATCCCTAAGGGATTAGGGAGCCCATTAATAGGAAACTTTCTTTTGAGACTCACCAATGGCTTTTTTGATACATTCTCAGAACTCAGAATAAATGAAAACTTGAGAAAGCAGTATCAAAACATTTATGGAATGTCAGCATCAGTTAATGGCACTTTTAAGAGCTAGACCTAGAGCAACTCAAATGCAGGGCCTCCAAATGTCAAATTCTGAGAAGAAATAATCTAATTGCTAAACATGTTTATGATGTGCAGCCCTAGATCTCATATACATCACCAGATCAATCAGAAATTCCTGGAATAAAGCCCCTGGCAGAACTAACGAGAGGATTATGTTGTGTTATCCGTTATACATATAATCATAATTCATGATTAACAAGTGTTTTTAATGGGAGAATAGTTTTCTATTATTACTAGTTATGTTTTTAAGAAGGTTTTAGATAAAATATGCTAACATAAGATAAGGAATTATTTCTGAATTTATCTTAAAGATTTGAGTTGCTAAGGCTGTGACTATACTCTTACAAATGGGAATTTTCAGGGGAAGGGTAGATGTTGAAGCATAAGCTGGCTGAATATTGAAGGAGCTTATGGCTGCTACCATATACATCCTCCTCTGATGATCAGAAATTGAACTTTATAGATTTCCTGAGAAAGGAATAGAAACAGCAAGCAGAAGTCAGGTAATGGTCTTGGTGAAAAATAGATTTCTAACTTTGTAACTGACACCCCTATATCCTACCCAATGGAGAATGTCTGAATCAACTTCCTTTAGGCACAAACATAAGCAAAAACATGAGGGTCTAACAGTTCATATAATTTACTTTGTTTCCTTATTTGTCCAGTGTCACAATACATACGCGTTTTTTATTATTGCTGATTTTTTAAAGCCAGCATATTTGAAGTTTCTGTTCTAGTTAATAGGCATAGATGCATTGAAAACAACTAAGACAGAATAAACTTTAATTCCTTTACTTGGCTTAGAAGTCAGGTGCAATGGTTAATAGAATAGTTTCTTGCAAAACTGGGCAATGGGTCAAGTTTGATGTTATTACACTTTTTAAAAACCTGAATCTTTCCTTCCTATCTCCTGTTATCTCCAGGGAGCTGATCAACTCATTTTATCCACAGTGAAAATTCTCCCTGTACTGTTCTCAGAGGGGATTACCTCAAAATTGCACAATTGCTACATCCACTGATCCAATGCCCTGAGGACCCAGGTTTCAGTTACCTGTTACAGGAAATAATCACAAGAACCATGCTGAGACCATGGCTAATACCATTGTTACATAAATTCTGTTTCTGATAACTTTTACAATGAATGGGTATGGAGTTAGTTTTCTACCAAGTAAATAGAGCATGTTCATTATTTAAAAATCGAAAGAACAAAAAATGTACATAAGAGATTATTTTTTTGAAGAAGGGAAAAAAAATAAAAACCTAGCTGCAATATTAACATTTTGGGCTATTCTCACTTTGGATTTTTTGCTGTCCTTGAGACTATGCTTGTATTTTCTCCCCTCAGTTTGTTTTTCAAATGTATCATTCTGTATGTAATATATGGTTTATAATTCATACTTTCCACATGAAAAGTGGTTAAGGGAAATTATTTTCATAGTATAACTTCTGGAATACACTGCTTTTTAAAACTTGCTTTTTATTAGTTATATAATTTCCTTTAATATTTCAAACATCCTTAATATGGCAGAGAACATAGTGAATATAAAGTTTTGTGTTCATTTAATGTAATTTGTCTTGAAAAATACAAGAGAACATAATATGTATGTGTGTGTAGTCAAAGGATAATTATGAAATGAAAAGGTAGGTAAGAACAATCACATCACATGATCACCCTGCCTGATTACATCTCTCTCACTGTCTCTAGGGTTAACCAGTATATTTACTTTTGTTATGAACTTTGCCTTGATTTTTAATAGTTTTTCCAAATGATAAAAAATAGTTTGGTTTTTGTCCATTTTA
>NW_012101277.1:4312930-4314931 GCF_000951045.1 Mandrillus leucophaeus | reverse complement strand
AAGCCTTCATACTACATTGAAGGTCTGACAACAGTTTAAGGAAGAATTGGGCAAGAATAATCCAGATTACTGCACAGTTTTAAGAGAGTTTTGACCAGAATAGTGGGGAGTCCCCAAGTCAAAATTTCTTAGTAAAGGAGCTCCATGTCCTGCAGAAATAAGCCAGCATTGATACTTTGCCATGCTCAGTCATTGGCTAACAACAGCCTGGGGAATGTGTGGTGTCATTGTGAACATTATGGTGATTTCGTAAGAGTGGTCTCTGGGCTGTTAACTATGCTCCCTGCAGCCGCTTCTGTTGATAGAGATTGAGCAGAACATTTCCATTGCTGCCACCACTTATTCCCCACAAATATATTTTTCATTAGGAAGTATCTCAGGAAAGGGAGGCTCAAGGGAATCAAGTATCCATTCCTTCTTACAATGGGGCAAGGTAGCACTGGGAGACACCTAGTGAACAGTGAGATTTCACCAATTATCCTTTGCTTTCCCTGTATAAAAGCAGGCATAACTCCTCCTGCTGAACAGGGTCACTTACTCTTGCTTAGATGGTAACACATTTTCTTGCCTGTTGGTCCCTAGACTAAAAATATATCTGAAGGACATTGGCAATAGCTATACCATGTACATCAATGGCAATGTTTCTGCGTTCCCTTTTAGGAGATCTGAGTTTCAGGGTCAAATAACACAGTTTCCGAGTTGATCATTGAGAATCTTGTTAAGTGAGGCCAGAGCACTTCTTGTTACTTGGTACTTGGATTCTTTCTACTGAGATATGGCATAATATAGACATCTTGAGTTTAATTTATCTACTATATTCTGACAGCATCTCATCCTTTCAGAATATTGCCTCCAAGGAGGTGCTTTACCTGTGCCTCTCCTAAGGTGTTTAGCACTTTACTAGGCTAGCAGCTTCCAGATGGTGTGGTATATAATACAATTGGTAGATCATATGATTAAGGGCCTATTCCTGTATCTTCTTTTCTGTGCAGGGGGTCTCCTGGTGAAATGCTGTGTTATGTGGTGCCATGAAGTAACCATTTAATAAGCTCGTAGAGACACTGGCTTAGGCTCTTTCGGCAGGAAAGGCAAAATCATACCCAAGAGAGGTATCTAAACTACTGAACTTTGTAGGACAGGGAGAGTTTAAAATAGTTGTCTAGTTAACAATTGACCAGTTGCTCCTTGAGGAAAGGTGTTATATTCTGGGCTTACCATTGGTTTCTGTACCTGACAGGTTGACTATTCAGAGATAATATTAGCTATATCATCTCAGTAAATTGGAGTCAGTGCTATGGAGTCTGCACATACCTTCCGTATCTGCCACTGTGGCTACTTCATACATGTGCCATTATGCCTGATCGTATATAACCAATGAGGAAAAGCTAATGCTGATTAAGCCATTTTGTCTACCTGAATTTTGAGTGTGTTTTCAGATGCATGCTTTCTGGTGAGTATTAACATGTAAATACAATATCTTCATACTTTATGCCTACTCCAAATGTCTGTTCACATGCCTGTACTCTTCCTTGTCTCTGATCCTCCAGTCATCTTCCTTCCCAGTCTCCTGCCATTAACCACTTTCCAGAATCTATACCTATTGCTACCTCAGACCACTTCTTCCACACCGAATGGATTACTAGGTACACCACTTCCCGCTTTATCCACAAAGAAACTTCTCCATCTTAATTATCTTTTAAGGTCACCTGTAAATGTAATAGTAATGTAGCTGCTTTTTTAAATTTTTTATTTGTCTTGTACGTAAACTGACTCAACAACAACGTGGGCCAGGCACGGTGCCTCACGCCTGTAATCCCAGCACTTTGGGATGCCAAGGTGGGTGGATCGCCTGAGGTCAGGAGCTTGAGACCAGCTTGGACAACATGATGAAACCCCATTTCTACTAAAATTACGAAAATTAACTGGTCATAGTGGTGTGTGCCTGTAATCCCAGCTACTTGTGAGGCATGAGAATCACTTGAAACTGGGAGGTGGAAGTTG
>NW_012101277.1:4307797-4310534 GCF_000951045.1 Mandrillus leucophaeus | reverse complement strand
CAACATGGCACAAGTATACATATGTAACAAACCTGCACGTTATGCACATGTACCCTAGAACTTAAAGTATAATAATAATAATAATAAAAAAAGATAATTCTTAATGGCTTAGGGTAAGCATACCATTATTTACTGCAGATGAAATGACATTGTCCCCAGACACCAAAGAATTAAAGTGTAATTCTTCTACAGCAGAGAAATGTGGTGTGTGCCATGGACTTGCCATTGAATCTTTTCTTCCTTTGTCAATTCTGACACAATAAGGTCTACTGACTAGTACGTACCAAGTGGTGAGACTGGTTGCACGGCAGCCTCAATTTGTTGTAGAGTTTCCCTAGCCTAGGTTCTTTGTACATATGGCCACTTTTGTCATCTGATACATTGCTAGGTGTGGACTCTGCTGTTTCCAGAATCCAGAGAGGTCTATAGAACTGATATGGTTTGACTGTGACCCCACCCAAATTTTGAATTGTAGCTCCCATAATTTCCACATGTTATGGGAGGCACCTGGTGGGAGATAATTGAATCATGAGAGCAGGTCTTTCCTGTGCTCTTCTAATGACAGTGAATAAGCCTCGCAAGATCTGATGGTGTTATAGAGGGGAGTTCCCCTGCACATGCACTCTCTCTTGCCTGCTGCCATGCAAGATGTGACTTTGCTCTTCCTTTACCTTCCACCATGATTGTGAGGCCTCCTTAGCCATGTGGAACTGTGAGTCAATCAAACATCTTTCTTTTATATATTACCCAGTCTCAGGTACGTCTTTATTAGCAGCATGAAAACAGACTAATACAAGGATACTGCTTATTACTTCTTTGTGAATGATATTTAATATGAGATGAAGTGATATATCTTTTAGTTTGGGGGGGAATATCCTGGAATGCTTTTCAGCACTGAAAGTCAATCATTTTCTGAGGTGGTAGGTATTCAGAACTTCATAGGGTTAATCTCTCACCTGCTGAAATACGTTCATCTTACTAAACCTTCCAGTGCATTAACCGTGGCTTGCTTGCCTAATCTAGTTAGTCTGATGTACTTAATGTATTAAGTCAACGTTATGGTTTGTATTTCACACCACCCAGCACTGACATACCATGAGCCAAACATCTGTTGTGATATAGCTTAACCTAGAAGGAAGTCAGGGATTCTTACACAGATGAAAATAACATCTTCTGCAACAGGCAAAGACTCATAGTCATTGACAGAGTAGAACAAAATTTTCACGTAGATCAGAAGGACAGAAGACATAGCATGGGGTGGAAATTGGTTTTATTTTAGAGACAAATGAAGAGATGGCCCAACCAAAATAACAATCCTACACTTCTCTTATGGTACCTTTAATTTCTACCAGTAGAGATTGTTTATGTTGTAAACAATGTCTAAGAATCTCCTGTTAAATTAAAAATATCTCTAAAAGAGAAAATATACTATTCCATTGTCAACTTCTAATAAAATAGATTAAGCAGTTGTTTCACAAAAGATTTGTCAGGGTTTTAAGAGGAGCAGCTGTGCATTTTGGGATAGTAATGAGAAAGAAACAAATTTATTTCAACTCTCTTCTTTAAATTTTACTATGTGATTTCTCATTACCCAAAACAAAATAAAGTAGTTATCCTTGGCATGGAATATAAAATCATCCCTGATCTAGGCCTTGCTTGCCTGTGCATTCTTTTTTATCACCTATTTTCCATTTACGTATCATTTTAGCTACATCAAATTTTTATTATTTCCATTGCCTCAAGACATCCTCTGCCAGTTAACTAAACTCTACTCATTATTCAATATGTAACTGAGGGGTTACTTCTGTGAAGTCTTTCATGCTCGTCTTCCCTCAAACTTTTCCTCAGGCTTAACTAGGTGAGTTTCCTATGAGCTCCCATAATATACTACAAATTTATCTCTTTATATTTGTCTTGTTAATGTTTGGATTATATACCTATTTCTCCCAATAAAATGAAAGTTAGAGGCTTTGGCAAGTGACCTTGAGATATTGAGCCATAAAGACAGTGGCAGCACATAATAGGTGCTCAACAAAGAAGTAGATAGATGATTAAATTTCCACAGGTCCAGGGGATCTCTCATGATGAACAGGCATCAAACAGATACCACAATGAGTGTCCTTTGGACTACATAAGAAATGTTCCATTTAAAATATTGCCTTCATCAGATTTTTTGCTGAAAGTCACCATTATAAAACAAAATTATTTACTCTGATGCATATACTCTGTACTCCCCACGTGTATGAAGTTAGCTCTGGAGGAGTCTTATAAATTACTTTTATAAATCACCAGAGAAAAGACTGTGAAATAATAACTAAGTGTTTGGGGAATTTGCAATAAGCACTAATGCATATAGAGAGTAAACTAAGTGGTATGCATCATTAAAAAATAAAAATATTTTCTTCTTCCTATTTTAAATCCTTTAACTGCATTTAAATATTTAACGCTTAGACGCTTCAGAGGAAATGAAAGCACCATCGATGTCTCTGGAGGGATACTTCCATCCAGTGCTCCTGAGCTAATGTCAATATTTACATGTGTTAAAAGTCATCTGTAAATGGCAGGGATTCTTCATCCTGAAATAGTTTGGTTTTGGTTCAGCCTAACAAGATACAGATGTTTATATCAGAATCCACATCCTGCAAACCCTTTTAATTTATAATGCAATTTATCTTGCCCCAAAGTCACTTATGTAAAACTAGACAACCATTTTCCACATATTTTGCTTTTTAAAAAA
>NW_012101277.1:4281238-4307022 GCF_000951045.1 Mandrillus leucophaeus | reverse complement strand
GAAGAGAGATAAGGAGACTGGTTACTAATGAACTTTGCAGATTTTAAGTTAAAGATGTAAAAATATTTTCAATATATATAGATAAATTAGACTATGATGCAGAGGCTTAAGTAATATTGAGTCTTTTGTATTATTTCAGCTGAACCATTGTGTGAGAGAACAATGAAGATAAAATTATAAAACCAATTGTTTAAAATGTTCATTTTTAATCCCTGAGTGCTTTTATATTTACAAATATAGTTGAAAAATCAACTTTTACAACCAATGATAACTTTTAAACTATCAATCCAAATATTAGTTTTAAAATTGTAAAGAGATTTTCCTGACCCTACAATATGCTATTGAATTATGTGTTGAAGTAAAAATTATAAAATGATACCCGAAAATCTAATACACTCTTACCAAGGCTAGAAAGCAGACTGCTTTATCATTAGTGTAGCTATCTATGGCCAATAAATGATTTTCACATGAAAAATACTTACCATTACTACCATGTTATTTGAACTTGTATTGATGCCAAAGCAGAGTTTGTCTATGGTTCCCATATGGCATATACTACATTAGATAGTCAGTTACAGCGATCAAAATTAGAAATATTACAACACTGTGCACTGAACTAGTTATTTGGAAAACTACAGATGTCAGGAAAAATACACAGGTCTTCAATAATGTGATGTAAGACAAGTAGAGCTGGACACAGGAAATCACTTTATTCTATCCTCAGTGGACATTGTCCTTCTGTGAACTTCCAAGTTCTTCAAGAGTTTCTTGAAACAAAACTAATACAAAGTATAAAATATAATACAAAAGATAAAACAATGAAATGCTCTTTTCTAAAGTGTATAAATTGAGGAACCAATGTCATTAAAACATAATTGTGGTGAAGCAAAAAATCTGAGTAGGCAAAGTAAAGACCAACTTTGCTGGAATACACCCCTGCCCCTAAAGGTTACTTAAGAAAAAATATGACTTACCAACTCCTTGGTACCTTAAAAGGCCAGTTTAAAAATTTTACTATATTCCATCTCAATATATCTTAGTCTGTATTAAAAATTCCAGTAATAACAATAATCTCTCAAATCTTAAAATGGCGTCACCATTAAAGTTTCCCCTGAAATACCACGTCTTCAGAGATGGCTTCTGAGATCCCTTAAACCAAAGTAGATATTCCACCCATTTCTAGTTTCTATCCAGCTCATTAGTCAAGGTTATTCATGTCATATAATACCTAAAAGTCTCGGAAATGATTATAATTATTCAATTGGCTATTTATCTGATGCCCATCCCTAAATGTAAATTGAATGGAGAACTGGGACCTTTATATTGCTAAGGTCTTGAAGAGTTAATAGTAGAAAGCAGGAGCTCAGTAAATATTTGTTCACTGAATAACATATACTTTAAATTTATTTCAGTCCTATTGTATTATAGGTTCAACTTAAACATGTGCAGCTTTTCTATTTCATCAGAGACTACCTCTAAAATGCAAAAATAACTTTTTGTTTGTTTGTTTTGAGACAGGGTCTCACTCTGTCACTCATGCTGGAGTGCAGTGGTGCCAAACTCGGTTCACTGTAACCTACACCTCCCGGGTTCAAGTGATTCTCATGCCTCATCCTCCTGAGTATCTGGGATTACAGGCTTGTGCCACCACACCTGGCTGATTTTTGCATTTTTAGTAGAGATGGGATGTCGCCCTTTTGGCCAGGCTGGTTTTAACTCCCAGCCTCAAGTCATCTGCATGCGTAAGCCTCCCAAAATGCTGGGATTACAGGCATGGGCCACCATACCCAGCCCAAAAATAACTCTTTAAGGGTAATATTTTAGTTATGTCAGCTAATATATTTTGTAATATTCAAGAAAAATTTGGAACATGATAAAGCACTCATTCTCCATATAACAAAATTTATCTGTTGCCTCCTATATATCAGATGTTGAAACTTTTGCTGCATATATTTTTAAAGCCTCAAAACATCTGTATGAGTTGATTATTTTATCATTACTACACAGTAAGATTAACAGAATAATTTTAAAAATACAAGAGGTACACTCAGCATCAGAAGGCAAGAGTCAGTTCCTCTATTTGTAAACAAAATGTTGTTTTCTTTACTTGACAGTTGTATAGCTAGACATTTAGGTTGTCTCTGAAGCCTAAAACAAATGCTATGATCTTACATGGCATAATTTTACATTTTATCTTTAAGTCAAACTGAGAAATCACAATCTTATAAAAATCTGAAATTATCAATGTGTTTAAATATAAGTATTATGAGTCAGCAAATTATTTAAATTAAAACCCAGAATCTGTGTATATTTTAACAAGTGAATGACTGGGTCACAGAAACAACAGCCTCACCGACATCACATAGCTCCACTGTCAGGGAATTTTGCTCCATTCCAAGTGTTCCAGAGTACTAGCCATTAGTCCAAGTTGAAGTATAATCTGACAATGAACACTTAGTGTGATTCAGATGCAGGAATACATAAAGTAGTTTTTTCAATTCCAAATCTGTGTTAAGAAGACCAGTAGAGCAAGAAGTTGAAAAAAAGATAATTTGCAAGTTTCCACCTTCACATGGTGGCATACATGTTTTACCTTGTTCAGTATCTACGATAGGGAGAAGGGAAGGCAAAGATGTGTATAAAAAATGAACATCTACTTATAATAGGACCACTTTTATAAGGCCCTTTATGATATGCGATTTTGAATACAAGGAAAGCATCTCTATAAAGATGTAAAAATTAATTATTATTATTATTATTTTTTTTGAGATGAAGTCTTGCACTGTCACACAGGCTGGAGTGCAGTGGCGCCATCTTGGCTCATTGCAAGCTCCGTCTCCCAGGTTCACACCATTCTCCTGCCTCAGCCGCCTAAGTACCTGGGACTACAGGCACCCGCCACCATGCCTGGCTAATTCTTTTTTTTTTTTTTTTTTTTTTGTATTTTTAGTAGAGATGAAGTTTCACCGTGTTAGCCAGGATGGTCTCGATCTCCTGACCTCGTGATTCTCCCGCCTCTGATTCCCAAAGTGCTGGGATTACAGGCATGAGCCACCGTGCCCGGCCCCAACATTTCTTTTATGTAGTTGTAATTTATGTAAGCAGACTGTCCAAGAAATTCTATTGTATATTTTCTCTCATTTCACTATCTTTTTTTAATTTTGGGTATCAAAATAACATCTCTACCAACTTTGATAAATTAATATTAACTCATCTTTCTTGAGAAAGGTATTCGAAATCAATAGAAAATAAAGGGGTGATCAAGCCACTATGTCAGCTGACAGCATAAAGAATTAGGGAGGGAACTCCCTATCCGAGCAGCTCTTTTCAATTTTGGTTTCATTTCACATCCAGATCTACTTAGGTTGGTGCAAAAGTAATCGCGGGTTTTGCCATTACTTTTACATTACTTTTAATGTCAAAAACCGAGATTACTTTTGCACCAGCCTAATACTTCTATCTGGAAGAAAACTCAAATAGTCAATGAACATGGAGATGAGTTGACAGAGTATAGTCTTCTTCATAAATGCTCACTTTTTCTCCCATTTCATTTTCTCTTCATTTTGTACTTCAACAAAAGTGCTTATTTTAGGCATAGTGCTTATTGCCGTGTCTAATGAATTATGCTTTGAAATGTACCTATCAATAAAAAGGCTAGGACATTACAGTTGTTAATGTAAGACAGATATTAGAGGAATGTTAATTACTTCTGAGATCATGTGTGCATACCTGCCATATTTGAAAGAAAGCAAGAAAATAATAGAAACTGAATTGCCTCTGACACTCTGGCAGATAGCCAGAGCTTGGCGTTCTGATATCTCTCAAAGACATTTCAGCTTAAATATATGTATGTAGTGGTTTGTAAACAAAAATAATTCTAATCATCACACTTTGGAACCCAGCTTAAAGTATGAATACCAAAGTTAAATCACCTCATGCTTGAAATAGCCTGAAACCAAATCAAATCCCAACATTTACAAAATTCACTACTGCTTTAGAATTAATTTCTTTGACATGACATAAATAGCCATAGAAAAAGAAAAATAATTTTCTCTACATATAAAATTATATTTTGTTTCTTACACCATAAAGCATAACTGTAACATTGGTTTTAATAAAAATATTTTGTCCTTTATGCACTTTCACATGTCTATGTGTATCATAGGGATAAAGTTTAGACTATATAATTGTGTTACTCAAGTAAATGATCTTTTATAATAGCCAAGTTAATTATATATAATTATTATATGAAATATTAATTGATACATAATGATGAATTATATATTGTTTAATGTTCTATAATTTGCATGTTAACCAAGCATAAAATAATTATCTTCATTTTGACAAGAGAAACAAAAAAATTATATAATTGCTCTGCCTGTTAATAATAATAAAGTCAGAGTTCATGTGACAGGGAACACTGATCCTTAATTAGGCAAAAGTAAGAGACTTCACAGTTATAGGTCACATAACAATGCCTTCCTGAGAATGGAAGAAAAGAGTAAATGAATAAAATCTAATGGCATAAGTATAGGTGTCACAATGCACAAATGAAAAATGTTACATAAGTGCACATGTTCCAATAATAGCTTAATCACTGTTCTCCAGGTCTCTTTTAATACCATCCATATATATATATATATGTAAAACTAATTCCTTCCTGGATGTTCAAATGCTCTATCCTTTCTGCCAGCTTCATTGGCCTTATCTTGGCCTGTCTTGACTTCAAGGGAAAGTTGTGTTGATGTCACTATAGGGCTGGTGATGTGCCCAGCTCTTACAAAATTGTGCCTCTTTATAGCAAGCTGCAGCGACTGCTTTAATAGTCCATCTCCTCTTTTGCAGAGCAGAAGACGCTCCCATGTTTTGCTTCACAAAATGTTGACCATACCAAGTACACTTTCAGCAACTGAACATTAATTCCATTCTTCTTAAAACACTTTCATTTTTGTTTATTTCTTCAGTTAGGATAATGGTTTCCAGCAGCATCCGTGTTGCTGTAAATAAAATAATTTTGTTCTTTTTTATGGCTATGTAGTATTCCATGGTGTACATGTACCACATTTTCTTTAATCCACATTTACGGGCACCTGGGTTGATCCCATGTTTGTGCCATTGTGAATACCACTGTGATGAACATATGGTGTATCTGTCTTTTTGGTAAAATAATTTATATTTCTCTGGGTTTATGCTCAGTATTGAGATTACTAGGTCAAATGGTAGTTCAACTGAGTTTTTGCGAAATCTTCAAATTACACTCCATGGTGGCTGAACTAATTTGCATTCCCATTGACAGCATATAAGTGCTCCCTTTCCTCTCCATCTCTCCAAAAACTGTAATTTTACGAACTTTTAACAAAAGCCATTCCCAGTGGTATGAGATGGTATCTCATTGTGGTTTTGATTCGCATTTCTCTCATGATTAATGATGATGAGCATTTTTTCATACATCTGTTGGCCACTTGTATGCCTTCTTTTGAAAAGGGTCTGTTCATGTCCTTTGCCCACTTTTTAATGGGGTTATTTTTTTGCTTGTTGATTTAAGTTCCTTATTAATTCTAGATATTAGACCTTTGTTAGATGCATAGTTGGTGAATATTTTCTCTCATTTCATAGGTTGTCTGTTTACTCCCTTGATAATTTCTCTTGCTGTGCAGAAGCTCATTAGCTTAATTATTTCCCATTTTTCAGTTGTTATTTTGTTTCAATTGGTTTTGAAGACTTAGCCATAAATTCTTGACTGATATAAAGAAGAGTATTTCCTAAGTTTTTTAATCAATGCTGATATCAAGAACAGCATTTCTTAAGTTTTTTTTCCTAGGATTTTTACAGTTTGAGATCTTACATTTCAGTCTTTATTTTTTCTCGAGTTAATTTCTGTATATGGTGATAGGTAGGGGTCCAGTTTCCTTCTTTTGCATATGGTTAGACAGTTATCACAACACCATTTATTGAATAGACAGTCTTTTCCCCATTGCTTGTTTTTCTCACCATTGTTGAAAATCAGATGGTTGTAGGTGTGTGACTTTATTTCTGGGTTCTCTATTCCGTTCCATTGAAAGCACTTTCTTCATTTGGCAGATAAGAAGCTATCCTTCCTTCCTCGTCTTCCTTCCCTACTTCCTCTTCATCAGCTCCTGAGCATAGGAGAGTCTCAGGATTCAGTCCTTTTGCCTCCCTCCTTTATCTATACTCATTTCTGGAGTCAGGGGAAGGTTAACTCACCTAATGGTTTTAAATTCTATGTATATGCCATCGACACCAAATTTATGTTTGTAGCACAAACTTCTCTTGAAACATCAGAATTATATCCGCTATGAAGTGGACACCTCCACTTGGGTGATTTATAGACAACTTATACTTAATATGTTCTAAACTAAAATCCTTCATTCCACTCCAAATCTTTCCTGTTTGTCTTTCTTGTTGTCATAAAGGGCATACCATCTTTCTATTTGTTCAAAGAGAAAATTGAGTCATTTGACTCTCCTTTTTTACAGACACTCCACATAAAATCCATCAGACATTTTGTTAATTTTAAAATATATTTTGATTTTAATAATTCCCGCCACTTGTTCCTCTAACATCATAGTCTAAGTCATTTTAATCTTCCAAATTATTATAACAAATGTCTATTACAATCTCTCCCTAAAGAAACCTGTTCAACATTGTTTAAAGCAAAAGTTAACTTACTTGACCTTGAAACTCTAATTTTTATATGACCTCAAATTTTGTTGGAAATTGAATATATTTGGAAAACACTACAGTGAAAACTGCTTATTCATTAGAATAGCCCTGTCTCTCTTGTTTACTTTCCTTTAAGTACTGTCTCTTTCTCATCCTTTCCTTGTAACTAAATTCTGCTCTTATTATCCTCTCCTCCTTCCATATCTCAGGTGGCCACAAATCAAATAAAACTCCTGCATGGAAGCACAAGATTGGTGGCTGAATATAAATAACAATTTGATACTTATATTTACACACTTCCCCTTGTTTCGCTCATCCATGAACAGTCACGGCAATGATATTAGCATGTCCAAGTTAGAGTCTTTTTACCTTTGGCTCATTCTAATTGTGTTGTTTTATTGCCAGCAGTCCATTCTGAGCTCTGAATATTACTTTAATTTCAATAATATCGATAAATTTTATTTGACCTCCTCATCATAAAATTCAAGTTGCATCATGCCATTCCAAAGGAAGAAAAAGGAAATGCACTCTCTTTCATTCTAAATGAAGAAAACAGAAATGCATTTATTGACCTCAAATAAGTTTCTTAGGCAGACAAGTGGTATGTTCTACCTTGCCCCATCTTATTTTATTGTCTCTCATTGATCATTGAAAGACTTGAGGTTTTGATCACTTATCTCAAATCAGATTATTATTTTCTGAAATATGATTACTGTAATTTATTATTTGTTGCCATCTTTTGCATAATTCAGAGCTTGATAAAATGCTATTGGAGAAGTCTCTCCCAGGTTAATCTACCCTACAATACTCACACTTAAAAATTTAAAAAGGAATAAAAATACTGTAAAAGAAAATGTTTATGTACATGTGCAACAGAAACAAAACTCATTATCAATTTAATGATACGTTTTACTAATAAGGTTGAGGAAAAATTAAATGTTTCAATGTGTTTTAAATAAAATGTTACCTCTTTAAAGTATTACTATATAAAATTTAAATGTGAAGAATGTTATTCGTGTTTTATTTTTAAATAAATTACAAACATATTTATTAATTAGTCCATGTCTTTAGGGGGCTCATTTAGAAACAGGGTATCATCAAATAATTGAATCCTGCAACAGGATTGGAAAAAAAAAAGGATGAAAATTAAGAAAACAACTCATAGTAATTTCCTGGCCAAGAATTAGAAAGCTTCACATATCTACAAGAAATCAGAGAATATTGTTCATATATTTACTCCACTAAAAGAAACCAGGACTCCTAGGAAAAAGGGTTTATTCTAGGAATGTAGAAAGCAACGTTCAAGATGAGATTGAAATATCTTATTATGTCAAAAAGTAAACAAATGCTCAAAGAACGATAAAAAAATAGACACCAAGTAGTTGGGGGAAAAAGATAGCTACCTAGGTCTCCATCTCCTAATATTTCCTCCAATAAGAATACAAACAAACAAACAAACAAACAAAAAAGAAAACCACACAAGAAACATGCCCTCAGGATTAAAGACAGAATGTGCACACTTCAAAATAACTATAAATGACAGAGACATTCGAACCAGAGTGACTCCACCTTGAGTGAGGGCTAGGAAAAATGTGGTTGCGACTTGCTGAGCTGCATTCTCAGAAAGTTAGGTATTGCTAGCTTCTAGATGTTTATGGTTAAGGGAACAGATTGCTAATGTTTATTAAACAGATCCAGACTTAGGACTGTCCTGATACCCCGATGATATCTTGAGAACAAAAGCATTCCTAATTTTGCTTTAAGGTCATAACATCAATTCTTGCAAAATATAGTAATTAAGAAAAGTAATCCTTTATCACAAACCCTTGTAGCAGAGCACATCTCCCCATGATATTTTTTTATCCTGTATATAAACAAGTATTGTACCTAGGGTGAACACATTTCTCCTCTTACTTTCAGGAACGCCCTACTCTTGTCTATGGAGTAGCTGTACTTTCACCACTTTATTTTCTTAATAAACCTGTTTTGCTTTGCACTGTGAAAAAAAAAAAGAATCAGAATACCTATTTACAGGGAAAAAGGAATATAGTCAAGTAAATTTGACACCAGTGTAATATTTTTCTCCACTTGGTCTTTAAAGTATATGTATACAAACTAGAGTGTACTTGGATGAATAACTTTTTGAGTTTCTTCCAGTTAGGCGATTGTTAGATTTGACAGTATTTCTTTTCACTCACCATAGTACCAGCATAATATTGCCTTAAAAGTCTAGTCATTCACGGATATACACCTGAGTCTGAAGGGTCAATGGTTTATAAAAGAGGCTATGTCTGTCCTGGCATGGTTCTGAACATTTGGCAGTATTTATTCAAAAAGGTTCGAGACGGGAAGAGCAGAGGCATTTCTGGCAGAAACATACAGCGATGCTTACTTTCACTGTTCTTGGCTCTAGCTGGTGGTATTTAGCCATCATTTTATGAAACGTGAACACAAAGCTCAGTCATGCCTTTTAAAGTGGAGAAAAAGAGCTAAGCTAAAAATAGGCCATCATTTCATTGAGCTTTAATCATGCAGTCTTACCTGGTGTGGATTTGTTGCTAACTGGCCAACTCCCACAAAGTAGATAGTGGAGTTTTCTTGGCATATCCTTTCATGTGCAGATATGATTCAGACTATGAAGTTTTATTTAATTCTAAGTGCTATAGACAAAAAATTTACCTTGTAACAAGATGGTGAATCTCAATCAACTATAGCTGTGGAATAGTTTACCCATATCTAAGAATAAAGAGAGAAAAATGTGTTTCCTCCTTAAAAATATCATATCCAACATGGTTGAATTTGTCTTTTTTATAACTAATTTAGTTCTAACACATCAAATAAAAATGGTTATTTACAAAAGCATGACCTAAGGACTAGGTGCTCAATTAGTATTTTTCAATTAAATTTGAATTTGATTTCATTGTAAAAAATACTTGATAAATTTTAAAGACTATAATCATACTTTTTGCAACTAAACATCTCAAATAAATAATAATCCATCCTGTTTCTAATAGTTAATATACTTTTGGAAATGAGGTTTGGTAGATCTACAAAAATATTTTATATTATTTTATTTGTAATATGTTTCAATGCTTGCACCAATTACATTCTTATTAAAGGGAGAATAATAAATATACAAATGAAATATCTAAAAGTCATTATACTGCAAATGCAATATTTTAAAATCTATTTTAATACAAAATATTACCAAATGATTTACAACTTTTTCATTAACACAGTGATAGATAAAAATTCAACATTCTTTTATCTCCAGTTCTGTAATTCTATCATATTATAGTGGCCAATAATGAACATTTCAGGTATATTCTCTCAGATATTTTTCTTTGTTCAAAAACATACTTAAAAAATATTTTTAATATATTTTTCTTTGCTTTTTTCAAGTCATATGTCTTTTATTTTGCTTTATTTTTTTCTTGTTGTCAAATGTGTTTTTTGTTTTTGTTTTTGTTTTTTTGTTTTGTTTTGTTTTGTTTTTTTAATTTCAGTAGCTTTTGGAGTACAAGTGGTTTTTGGTTACATGGAAGAATTGTACAGTGGTGAAGTCTGAGATTTTAGCACACCCATCATCTAAGTAGTATACATTGTACCCAATATGTACTTTTCTTTTAAATCTCTCACCACTCTTACCCAATGTGTTCCCCTTCTGAGTCTCCAATGTCCATTATAACATCCCATATGCCTTTGTGTATCTTTAACTTAGTTCCCACTTATAAGTGAGAACATATGATATTTGTTTTTCTATTCCATTACTTCATTCTTTTTTATAACTGAGTAGTATTTCATGGTGTATACATACCATATTTTCTTTATCCACTCATCAGTTGATAGGCACTTAGGTTGGTTCTGTATCTTTGCAGTTGTGAATTGTGCTGCAATAAACATGCATGCAGATGTCTTTTTGATGTGGCTTTTTTTCCTTTGGGGACACACCCAGCAGTGTGATTGCTGTATCAAATAGTAGATCTACTTTTAGTTCTTTCAGAAATCTCCATACTGCTTTCCACAAAGGTTGTAGTAAATTACATTCCTACCAGCAGTGTATAAACATTCCCTTTTCACCACATCCACACAAACGTCTTTTGTTTTTTGACTTTTGAATAATGGCCATTTTGGCTGAAGTAAGGTGACATCTCATTGTGGACTTAATTTGCATTTATCTGATGATTTATTTTAGGCCAATTGTATATCTTATTTTGAAAAATGTCTATTCATGTCATTTGCCCACTTTTTGGTGAGATTATTTTTTTCTTGCTGATATCACATGAGTAATATACCTTTTACACAATGTGTATTTTTTTATTCCTCTCCTAATCTCCCACTATCCAACTTTCTGAGTCTCCAATGTTCATTATACCACTTAGGGTGTATTATAGATTGTGGGTTCCTTGTAGATTCTGAATATTAGTCCTTTGCTGGATTCCTAGTTTGCAAATATTTTCTCCCATTCTGTGGGTTTTCTGTTCGCTTTGATGATTGTCTCTTTTGCTGTGCAGAAGCTTTTAGTTTAATGAGGTCCCATTTATTTATTTTTGTTTTTGTTGTTTTGGCGATATTTGTCATAAATGTTTCGCCTCAGCAATATCGAGAATAATTTTTCCTAGGTTTTCTTCTAGAATTTTTATGTTTTCAGGTCTTAGATTTAATTCTTTAATCCGTCTTGAGTTGATTTTTGTACTTGATGAGAAATAGGGATCCAGGTTCATTCTTCTACATGTGACTATCCAGTTTTCAAAGCATCATATACTGAATACGGTGTCATTTCCTCAATTTACATTTCTTTATGTTTTGTCCAAGATCAGTTGGTTGGAAGTATTTATTACTGGGTTCTGTATTCCATTCCATTGGTCTGTGTATCTACTTTTATAACAGTACCATGCTCTTTTGGTTACGATACCCTTGTAGTATAATTTGAAGTCAGATAACGTAATGCCTCCAGATTTTTCCTTTTTGCTTAGAATTTCTTTGACTGTTTGGGCACTTTTTTGGTTCCATGTGAATTTGAGAATTGGTTTTTATCAATCTGTGAAAAATGATGTTGGCACTTTGGCAGGGATTGCACTGAATCTGTAGATTGCTTTGAGCAGTATATATCACTCAATCCTATATCATTAAGAGAGGTATAATTTTATTCATATTGTTAACCTTGTTCCTTTCCAAGTTGTCCTGGGTTTAATTATTTACATTACTACAAGATGTTTCAGCCATAAAAATGGAATCTTGTTCACTGGAAACTTTCTGAATTGCATAAAATCTGCAGCTTTCTGGAGTCTATTAAATTTCTGCTGAAAGAGTATGAAAATTTATATTCTAAATAAGTAGAAAAACATATTTCTTATTATGACTGCTTCATGTTTTTGATAATTCATGCTACTGTCACGTTTTTTTCCCCCAGATCTGTAGAGTGAAAATGTTACCCCAGTGACATTTTAATTGGACCTCCACTTTGGTGACTTGACTTCATCATTTTGCCTGTTAAAAATATCTACTTTATTAACTTTGTAAATATTACCTATTTTTATTTTCTATAGTATCGTGTGTGTGTGTGTGTGTGTGTGTGTGTGTGTGTGTGTGTGTGTGTATCTAGTATGGAATAGAAATCTTAATACTAAATGTCCAATCTAGAACTTCTGATATTTATTCCCAAACTGTCAGCTCCATCTTTTCTTTCCTGTTCCCCAGGGTCGAACTTTTAGAATCACTTTTTACACCTCTTGCGTACTCCCTCAGCAAATGCCATCATCACTAAACTTCTATCACTGCTACCACCTGATTTTAGACACCATAACTTCCTGCCTGGAATGTGACAGTTATCTCCTTATTGGTCTGCTTCTTCAGTCCTTGCCCTTTATAGTATATTTGCAAAATATAAACAATGTCATTCACTGTGAAATAACCTCTTCACATCCTTGTCTTAGTGAAAACAGAATATTTAGTTTGGTTTATAAGCTGCAACATCTGATATACTTTCCATTATCTGAACTCATGTCCTAGCACTTTTCCCCTGGTTTACTCAGAAACGCTGGCTTTCTGGCAGTTCCAAGGACATACTGGAGACACCTAGGCTTTAGAGCCTTCTTGCTTGTCTGCTCAAGCCCCTCTTATTAGAATGCTCTTTCCTCAATTATCCACATGGTTTCTTTGTCTTATTATTATTATTTGCTCTTTTCTGAAACATTACCTTCAAATAAACCTATATGTTTCTATTTTTTAAATTGCAAAATAATCCTCAACATCTTCCTGTCCTATTGTATTTTCTTCCACAGTTCTTATCATCATGTAACATATTATATATTTCACTTACTTCCTTACTTACTTATCTTTATTCTAATACTTTCTCTCTAATCATATTTTATCCAGAGTTCAATATTTTTCTTGAAGTAAATATTCAATTATTTGTCATTTTTGGCAAACTTGTTTTTTGTTCATTTGAAATTTTTACCTCTCTCTTATAATTAAACATAGAATTATATGATAAAAGTGCTTTTTATAAAATATTTTTGCAGATACACTTTTATTGAATTTAATGTTCCATTGATAAGGTAATGATTCTTCCAATCCAGTGTAGTTTTTATTGTCAATCTGTATATTCTTTCAGATTCATCATTTAAAAAATCATGTTTTTTGTTGTTTGTTTGTTTTCCTAAAGCTTCACTTCAAATGTTTGTATAGACAGCTTTTGATGTGTGCTACCCAGTAGTTGATTTGTATCTTCAATCTAAACATTTACGTCTTTTAAAATTTTGGTAATATTGCTTGTATTAACTTTGCAAATATTACTTCTGTCTTTTTTACTTTTTATATTATCTATTAGATATACATGTATAATTAAATATATTGATAGGCTAAACAGTTTATCCTTCATACTTCTTGTAAAACAGTAAACACATTTTTATTTAGATAAAACAGTACAGCAAAATAAAAAGTATCTGGCTGTGTACTTTTAATAAATAAGCACCTCTTTTCTACATTGTAGGGCAATATAAAGAATATATTACCAGTATTACCATCCCAAGAATAGCAGCATTGTTTTGCCAAGAGACACAGAGTAGGAGAGGTAGTTTCAGAGGCTTTTGCTTGTCCTTTCCCACTACAATGCCGCTTAAGTCAATGCTCATGGAATCAATGTGAAGGCTCTGTTACTACCAAGTATATTCAACCTTATTATAAATTGCAGGCTTGGTGAAATGACCATTGGTTAAGTCTATTGACCTAGTAGACCAACTCTGAGCCAGAGCCTGACAAGGATTTTATTTGTTACCTTATCCTCATATTTTTCTTTCCCTAATGAGAAGCTGTGGTGGCATTTTGAATACCGAGTGTAATTCAAGTATCATATCCAATAATTAATTAAAGGTCTGATTACTCTCTTCTCCCAATTAACAGTTTTCTCATATACTAGCTAGAGTTCTCCAGAAAAACATTAGCGATAGGATGTGTGTATATATAGAGACATTTATTTAAAAAAAAATCAGCTCATTTGATTATGGAGGCTGGCGAGTCCAAAATCTGAAAAGTGAGTTGACATGTTGCTGACCCATGAAAGAGCCAACATTGCCATTTGAATAATAAGGTTATCTTCTGGCATAATTCTCATCCCTACCTTATTAGGACGTGTTTTCTCATTTAGTGAAAGAGTTAATAGTCATAACTGTATCAGCTACCTGGTCCAAAATCATTAATTTCTCTTAATGACATAAAGCTAGCAGTACCTTGGTTGCTATACATCTGTCTTTCTTGTAGGAACAGCTTGTACAATTAACTAGCCTTTTTACTATCTGTAGGTCTCACATTCATGGCTGTCACTCTGATTCTTGCTACCCACGAAAGTAACTGCTCTCACCTTGATTGTGATATTTAAACAATACAACCTGGATTCTATAACTTTGAGACTCTACCTTCACAGTAAGTGATTACATTGTAACAATATCTCCTACTATTAGTCCTGGCATATAAACCAGAGCCACTACTGAGCTTGTGAATGATGTGGGTGCCATCTCGACAGAGCATTCCTATTCCTTATTGCTTTGGTAAACAGATTATCTTTCAGAAATTTTTGTAGCACATAGTTGGCTGGTAGATTTTCTGGCCTTTCTAGTTTACCACCCTAGTCAATTTAATCTTCTGACTTTTTCTTTTTTCTTTGTTTGTTGCTACTGAAATATAGTATTTCTAGAATTATTAATTCTCTTAGTGTAGGCTATCATTTTTTTTCTCATTCATTAGACTCTATCTAATGTTATATTAACACTATTTCTTGTGGCTTTTTCTAGGGTCCTTTCTTGAAAATTATAATTTGGCAGTTTTTTCTTTCCTCACTTTAACAATATAATTTCATTGTTTTATGCCTGCCATTATTTTAGTTGAGCAGTCAGCTATTAGTCTAACATTTCCCCTATAAAGATACCTTCTTTTCTTTTCTTTTTTCTTTTCTTTTCTCTTTTCTTTTCTATTTTTTCTTTTCTTTTCTTTTATGTCTTTCTCTCTCCCTTTTTTTTTCTCCAGACTGTTTATAATTTTTTTAAATATCTCCAGTTCTCTTAATTTTACCTTCAGATTTTCAATAATTTAAATCCTGTCTTCTGTTATAGATAATATGCATATGTTTGTTTGTTTGTTTGTTTTTTCAAGCTCACTTATTTTCTCTTCATTTTGATATCTAGAAGCAAATATCTAATTTTATTTTATGATAAGTCTTACATGTTCCATTTTTTAAATATTCCTTCAATAATATAAATACTTTGAAACTGTTATTTTATAGATTCTATTTTAATAATTACATTATCTGAAGTTCTTGGAAATCTAAACTTTCAATTTTTAGTGTCTGGTGCTGCTCACTTACAATGTCTATAATAGGTAAATTTCTAGTTTCTCATTTAGTGTAACTATCACATCTCTTTGGGCACCAGTTCTTTCTTAACTTCATTGATTTTCACTTTATACTTAGTATTGTTTCTCAGATAACTTTATTGTTAGCTAAACTAAATTTATATATTAATACAATATCCAAAATATTTTCATGTTTTAGTGGGAATTTTTTTCATTTAGACAGTCTTTTATAACTTCCGAGATTGTTTTTTCACAACACATCAGTAATTCTTGATCTGTTTGCACTTTAATACATGTAGTTCAATTAATTTTTTTGAAAACTATATTGTTTTTCATTTTTAGTATACTTTATTGTACTACTTCTATCACTCATGCAGTCTACATTTTTATTTCCTTACTTCAAATATTTCAATGAACACCATTTATATATTTTTATGAACTGAAATTTCTATTTCCTTATAATAATCTTTACAGTGGGATTCCTGAATTATGGGAAATAGATATGATTTAAACACTAAATAATTAAATGTATATTATTATATTTGTCTTCTCTTGATTTCAGTCTTATGAGTTTATATCATAGACCCTTCTTTCCAGAAAGAGTGTTTCAATACATTCATAGACATAGAAATGGAAAAATATACTGTGGATAACAGAGCTTGCTGAATTAGTCATGTTGTTTTGGAAAACAAGAACAACAACAAAACATAGGAGAGAAATCCACTCCAGTAATTTTAAGTGGACCAGAGATTTAGAAATCTTTGTATTTATTAATGGATTCATAGGTATGACACCAAAACCTGATCAACAAAAGAAGAAAAAAATTATTGGATTTTATATAAAAAAACTCCACACATCAAAGGACACAATCACAAAAGTAGAGTGACAACCTAAAGAGTGGGAAAAATGTTTGCAAATGTGCAAATGATATATTTGGTGAGAGTACAGTGTCCAGAATACATATAGAAACTTAAAACTCAATAACAACAAGAAAACAACCTGATTTAAACAACCTGATTTAAACAACCTGATTTAAAAATAGGCAGAAGATCTGAATAAACATTTCTCCAACACCAACAATTACATGAAAAGACTCCCAACCTCATTAGTTATTAGGAAAACACAAATTAAAACACACAATGCAATGTCACTTTACACTCACTAGGATGGCATTAATAACAATATTTTACAAAAAAAAATGATAAGCATAAAGGTGAAGAACGTGGAACCCTTGCACATTCTTTTTGGGAATTTATAATGGTGTAACCACTGTAGAAACAGTCTGATGGTTACTCAGAAAGATAAACATAGAATTAATGTATGACACAGAAATTCCACTCCTAGGTATACTCCTAAAAAAAATTAAAACCAGGTATTCAAACAAATATGTACAAATGACAATAGTAGCACTATTTATATTAGCCATAAAGTGAAAACAACTCAAATCTCCATCATGAAAAAACTGGATAAACAAAATATGATATATCTATATAATGAAATATTATATAGCTATAATGAGACATGAAGTACTGACACGTTACATAGTAAGTGTGAGCCTTGAAAACTTACCTTGCATTGGTAAGTAACACTGATATCTAAAGAAAAAGAAAACTTTATGGAAAATGAAGCCAGACACAAAAGACCACATATTGTATGACTGCATTTATATGAAATATGTAGAACATCAACCTTCATAGAGGCAAAAACAGACTGGCAGTTGCCCAGACCTGGGGTCATGTGGAAGGGGACTCACTGCTTAAATGAATATGAGAAGCCGATGAAACCAAAAGATGATGTTTTGGGAATGTCAGCAAAATTTATTACATCTAGCCAGATAAATCAGAAAAAAATGGAGAAACACAAATTACTAATCTCAGTAATGAGTGAGATAGTATCACTACAGATTCTACAGAAATCAAAATGGTAGTAAGGAAATAGAACAACTTTATGCTTATAAATATAACTACTTACATGAAATGAACAAATCCTCCAAAAGACACAAACCACCAATAGTCACTCAAAAAGAAATAGAAAATCTGCTTAAGTTGATAGCTATGAAATAATTTATTTACACTTTAAAAACTCCAAATAATAAATAATTTATTTTCACACAAAAAAATTAGATACAGATGGCTTCAATGTTGACTCCTATCAAACATTAAAGAAAACATAAATAAATTATACAAAAATGTTTAAGAAAATTGAATAAAAGGGAATAGTCCCCAGCTAATGTTTAAGACCAGTATTACTACGATGCAAAAAATAAATAAATAAAGATGCTACAAGAAAATATTGATAATAAAATCCTGAATCAATTTTAGAAAATCAAACCCAACATCATGTAAAAAAGATAATATAACATGATGAAGTGTTGCTTATCATAGAAATTCAAGTTTAACTTTATAATAAAACAATTTGTAATTCAACATATTGACACAATTACAAAAGGAAAATCATACGGTCATGCCAATTTATCCAGAAAAAGCTTGTGAAAACATTTAACATCCATTCCTGGTAAAAACCATTAGCAAAGTGAGAGGCGAGGGTCACTTTATCAACCTGCCAGAGAGCTTCGGTGAAAAACACCAATAGCTAACATCATACTTAATGGTGAAACAATGAATGTTTCTTCTCCGATGTTATAAATAAGCCAAGGATTCCTTTTCTACCACTTACATTCAGCATTGTGCTGGCTGATCTTGTCAGTGCTATCATATAAGAAAATTTTAAAATATATGCATTTGAAAAAAAAGAAATGTGCCTGTTTTCATGTACAGACATGACCATTATATTTTTAAAAAATCTATGGAATCTACAAAATGTTACCACAATTGGTGAGCTTTGCAGAGCTGCAAGAGCACAATATAAAATCAATTCTATTTCTATGTAGTAATAACAGACAATAATTCATATTAAAAGTAATTACATTTACAAGAATAACACAAAATATAAAATATGTAGGACTCCTTTTATTTATTTATGTTTTTTGGAAACAGAGTCTTGCTCTGTCACCCAGGGTGGAGTGCAGTGGCGTGATCTCAGCTCACTGCAACCTCTCCCTCTCAGGTTCAAGTAATTCTTCTGCCTCAGCTCTCCAAGTACCTAGAACTACAGACATGAACCACCATGCCTAGCTACATTTTCTTTTATTTTTTTAATTTTATTTTTTGTTTGTGTTTTTAGTAGAGACTGGGTTTTCGCCATGTTGGCCAGGCTGGTCTTGAACTCCTGACCTCAAGTGATGTGCTCACCTAGGAGGACTCCATTTTTACAAAAGATGTGAAAGATCTGAATAATAAAACTTACAAAACACTGCTGTAAGTAATAAAGACCTAAATAAAGGCTGACATATATATATTCATGAATTGGAGGACTCTAATTTGATTATGTAAATTCTCCTGAGGTTGATCTATGGATACAATCACATTTCACTAAAGATTTGATAAAAATTCTTAAACAGATTCTAAAATTAATATGGTAAAGAACACAGAAGAGTGAAAACAACTTTGAAAAGGGACAACAAAGTGGAAGATTAGGATTACCTTTACTCAAGATTTATTATAAAGCTACAATATTTAAGAATGGTATGATATTGATACTAGGAGAAATGAATGAACAGAATCAGACCATATGTGTGTTGTCAGCTACTTTTAAAGAAAGGTATAGAGGCAATTAGTTACATAATAGTCTTTTAAAAATGATTGCTATAACAATAGGTTTATTTAACAATTAGATATGAAGAAAAGAAGGACATATGATCTATGCCTGACAACAGATATCAAATATAACTCAAAATCAATTTTGAACCTAAATAGAAACCTCAGTTTATAAGAAAAAGTATAAACATTTATCTATATAAAGGTTTTATATGTATCTTCATAGCCCAAAACTCATAACCCGATACCCATCTATCAATCAACAGATGAATGGATAGACTTTTGTATATGCATACAACATAACGGTAGTCAGTAATAAAAATAATAAACTATTGATACAAACTACAAAATTGATCAATCACAGGGTGATTATGCTGAGTGAAAGAAATTAGGCAAGAGAGTACATACTGTATGATTCTATTTAAATAAAATAGATTTATAGGAAATGTAAAATAATTCAGATTGACAGAATGCAAATCAGAAGTTGACTATGGCATAAGATTATGGGGAAGGATACATAGAGAGGTCACAAAGGTTTATGAGATATCTTTTGGATGACACATCTTCATTATCTTGTGGTGATATTTTCATGGGTATGTAAATAGGTCAATACTTACCAAATTTTATGTTTTTAATATATGTAATTTATGTTGATTATACCTCAGTAAAGCTGTTACAACTGAAATAAAGTTGATGTTTGGGGCCTTAAAGGCTTTGAACTTTACATTTTTATATGTAAAGAAATATAATACAGTTATTTTACAGGAAGGATAAGGACACCTGTAACATATTTGAGTGTTGCTATCAAAGTTGGTCCAGTGAGGCAAATTCTGTGTTAACACTTCCAAATAATCTATTTGTAGTAAATCAGACCTAGATCTGTATAACATAGATTGATCAATCTAGATAGGAATAGATTTTAATGAATGGACAGATGAATGGATGGATGATAGATGGAGAGTCTGTTAGTCAATTTAATGTTGCTATAACAGAATACCTCAGGTTGGGAAATTATAAAGAAAAGAGATTTAATTGGTTCATAATTCTGTTGACTAGAAAATTCAAGATTGGGTGTCTGCATCTGGTGAGAGCCTCATGCTGCTTCAACTAATGGTGAAAAGCAGAAGGAGAACAGACATTTGCAGAGATTACATTGCAAGCAAGGAAACAAAAGAGAGAAACTGAGGCTCTTTTTAATAGGCAGTTCTCTATTGAACTAATCCAGTGTCCTAAGAGAACTCACTTACCCATGGTGGGAAGACATTAATCTGTTCTTGAGGAATCCACCACCACAAACCAAAGGACAATGCACATAGAAATTATAGTAGGTAGATAGATAATTGATTGACTGATTATTGATGATGTAGAAATGGGGAAATAAGTTATAAATACCTAGATAAATAAATTGGTAAACAAATGCGTTAGGCCAACCTTGAAGTTTATATTTGTGAGTATTTACATAATCTAGCTTAAACCAAAATGTTTTCAAAATTCTTCTGCCATACTAATAGGAAAAACCACCACATGGATGGATTCTTAAGCACAGAGGTGTCGCATTTGCAACTGATAACCCACAAGAGAAATGAAAATGTGATTAAGCTAACCATGTACAACACTTCTGTTTTTATCTTTCTCCACATTACCTTTCCGGCAAAAAGAATATTTTAAAATGATGCTATTACTTTAATAGCTTCCATTTTCATTCTAAATTTTCATTGTGCCAGTTATCCGATTCCACGTATATGATGAAATTTGTGGGCCTCATGGCTATTTTAATGTGATGCCTTTTATACTGTAATTGAGAGAAGTCTCCAATGAATAAAATAAATGGTTTCAGAGGGTTCTTAAACCCTCAACAGACATCAGCTAAAATGTTAAGAGTGCCTCCAAATCCCACTGGTGCTATATTTTCTAACCATGAAAGAAATGTCATTATTGTAAATTCCCAGCTTTTGTCTAAAAATCTTGTACTAGATGCCTTGAGTGCCAGCTCAGTTAATTAATTCAAACAATTTCCTCTCTAATCTCTAAAACATTTTCATATTTAAGACAATAAATGAGGTACTTAAGGGGTTCACTCATTGTTGGTCATTAATATGCCAGGGAATTAGAGAAATCACTCTTAGTCTTCAGTGACATGAATAATGTCTTTTTTTTTTTTCTTCCAATGGTTCTGACCTGGACAAGGTTAAAAGCATGGTTTCTCTGCAACGGAATTTAAGAAAATCCTATTTTCCACTTGCTTTGGTTTTAACACATATTCGAATACTCTTCCTTTCCTTTGAGCAATAAATTTGATATGTAGTGTGATAGGTTATGCCAATTTAAAGATTAAATTAGTTAATAATAACTTTGAAATTAGTGATTAGTTTAGAAGAAGAATAATTGCATTTTCCTTGAACCAGTACATAAGGTTAATGCAGTTGGGAGTGTGATGGCTCCAGTAACTTTGACACTAATTGGCGATTGTGTTACAAGTTAAGATAAGGAGTCAGCATGAATAAATTCTCATGAGGTTTGCAGGAAGACAAAGCTATTTGTTAGCAAACCTGCTTTTCACCATTTAAAAGGTTGGTTTAATTTCATAAAAGGGTGGTCTGTGACCTTCAGGATAAAATTTCTTAGTATTTCATGTCTGACTGTGGATTATCAAATTGAAACAAAGCACAGGTTCTTAAACCCACAGCAGATATCAGCTATTTGTTTATTCTGTAAAGCAAAATTGGCCATTTATTTGTCAATATAAAAATAATTGTTCAATCTTCTGACATTAACTATCTCCAGAGGAAAAAAAAATGTGAGATGAAAAGAAAATCAGGTTTGCAACTGTTCATATTGCTTTGCATTTTTATAGCCCTTACCTCAAAAGTCTTCTCATTTTGTGCATGTTCACACACCGATCCACATAAGTGTGATTCTGCAGTGTTAAAGAACAATCTAAAGATTTGGGGGTAGTGTAGCAGAATTATCCGTAGCACAATGTCCATAAGATAATTGAGGAAAGAAAAAGAAAAAAGAGACAATTCCCACAAATTCTAGTGTAGGGACATACCTATTACTAGATCAATCTTGTATCTGTCTATCAATCAGAAGCAGCAATGTTTCAGCTTCATACAAAAGGGTGCTAGTATGTGTTTCTCATTTGTAAACTTTTAGAAGTTTGGTCATTTATATTGTTGAAAGCTCAATGGTTTTCTCATCAAAATATTAAAATTTGTATATCTTTATTTGAAACAGTTACTTACCAATATTACTGTGAGTGATAATCAAAACTTTTTATATTGAAGAACATGTTTATACAAAACAGTAGTATAGGTAGATATTACAAATATTTAATGTGTTGCAATTAGTTATTGGGGAGTTGTCTTTTACAATATTATGTCACAGTTTTGCTAGAGCTGTTTAAGAGTGAAGTATGTATGTATAACCTTGCTTATCCTTACCATAGACAATATGTTTTTGTAACTTCCAGGGCTTAAACAACTATAATAATCTTGTTCATATTTTCCTTTTTGTTTTTTTTCTTTTTTGAGAAAGAGTCTCACTCTGTTGCCCAGGTTGAAGTGCAGTGGCAATACCTCGACTCTCCGCAACCTCTGTCTCCCAGGTTCAAGGGATTCTCCTGCCTCGGCCTCCCGAGTAGCTGGGATTACAGGCACGCACCACCATGCCTGGCTAATTTTTGTATTTTTAGTAGAGACGGGGTTTCACCATGTTTGCCAGGTTGGTCTCGATCTCCTGATCTCAAGTGATCTGCTTGCCTCAGCCTCCCAAAGTGCTGGAGTTACAGGCATGAGCCACCAGGCCCGGCCATGTTTTCCATTTTCAAACAGACTTTTCTATTTAAAAAATTATATATTTTTGACATTCTTTTAGTCATTAGAAATGAAGGCAAATGCTAACATGGTTTCAACATAAACAAGAAAATTATTTTACCAATAACTGAAATTAAATACAATTATGTGTCTCTTAATGATGAAAGAAATTTGTTAGGTGATTTCACCATTGTGCAAGCATCATAGAGAGTTCTTACACAAACCTAGATTGTTCAGACTCTTGCACACCTAGGCTCCCTGGTGTAGCCTACTGCTCCTAGACTAGAAACCTATACAGCATGTTACAATACTGAATACTGTAGGCTGTAGGAAACTGTAACACAGCATTTGTGCATCTAAACAAATCTAAACAGAAAAGGTATAGTAAAAACATAGCATAAAAGATAAAAAAAATGGTATATTGTATAGTGCAGCTTCATTATAATCTTATGGGATCACTATTGTATACGTGGTCTAAAGAATCTTTATGTAGCACATGACTGGATTTATAAATTGAAACGTAAGAAATCCAACAAGCGAGGTTTATAAAGGAAAATTAGAATAACTTTAAAAAAATAAAGTATGTATTTTCTGGTCAAGATTCTTCCTAAATATTCATAGACAAATATTTCTCAAAAATCTTATTTACATAGCTATAGCCAAAGGACTCTACATCTTTAGATGGATGAACATTGGAACCGCCATGTCAGTAAAACTTAAAATACTCCATGTTGACTTAGAGAAGATAAAACACATGTAAATCATAAGGTGCCTATTTGCAGCTATGTTACCCAGTCTGAGAAATCCATATTTTTAAAATCTTATTTCTGCATCTTCTTCCTTAGTTCACAGATTTTCATATTCGAAAAATGGCAATAAAAATGAAATTTTCTTGTCTTTTTTTTTTTTTTTTCTTTCTCCCTCTTGATACGGAGTCTCGCTCTGTTGCCCAGGCTGGGGTGCTGTGGCCCAATGTCAGCTCACTGCAATCTCCATCTCGTGGGTTCAAGTGATTCTCCTTCCCCTCAGCCTCCCAAGTAGATGGGAATACCGGAACTCACCACCACACCTGGCTATTTTCTGTATTTTTAGTAGAGACAGTATTTTACCATGTTGACCAAGCTGTTCTCTAACTCCAGGGTTATCCTCCCACATCGGCCTCCCAAAGGCCTGGGATTAGAGGAATGAGTCACTGCTCCCTGCCAAAAAATGGAATTTTCAAAAAGACTAACAACTTTTAAATAGTGTAAGAAGAAATAAATAGGAAAGATAAACACAGACACAAGATGACAATAATTTTTAGTGCTTTTATTGACAGAAAATGTAATCAGAATGTTTTTTAACAACTTTTTAAATAATACATTAATAATTAAACTAAATTATCTTTAAATATTGAATTTATATATGTTTATAATTCTGTATGTAATTCTTACTACTTTTAAATTTCAAATTAATTATTAATGTTACTTGTCCAAAATATACAAATATATTACTACAAACATAAATACTCTCACTATTATGTTCCTTAAAACCCTAACCAACACTTTTTAAATGGCTTTACTAGCTGCATAATATAACATATATAGACATATTTTATTCAACTATTATTGACTTTGTAACTTCAGATATTTTTCAGGAGTTGGGTAGTCAACTATCCAACTTATATTTTGATATGATAGAGCCTGCCAAAGTAAAATATAAATAGACACAATAGCTCCTGAATAATAAAATTATAAGAATTTACACTCTTCCTAGTAATTTGGGAAAATGCTTATTTTTCCAATTTTTCTCATTTCTTAACAGTATTAGCTAGGATTGATCATCATGTTTTAGTTTGGTTTGGTTTTGTCTATTGAACATATACAAATAACGTTCTTTTGTTGTTGGATTTATTTTCCCTTTTTCATTCACTAGATGTCTATTAGCAAATTTATTGGTAATTTGCATTTCTTCCTTTGTGAATCCTCAGATTCTTTCCTTTTCCTCTTATCTATATTTCTAACATTCATTATATTCAGGGTTCTCCAGAGAAAGAACCATAGGAGATACGAGAAGAAAGAGAAATTAATTAATGGATTTGTTCATGTGATTGGTGGGGACAGGCAAATCTGAATCTGTAAGGTTAGGGAGGCCAGAAGAATGAAAATTGAAACAAAAGTTCATGTTGCTGCCTTTAGTCTAAAATCTGGAGGGCAGGCCAGCTGGCTGGAAACTCAGGCACGATTTCGATATTACAGTCTTAGGGCAGAATTCCTTCTTCCCAGTGAAACCTTAGTTTTTTCTTTTTTTTTTTTTTTTTCCTGTTGAGACGGAGTCTTGCTCTGTCGACAGCCCAGGCTGGAGTGTAGTGGCACGACCTCGACTCACTGCAAGCTCTGCCTGCCGGGTTCTGGTCATTCTCCTGCTTCAGCCTCCCGACTAGCTGGGACTACAGGCGCCCGCCACAACACCCGGCTAATTTTTTGTGTTTTTAGTAGAGACGGGGTTTCACCGCGTTAGCCAAGATGGTCTCCATCTCCTGAGCTCGTGATCCGCCCGCCTCGGCCTCCCAAAGTGCTGGGATTACAGGCGTGAGCCACCGCACCCGGCCAGTTTTTGCTTTTAAAGACTTTATCTGATTAAGTTAGGCCCACCAACATTATGGAGGGTCATGTGCTTTATCTTAAACTGATTATAAATGTTAATCATATCTACAAGACATCATCATACTAACATCTAGAATAGTATTTGATCAAAGCATCATAGCCTAACCGAGTTGAAACATTAACCATCACCATATATA
>NW_012101277.1:4270833-4278208 GCF_000951045.1 Mandrillus leucophaeus | reverse complement strand
AAAAAAAAAAAAAAAAAAAAAAACCCTTTGACAGATGATATAACTACTATTGTAAGGTACTATTTTAACGAAAGCTGTGTTTTGTCACTTGGGCTTTATTGTTCAAAAATACTGTGACTCACTGAGATAGATCAGTGGGAAATTCCAAATATATCCCAGACACCAGCTAGATTGATTCTCTTTTAGCTAGAAATAAAATGTCCTTAAACTTTCATTACAGTGATATTGAAACATGCATTGCCCTCCACAGGATTTCTGAATATTCCCAAGAGGCATATGTTCTTATAATCATGTATGGCTCATAAAAATTCTACTTCCGCTAAATTAGTTCAATTTAGCAATCATATGCCATTACGTTTGGGCTATTCTCATTCTCTACCGCATTTGCCCAACTGTAAAACTTTGCCCTTTGTTTTAACTTTTATACACATACACACGCATGCACATACACACAAACATATTCACACCACCATTTTTAAGACAATTGTGTGTACAGTGTGCTCCAGTGAAAGTTGGGAGACAAGGAAAAATGCATAGGTTTACATTATCTCCATTTGAAATATTGTACCTGCTGATCATTACCTCCCATCTTCTGGCTCATTTCCTCTAACAACCCAATCCAATGCTCAAAACAAATCTGGAAGTGTCTTAGTCCCTAGGTCCTATCTGGTTTTCACTGTCCATGACCTACTTCCTACATCCCTCACCCATCTAACATCACAAGGAGATTCATCATAGTCACTCCCTCACATAAAGTTCTCAAATCCTTTCTGGCTTCATAGAACTTACTGGGTTAAATTGCAATCCTTGTTAAACCTAAAAATCTACCCTCGCTTCATATGTACTTATACAGCTGAACACCAATGAGAAAAATAAGTGGCCTTCTTTCATATGAAATTCATGGTCAGTAACCTCAATTGGGGCTTTACGTTGGTGACAGTTGGATTACACTGAATTGGGGCTTTCCGATTTTCGTGTTCCTGGTTGGTTATTTCATAATTTCTTAACGTCATCAAAATCCAGCACTTCTTTTCCCATTATCACATCAAACTAATGGCATTACTTCTTATTTTACTGAAGAAATCTCCCATGATCACATTTTTCTAATTTGGGTCCTTTTACATTTTTTTAGGGAAAACAAGCCCCTTATCTATAGAGTACATCTCAATATTTCTCACTTACGCAAAGAGTTTGCTCCAAAAAAGTTTCACTTTCTCCTGCATTATTATTATTTATGGCATCACTGGATTATTCCTACATACATAAAAACATGCTATTATTTTTCCACTTTAAAAAACTGTAAGTCTTTCCAATATGACCGTTAAAGAGTAGATAAAATCATACTTATGTTCTTATTGTTAATAATTATAAATCTTAGCATACTATAGAAACACTTCCTACAGAAATTGGAAACAATTAACCAACATAAAATTAGGGAAATAAAGTAAGAAGACAAAGGAAGTGATTTTTTGTATTAATCCAGGCTTTCTTCAGGAGAGCATTTTCAAAACAATCATGGAACAGAAAATAAAAGCAAGAGCAGACTTTTCAAATCACAATTGTCTTTCTGAGTGGAGGAAAGAGAGACTGACAATCAGAGCTGCCTGAAAGTTTTGAACTTTCTTTTAGGTGAAGATCCACAGAGTAATGATTCGCAGAAAAAATAGCCTGATAAATCTGTGTAAGAATTCCCATCAGTTCCTTGGGTGGCCCCTATTCTGTGTATGCACAGGACAAAATTCTAAGAGGCTTAGCAGAGAACAGCCACTATAAGTCTGGATTATCTACCAGAGATTTCAGAGGTTGTACAAGACAGAAGAAATATTAAAGTTCATGTGCATCTATAGTAGAGATAACCTCTTCACGTGCACATGGTGTGTTTATGAAACTAGGTCATATCCTGGCCATAAGGCTAGCTTTAACAGTTTTCAAAGAACTGAATTTATACAAAGGACATTCTCTTAACCCTGTGAAGTATAATTAGAGCTCAATAACAGAAAATTTGCTAGAAAATATTTGAAAATAAAGAAACCTGTATGATTCATATTTTGAAGAAGAAGCAAAAATGAAGATTACAAATACTGAATCATGATGAAAATACAACAGGTCAAGACTCATGACATGCAGTTGAAGTGGTGCTAAGAGGGCATTAATAGCTTTAAATGAATATGTAAGAAAATAAGACTTGTTTAAAATTAATGATTTAATAAACTTCTAATCCAAGAATCTATAAAAATAAAAGGAATTAACCCAAAGAAATTAAAGGCAGAAAGTAACAGTAACAACAATGACAAATAGAAGAATAAATCAGAGAAACCAATAAAACAAAGTATATTCTCTCAAAAGCTTATTAAAATTAGCATATGAGGCTTCAAGAAAATTAAGAACAAGTGTCCAAAAGGCATGATTAAGGGAGTTAAATTAAATGCAAACTACAGTCTAGGAAAATATATGAACAGTACATGCCAGGAGCTCTGATGCACAAAAGGTGGGAGAAGAAGGGAAAGTGAGTAAGTCCTTCCTCTGCCTTTTTGGGCTATCCAGACTGTCAACAGATTGGACGATGCCGGGTCACATTAGTGAAGAGGAATCTTCTTTACTCAGCCTACTGATTCCAACGTTAATCTCTTCCAGAAGTACCCTCACAAACACACGGAAATAATGTTTTACCAGATGTCTGGGTATTTTATGATTATTAATTATTACTATTATTATAGACAGGGTCTTGCTCTGTCACCCAGGCTGGAATACAGTGGCACAATCATGTCTCACTGCAGCCTCCACCTCCTGGGCTCAAGCAATCCTCTCACCTCAGCCTCCTGAGTAGCTGGAATTATAGGCGTGCATCACCACACCTGGCTTATATATTTATTTATAAATAATTTATTTTTGTAGTGATGGGATCTTGCTGTGTTGGCCAGGCTAGTCTCAAACTCCTAAGCTCAAGTGATTCTCCCACCTTAAATTCCCAAAATGCTAAGATTATAGGTGTGAGCCACCACTTTAACCCAGTGAGGTGACCCACAGAATTACCCATGATGATATCTATGAAATGATATGTACAAGAATGTTCATAACAGTTTCACTAACAGTAATTTCTAAGTTGAAAGCAACCCAAACATTCAGCAGTAGTAGAATGGGTGAATAATTTGTGGTATAATTTTAAAATGTGCTATTACACATTGTGAAGCTACCCAGTGAAAATGAGCCATTTTACGATACTATGTCTAAATTTATAGGCATATTTTTGAGTGCAAAAAAATAAGAATATAAACAATGTATATCATACGACTTTATTTTTGTATAACTCAAAAATAAGCAAGGCTAATTGATGATGTTTGGGTAAGTGACCACATGGATGTACACAGGTAAAAATGAAACAATCTGCATATTTAAGACTTGTGGCCTTGTGTATATTGTATATCGTCTCAATTAATTAATTTATTGATACCACTGCTTCTGTAGCATATGCCTCAGCCTTTCCTTTTCAGAGCAAAATTCCATAAAATAGTTGATGTTTCTCTTTAATTTCTCTTCCAATTTTCTATTAAATTTATCACAATCAGGCTGTCATGTCCATTGCTTCAGCAAACTTCCTTATCAGTCTTAGCAATGATCTTCACATTACAAAATTCAGTATCAATTCTCAATCTTAATATTTTAGCAGCATTTCATATAGTTTATCACTCTTGCCAAATGAAGGCTGTTACCTTCTTGGCTTTGTGTTTCTTCCTATCTTACTGATGACTACTCCTTCTTCGTCTTTTTTACCAACATTTCACTCTCCAATGTAATGTATGAGTAGCCCAGGGCTTGGGTGCTGCACTATTTTCTCACTAAAATAACTTCCCAGTTGGTCATCAGATCTTATGGCTTGATGACTGCTGATTTTATATCTACAGCTCTGACCTCTGTGTTGAAATCTAGGCTCATATGTCCAATTGTGTAATCAACATTTTTTAGATGTCGAATAAAACTTTATACCTCCCAAACTGAACTAACCTCCAATCCGCTTCTTTCTTAGTATTCTTCCTCTCAGTTGATATAAAATTCATCATTCCAGTAGTTCAAGCCAAAATTTCTGAAGTCATCTTTGACTCTTTTCTTTTATTTTCTCCATCTGAAGCAAGATGATTATCTTTCAAAAATAGATAGTATATGACTGCTTGTTATGACCTCTTTTCCCACCACCATGGTTCAAGTTACTATTATATTTTGCCTGGATTGTTGCAAAATACTTCTCACTGGTCTTTCTATTTCTACTTTTTAAAAAAATTACAGTCCATTCTCAACATAACACTGAGAGAAGTCCTATTAAAACATGACTCAGATTGCTACACTCCTCTGCTCAAAACTTCTCAATAAATTTCTATCTCAAATCTCCATGTGGAGTAAAAGACAAGTCCTCATAATTTAGCAACCCTGTGTAATCCCCTCTACTCATTAACTCTTTGGTATGTCATATTACTGCTCTTCCTCTTGTTCCTTCTGGAACAGCCACACTGTCCTCATGATTATTTTTACTCTATGCACTTAATCAACTCACGCATTCACAATTACTCTTTCTTCTACTAGAATGGCCTTTCCCCTGACCATATCCACATAGCACACTCCTGTCTTTCTTCAGATCAGCTTTTCAGTATGGCTTACCACTAAACTTACAATTTTAAACTTTAAGTGTATATAAACACTATCCCTCTTCAAAGCTTTGTTTTTCTCTGTTTACACATGTCATCATCTAATATGCTATGTATTTTACTTATTTATCAGCTTCCTATTGTACTAGAATGCAAGTTCTATAGTTTTTTGTTGATGTTGTTTGTTTGTTTGTTTGAGATGGAGTTTCCCTCTTGTTGTACAAGCTGAAGTGCAATGGCGTGATCTCAGCTCACAACAACCTCCTGGGTTAAAGTGATTCTCCTGCCTCAGCCTCCCAAGTAGCTGGGATTACAGGCATGCACCACCATGCCGGGCTAATTTTGTATGGCTCTATAAAGTCTAGAATTTTTATTGTTATTATTTTTCCAAAGCATTCCCGGAATCTAAAAGAGTACCTCATGAATAGTAGGGCTCAATAAAACACTTCACATAAATAATTGAATAAATTCAAATAAAATATGAGCTATATCTGGTCCTAAGTTTCACAGCCCCATCTCTTGTTTCTGCACTGCATTATGATCTCTTCTTGTAGTAGTCAGACTCATTCTTATGACTTCCCTCCTGAGGTGTTTCTAGAATTTTGACTTCTTCCACTAAATTGTATAGAACAATTCAGTTCTTTTAATTCTCAAACTCATATCTAGGCCCACAATGTCTTAGCCAAAATCCATGGATGTTCTCAAGAGAAAAAAAAATCGCTTTGTTCAGTAATATCTGCTTTTCTGAAAAAGCAATTGCTTAGATGTTGTATAACCATGGCTTAATTCAGTTTCTAAATCTATTATACATAGATATATCCCACCCAGCCCTGCCATCTGCTGGAGTATGTGCATGTCTTCTCAAAAGGATTCTTTATTTTTTTATTAAACTAACATGTTCATGGAACCTTATGAAAAATCTTCCTGTAGTTTTGGGATGGAAGGTATGATCAAGGTAGTACGTAAATGTATATATTTATTATGTGGAATATGTAAGAGAGAAAATATGCTAAAAAACAAAAGATCAGTTAAGACACATTCACTTTTATAGGTATGAAGTGTAGAGTATCTAGCTTATCATTTAAGTAATAGAAGCAGAAAAAGGAGCAATAGCTGCTACCAAGAAATAAATGAACTCAAATGATGACTGATTTCAGAGAGGAAAATGTAGATAAAGAAGAATCAAGATGGGATCAGAAAAGAATTAAACCTCTTCTTTTGAGATCTTACCTTCTCTAGAGATATATTTGAACCTTTTAACCTTTTAAGTCATAATCCATAAAGATAACATGTTAATGCTAGATGCCATATAAAGGCATCTTTTAAGGCATATCCACAGTACATTTTCATAAAACATCATTTTAAGCTCTGTCAGTTACATCTGCTCCTGAGAGATTTCACCAGTCATATTGTACTATATCACATGACTGTTCGTAAAATGATTGATAGTATACAGACAGAACACATCCAAATAAATAGGTTTCATTTGAAGATCTTTAAGTGATCCATAAGCATTTCATATAGGTCTCTAATAACCAGTGTTTATCATAATTGTATGTAACACAGGTTTTAATTCAGATAGTTACATAAACCTTCATTGGGTTTTTTGTGGGAAAGGTAAGGCAGAGTACAGTGATGAGTTTAGAGCTGGCTAATTTGAATAATTTCAGCAGGGCTCTAAACTAGGGATGGTTCTTCTTTGCCTGGTACCTGACCCTGGGATGGTTAAGGCAGGGGAATACTGCTTTCTGGGGTAAGGGCCAAGTAGAGAAGGTATCGCTCCTTCTATTAGTTTGCATAAAAAAGGCATGCTTCTGGCTGGGCTAATATCTACAAATAAACTAACCTCAGTAGAGGCAGTCTTTCCCCAGCTAGAAATGTTGTTTAAGATATGTAAATGTACCATACCAAAAAAAAAAAAAAAAAGTGTATACAATACAGAACCTCAAACAAAATGTCACTATGTAATATAAAATGTAGCTGGCATATCATCTGCCTGGTATTCATAATATTTGTATTTTAAAATCTATCAATTACCTTTCATTTACACTTATTTTCACCATTCATTTGGCAATTAATTTCATGCTAATGTATAGACTTGTGATATCATTTGGTGACTCTTCAAGAGTTTTAGTCTTGTTTGGGAACTTATAATAAGTTGAGAATGATCCTGTTAAAAGAAGACTATGAAACTTGCACTATAAGATGTCAGGTTGAAACTTCATCATTAAATTACCTACAAAAGAACTAATATGGTAAACAGGAAACTCTGATGACAGCACTTTCCATTAATGTACCATGTCCTTTCCCTTTAATTTTCTGTTTTTCCTTTGCCCAGCAATAAATGAGCTAGAAACTGCAACTATTGAGAGATAAAAAGAGATGGAAATCACAACAGTGTTCTCTCCCTCAGTGCCTAACAACACTGAGTCAGGTCAGATGGTCAAAGGAAAAACACATTGAAGTGAATGACAGTGTACATTTTTTATCTGAATAATAATGAACTAAATTCCTTCCTTTGATTCACTCCTCTCTACTACCCTTCTTTTCTCGTTTACTGTAGTATCTCAGTTGAGTTTTAAAGTGTTTCAGTATTACTATGCTTCCCTGTTAATCACAAATGACATCCTAGTTTTATTTTTCTATAACATACCCACTGAAAAACTAGCCTCTTATCCAACCATTTTTCAAAATGTTGATTTATGAAACTTTGGACACTGAGGAAAGAAGATACTTGT
>NW_012101277.1:4266677-4268528 GCF_000951045.1 Mandrillus leucophaeus | reverse complement strand
CCATAAGCATTTCATATAGGTCTCTAATAACCAGTGTTTATCATAATTGTATGTAACACAGGTTTTAATTCAGATAGTTACATAAACCTTCATTGGGTTTTTTGTGGGAAAGGTAAGGCAGAGTACAGTGATGAGTTTAGAGCTGGCTAATTTGAATAATTTCAGCAGGGCTCTAAAGTAGGGATGGTTCTTCTTTGCCTGGTACCTGACCCTGGGATGGTTAAGGCAGGGGAATACTGCTTTCTGGGGTAAGGGCCAAGTAGAGAAGGTATCGCTCCTTCTATTAGTTTGCATAAAAAAGGCATGCTTCTGGCTGGGCTAATATCTACAAATAAACTAACCTCAGTAGAGGCAGTCTTTCCCCAGCTAGAAATGTTGTTTAAGATATGTAAATGTACCATACCAAAAAAAAAAAAAAAAAGTGTATACAATACAGAACCTCAAACAAAATGTCACTATGTAATATAAAATGTAGCTGGCATATCATCTGCCTGGTATTCATAATATTTGTATTTTAAAATCTATCAATTACCTTTCATTTACACTTATTTTCACCATTCATTTGGCAATTAATTTCATGCTAATGTATAGACTTGTGATATCATTTGGTGACTCTTCAAGAGTTTTAGTCTTGTTTGGGAACTTATAATAAGTTGAGAATGATCCTGTTAAAAGAAGACTATGAAACTTGCACTATAAGATGTCAGGTTGAAACTTCATCATTAAATTACCTACAAAAGAACTAATATGGTAAACAGGAAACTCTGATGACAGCACTTTCCATTAATGTACCATGTCCTTTCCCTTTAATTTTCTGTTTTTCCTTTGCCCAGCAATAAATGAGCTAGAAACTGCAACTATTGAGAGATAAAAAGAGATGGAAATCACAACAGTGTTCTCTCCCTCAGTGCCTAACAACACTGAGTCAGGTCAGATGGTCAAAGGAAAAACACATTGAAGTGAATGACAATGTACATTTTTTATCTGAATAATAATGAACTAAATTCCTTCCTTTGATTCACTCCTCTCTACTACCCTTCTTTTCTCGTTTACTGTAGTATCTCAGTTGAGTTTTAAAGTGTTTCAGTATTACTATGCTTCCCTGTTAATCACAAATGACATCCTAGTTTTATTTTTCTATAACATACCCACTGAAAAACTAGCCTCTTATCCAACCATTTTTCAAAATGTTGATTTATGAAACTTTGGACACTGAGGAAAGAAGATACTTGTCCCTTAGGGAGACTGGCTTTGATAACCTGACCATAAATATACAACAAGTACAAAAAGAGGTCCCAGTATACTAGCTATAGTATACATGATCGCATCCAGGGCTGTGCCTGGGTCCCTATGGGTGATAAATTATAATCAGTACTAACACTTCATTCCTATGCTCCTCTGCTACATCACCCTTTCTATATTGCCAGAGTGTCCAATAATTACAGCAGAACATATCTTTCAAGTTTTGCTTGATGCTTAGGATAAGCAATTAGGAGGATCTTCCAGCAAAGACCCATACATATTGAATCGTAAGAAAAAATCTGAGTAAAAAAGTTAGAAACAGATAATTATGGAGACCATAAACCTATGATTAATATGTAAAATATATTTTTGAACAAGGTTATTAAAAATATTTAAGCAATATTTTAAAAACAGAACACCTTGCATAAAAACTAAGATTTGGAGATTATCATAACAGGTTTATGTTCCTATTGTCAATCAAAAGGGGCTGAATTTGCTTATCAGCTTAAGGAGATTTTGGGCTGAGACAATGGGATTTTCTAAATATACAATCATGTCATCTGCAAACAGGGACAATTTGACTTCTTCTTTTCCTAACTGAATACCCTT
>NW_012101277.1:4261000-4265164 GCF_000951045.1 Mandrillus leucophaeus | reverse complement strand
AATAAAATAAATAAATTAATTAATTAAACAAAAAAAACCAAAAGGGGCTGAATTTGTCTCTACACTTTATAGGAGGCATTTTTTTCTTTTATATATACTACATATATTTATGTATCTTAGCCATTTTGTTCTATCCACATCTTTAATTGATTATTTTATATATGCATCAGAGAGAGAGAGAGAGAGATTTATTATAAGGAATTGACTTATGCAGTAATGGAGGCTGAGAAGTCACAAGATCTGCCATCGGCAAACTGGAGACCCAGCTGCTGCAGATTAAATCTTTGTATTGTGAAAGTTGATTATACCTATTGGGCCAGTCTTGTCATATCCAACTACATCAGAGTCAAGGGGTCAGGTAGAAAAAAACATTCAGGGCACATAACCCCAACTCCACAACTGAATTTTCTACCAGGCCACCTGCTAAAATGTTTTGCTGTAGCTCTAGGATCAATTTTCCCTCGTAGCTGTTGAAACAACCTGCCATGACTCTAAGACTAGTTTTACCCACTAACATCACCAGTTAGAGCTTGTCAGCTCCTAAAAACTTTCCTAGTGCCAATGAGCTTTATTTTAAAACTATATGTAACATTTCTCTTTCTCCAACATTCTCTTTGTTCTTCAGACATATCAAAGACCACTCCAGTCTGTCTGTATGCTCTGAATTGAAATTCTGTGATTCTTGAATAAAACATTTAATTTGGAGATTCAGCTCTACATTTTATTTTGATTTCAACAATGCTCCCCCTGCCCAAGTCAAATTTATATATTGAAATTCTACCCCATAATGTGATGCTATTAGATGGTGTGGCCTTTAGGAGGTAATTAGGATTAGATGAGGTCATGAGTGTGGAGCCCTTATAAATGGGATTAATGTTCTTATAAAAGAGGGCATGGAGAGCTTCCTTGTCCCTTCCATCATGTGAGAACACAAAGAGAAGATAGCCATCTATGAACCAAGACGGGGGATCTCACCAAACACTAAATTGGCTGGAGCCTTTATGTTCTATGTTCTAGCCTCCATAACTGTGAAAAACAAATGAAAAACAACTTATTATCCGACCAGTTTATGGTAGTATTTTATAGAATCCTTAACAGATTAAGATGCCAGGAGGATTGATGGTATAAGTGCTAGACTGAAAACCAGCGGGTTATAGACTCAATTCTTATTTTTTAGATTGAGTCCAAAGGCAGAAAAATAAAAATACTTCAGTCATAGGGAGAAGGTGTTCCTTCTTACTTAGCCCTTTTTTCTATTCAATTCTTTAACTGATTAAATGAAGCCCTCTCACATTATGGGGGGTAATCTGCCTTACTTGGTTCACTAATTTAAATGTTAATCTTATCCAGTAGCATCCTCACAGACACACATATAATAACGTTTGTTCAAATATCTGGGCACCCTGTGGCTTGGTCTAGTTGACATGAAACTTAACCATCCACAATGGTTGAACTGGTTTACAGACCCACCAATAGTGTAAAAGTGTTCCTATTTCTCCACATCCTCTCCAGCACCTGTTGTTTCCTGACTTTTTAATAATTGCCATTCTAACTGGTGTGAGATGGTATCTCATTGTGGTTTTCATTTACATTTCTCTGATGGCCAGTGATGATGAGCATTTTTTCATGTGTCTGTTGGCTGCATAAATGTCTTCTTTTGAGAAGTGTCTGTTCATATACTTTGTCTACTTTTGATGGGGTTGTTTGATTTTTTCTTGTAAATTTGTTTCAGTTACTTGTAGATTCTGGATATTAGTCCTTTGTCAGATGGGTAGATTGTAAACATTTTCTCCCATTCTGTAGGTCGTCTGACAACTCCGATGGTAGTTTATTTTGCTGTGCAGAAGTTCGTTAGTTTAATTAGATTCCATTTGTCAGTTTTGGCTTTTGTTGCCATTGCTTTTGGTGTTTTAGTCATGAAGTCCTCGCCCACGCCTATGTCCTGAATGGTATTGCATAGGTTTTCTTCTAGGGTTTTTATGGTTTTAGGTCTAACATTTAAGTTACATGTGTATACATATGTAATAAACCTGCACGTTGTGCACATGTACCCTAGAACTTAAAGTATAATAATAAAAAAACAACTTAACCATCATAAGTCTACCACTTGTCAAATTGGCACCCATATCCATCCCCTTAAACCATACTTAATCACCAAATAAAGACAATAATAATTTTATATAAGGTAACAAGAGGGAAGAAACAAATATATTTTATCTAAATATATATATGTATGTGTATATATATGCACCTTTATTCATAACAAAATGAGAAAATCCCCATGACAATTACAGTTCTAACTTATATAACTGGTTATATGGTTGCAGCTGGTATTTATAACTACCTTCTTCCACTATTCATTTTTTATTCTTTTTACCTACGGCAATCCCCTCACTTGGTCATGGTTCTTTACCTGGTGTTGTGACCTAAATCTTTATTCCTAAAGGGTTTGGGTCATTAGTAGTTGTGTGAGTTCATTTTGTGCTGCTGTAACAGAATAGCACAGACTGAGTAATTTATAAAGAACAGAAACTTCTTTCTCAAAATTCTGGAAGCAGGGAAGTACAAGATCAAGGTGTCAGCAACATCTTGTAAGGGCTCTCTTACTGTACATGCATGGCAGAAGGCAGAAGGGCAAGATATAGCAAAGCTATTTTCACAACCCTTTTTATAAGGACATTAATCCACTAATAAGGGCAGAGCCCTCATGATCTAAACACCTTCAGAAGGTCCTACGTTCCAGCGCTGGCATTGAGAATTAAGTTTCCAATCCATGAATTTCGGGGGACACATTTCGACCAAAGTAGTAGTCTTACCTAGGTTGGATTATTGTCATTTTTATTGACGTCAGTCACAGGGCATGGTAATCCTAAAATCACCCTAAGGGATCTCTTGTATTCCAGACATACTGTTCTTTACCTCCATCATGTAATAGTAGTTTGATTTCCTCTTGGTAGTCAGGATTAATGTGCCCCAATCAGCACAGTAACTCCCTCTTTACCTGTTAATTCAGAGGCAAGAGGTGCCCAAAGTTGTCATAGTCTTAACTTCCAGTTTCTTGGAGTCACTTCTGTGTCTCCTGGTGGAAGCATTCCTTCCTTTGGAACCAAAACCTGAAGAGAAACATGAGATAAGGTTGGGGAAGAGGAAGCAAAAATTTCACTAGTGGGTCACTAGCAGTGACAGTGTGTAGTAACACTCCCATTTCTACCCTTCAATACCTGGCTATAGGAGAAACAGCACCTGGTAGGATTAAGTATGAGTGTCCCTCCAAAATTTATGTTGAAATCCTAACCCCCAATATATTGGTGTTAGGAGGTGGGAGCCTATCGGAGGTAATTAGGTACTGAGGATAGATTCCCCATAAATGAGATTAGTGCTCTTACCAAAGAGGCCCCAGAGAGCTCACTAATCTCTTCCCCTACTTTGTCTAGTGACATTAGGAACACTCAACCTCATTATCAACCAATATAAGCATATTTGCAATATTTTGTAAATCTCTGCTGCTAGCTCGTGACATAAACTATCAGTGCTTTCTTTACTACTGGAAAGAGAGTCATTGGCATATTTAAATGTAACCAGATATGCACCCAATTCTCAAAAGCCTAGAATCAATTGGGAAAATTTCTCCTTAAAATTCTGTTTCTCTAGAACTGATCATGATGCCAAAGTCCGTATTTGTCAGGGTTCTCTATATATCTATAGATTAGATATATCCAATGAGATATAGGATTGGATATATCCTACTGGATATATCTACATGAATATAGATATTTCTTACAGTTCCAGAAGCATTTATGTGTTCATGAGGGCAGAGCCCTCATGACCTAAACACCTGCCAAAAAGCCCAACCTTTATAACATATATTTTATATCTATAAATAAATATAACCATACAGTTGACCCTTAAACAACATGTGATTGAGCTGTGCAGAACCACTTATACATGAACTTTTTTCTGCCTTTGCCACTCTTGAGACAAGATCAATCCTTCTTCTTGTTACTCCTCCTCATCCTGCTTAACCTGGAGATGATGAATATGAAGAACTTTATGATGATCCACATTTACTTCATGAATAGTAAATATATTTTCACTTCCTTATGATTTTTAATAACATTTTTTCTCTAGCTTACTTTGTTACAAGAATACAGTATATATATATAA
>NW_012101277.1:4260068-4260901 GCF_000951045.1 Mandrillus leucophaeus | reverse complement strand
TTCATGAATAGTAAATATATTTTCACTTCCTTATGATTTTTAATAACATTTTTTCTCTAGCTTACTTTGTTACAAGAATACAGTATATATATATAACTGTCTCTTATACACATCTAGATGTGTATAAGAGACAGGTATATATATATATATTATATATTATATATATACACACACACACATATATGTTCATTTTGCATTGCTATGAAGAATATCTGAGGCTGGATAATTTATAAAGAAAAAAGTTTTCTTTGGCTTATGATTCTGCAGGATGTAGAAGGATGGCACCTGCATCTGCTTGGCTCCTGAAGAGACCTGAGGAAGTTTTTACTCATGGCAGAAGAAGAAGGGAGAGCAAGAGTATCACATTTTTAAAAAGCTAGGAGGTGAGAGAAGAGAAGGAAGGAAAGAAGAGAGGAGGGGACAGGCTCCTTTAACAACCATATCCCACATAAACTCACCGCCAACCGTTACCATTGGGGAGGGTACCAAGACATTCCTAAGGCATCTGCCCTCATGGCCTAAACACCTCTCATTAGGCCCCACCTCCAATATTGGGGATCACATTTCAACATGAGATGAGGAGGGAATAACATCCAAACTATATCAGTATATAATACATATAGCATATAAATATGTGTTTCTAATCAACAGTAAACTATTAGCTTAGTATTGGAGAAAGAGGAGTCAAACTTGTATGCAAATTTTCTACTGCACTGAAGTCAGCATTCCCAACCTTTCCATTGTTCAAGGATCAACCTGAGGGAAAAAAACAAAACAAACAAACAAAAAACCACAATATATATATATATATAATGCACACACACACACACACA
>NW_012101277.1:4203747-4259863 GCF_000951045.1 Mandrillus leucophaeus | reverse complement strand
AGTTAGTCATGCTGCTTCTTAGGGACTGCTTGATTGCTTGACAGTCAGTCCTTGGCAACTTGGAAAGGAGTCTTATAAATACCATCCTCGAAAGTTTCAGGGCTTTAAATAATCTTACTTAAATCACTACCTCCTACCATGGTAACTTCTTGAACTTACATCCAGCAGGAGTTCTAAATTGTCTAGCCAATTAGAATATAGACAGCAAGATCCCTGTAAAAACCCAACCAGCCACAAATGGCAATGACTCTTTTCCTGCTTAGATACTTAAGGGTAAATGGAGGGAAAAAAAAAAAAAAAAAGTGAATACAACTCATCTTATACCAAAAATATCAGGTCAGAATAGTAGAATTTATATATTCAAACAAATGCATTTATCCAAGAAAATCCCTTGAGAAGGAGAGCATATGACAGTAAAGTTAATCTTGAAGTTAAGATTAAAGAAAACACATTAAAACAAATTTCCTATAAACCTATCAAATATAAAATTTGAATCGAAAAATATATGATTTCCAGAAACATTAAGATTATTTGTCTTTTTATTTACAGAGACTTTTTTGCATAAAATGCAACAGAGCATAACATATTTCATTTAAGTATTTTATCATCAAATTTATGTTTCTGAGTTGGAAAGAAAAAGATTTAAAATATGTTACTTTGCCTATTAAATTAAGTTATTATATATTAAATCAGTTTTTGCCTATGGAAAATTAAAGTATTTGGTTTATTTCCTTTGTTATTATGACATTGAAAAATGTTTTTAATATACAGATTATACTGAGTTATATTGAGAGACAGTAGTATTACAATCTGATATATTTTAAAAGTCTGACTCTCTAATTTGCTTAAAAGCATTTTCTTGGATGTTCTGAGTCAGTTTTTTTCTAAGTTCTGAGAGCCATTGCCAAAAGTGCCTGGTTTAATTAAAGTCACTTTTTGTTTTTGAAGTAGTTGTTTCTAATATATTATGTCTAACTTAAATATTCACTATGGGAAAATTTTATTTTGTTTCAACCAAGCATCATAAATTATTTCCATTCAAAGCAATACTAGAAAATTATTAGAATAGGAGTGACTTTATGTAAGCATAAAGCACTAGTCATTTGTAGAAACATTTGCATTGCAGTATTTCCACATGCAAAGTCCTAATGGAGTCAGTGTTTCTCAAAATACCAAGGTTTATACTTAGAGAAGATGAAATATATGTGTTTAAAAAATAATATGTTCCATATGTTTCTGATTGCATTTTAAAAGTTACTGCGTTAAAAACTATAATCCAAAACAAATTGAATTTCTAGCTTTATGATTTACCAGCCTAAGAACAGCTGTTGGAATTGAACATTATTTTACCCCATTGTTAACTATTGTCAGTGTGAGCAACATGGTAGAGACCATAATATACATCCATCTATATCCATTAGTCTCTCCTGAACACATGGGAGGATTATTCTTGCTTATTTTTAGTTATGCAGGGACAAATGACTGGTTCCAGCCCATTAAATCTGTGTAAAAAATAAAGATATAATGTGTGCATGCAATTGTGTGTCCTTCTAAGGCAAAGTGTTTGGCTAATATAAGAGCCTCCAGCAGCCACAGAAGTCATGTATCTCTGGTGGTGCAATTTCAAGGTAACAGAGCTTTCCTATCCAAGATATTTGAGAACTATTCATAACAAGATATAGTCTTTGTTGGATTAAGCCACTGGGATTTGGGAGATAATTCGTTACTGTGGCATTACCTAGTCTAAACTAGTACACATGTAGACACATGTGTATTTGCATATATATGTATTTGCATATAGTACAATTTATCAATTAATAACCAACGTTTATAGCATTTAATAACCAGCAATAGAAATAATGTCTCTCCAATTGACCATTACAGGTTATTCTATCTATTTTGTCTATGAAAATTCAAATACTCAATGTGCATGTCTATTTCTCTTGTGTTCCATATCTTCTATTTTCTAAAACTAGTCCTATGACAATCATTAAGAAGTTAGCACCTTTATTCCACATTATTTTAAATTTATTTGGTGGTTTGAAATTTTTGTTTGCTTTTTTATGACAGATAGGGGAAAGAATTATTGCTACATTGTGTGTATAAAGTTCTAGCTTCCTATTAGGTTGTAAATATACATTGTGAGTCCAGAGCTGTATCTTATAAACTATTTCTAAAATGATTAGTTTTTCAATAGAGTCACTGTGCCATCCATACTGTCATATGGCTAGCTTTACCATGAACAGTCTGGTCATCTAGAACATCCAGACTCTGAATCCCACTTGTATTTAATATTGACAATGACTTTTTTGGTTAGAGTTTCCTTTCTTTTTTAGGGGTTTTCTTTTTTTCCTGTGCTCCATGCATTCTACCCCCTAATTGTGTTTCTTTCTCTACATGTAACTTATTTTCTAAAATTAACCACCTGTTTCTGTTTCTTTAAATAATGCTTTGTGCTGTCATCCAACGATAATATATTTGGAAAGATACAAAATCATTGATATTTTCAAAATAATGTTTCTTATTTGAGAATAAGTTATGCCATATTATATTTTTTCTAGAGAATTTTACATAAACCAAGGTAGAAGCCAAACTAGTCATTAATAAAGAAAATAATAAAATTGTATATTTTTGTGATTCATGTATATTTTTGAATAGTTTGCTTGAGGTACATAGGACTTATTTTTCATTCATTGACTTCTATAACTACATGTTTATTCAAGTTAAAAATGACAACCGCTTGAAACACTTTTGTTATCTATGTAAACATAAAAGGAAGGATAATGTTATGCATTCATAATAATTGTCACTTCATTAATAATATTTATTTCCATTTCTTCAGGGAACCCTTAAATTTAACACTTCATCACAAAACAAAACAATATATGTATAAAGCAAGCTTTATGTTTGAATCAAAGCAATATATTTTGAAAGTTGAGTTAATTTTTTTTTTTAATAATGGATATGGTTACATGGTATAGTTTCCATTGTTAGAAAATGAAGGAAAGTGGCAATAGAAGAAAGTAGATGATAGTTAAGGAGTTCTTGTTAGAAACAGAACATTGTAGCTCAAACATAAGAACATATGCCAAATTAAATTGATTAATTTTTTCAGTCCTTTTGTCATACTTAGTGAAAGTACTTCCACTCAGAATAAGTGGGTCAATTAGAACAACTCAAAAAGACTGTCAAAATTTTATTAAGCCAAGGTAAAATAAAGTTGTAGTTAAAATTGTTTCTTAGTCTGAATTAATATGCTGGTTGAAAATGATCTGATCATACAGTGTCAAAGCATTCTAAAGCTTTGGGAGAAAACTAAGAGATCATCTGAATAAATTCTTCTTTGAAGCATTGAAAATTGAGGTTTAGAAAAGTAAAGTGAGCTATTTGTGTCATACAACTGTTGACATTTTTAAGCTTTCTTAAATTTAGTATTGCTTTTGTGGTTTGTTTCTTTGAGGTTTTAAAATTTATTAGTTAACCATTGTTTTTCTTTCTTAATGGTATAATAATGTCAAGGAAATTGGGGTTTTAGTCCTAAGGCAAGATATAATGTGTGCATGCAATGTTACTTTAAATTATAATGCAATTTCTAATACTATTACCTTTGTAACTATTTACTAGTAAGATATCCTACAGTTATTTCTTACTTTAACTAGAAGCAAGCACAGAGAATATCTGACTCCTGGAAAAGTGGTGTTGGGACCCTGTAACCAAAGCATCTACTGATTGTAGGGTTTGGAAAAGCCTCTCTGTCCAAGTATTGATTTTGTACTGCCTTTTTAAAAAACACATATTCTAGAGGTAGTTAGACAACAGGAGACATGTACTCTAGTCTTTTTTTCTGTGTATTTAGGAAACGTGTTTCCTGCAACTGCTTGGATTTTCTACTTTACCATGAAACTTGCATAGTTGGCACGAGCTGGGTAACAATTAAGAGTATCATTTTTCATACCATGCCAAATATTTTTCTACTTTACTTATTTCATATTTTGCATTTTGGACTTTCCTATTTAACTTGATTCAAATAGGCAGTTTTTGGTTTAGAAGAGTTTGGAAATAACAAATGTATTTGTTTTAGTCTTTACCTTATATATAAGTTTAAAGCAAAACTGATCACTGAAACAAAGCATGGGAAATAATTAGGAACTTTTTTCTTTTTTTGGTTTTCAAATTTTTTTAACGTCAAAAGAGTATGGAACTTTAAGGAGAGTAGAAGTGATCTAATGTGTAGGAAAATAATATACTGGGAACTATGTTCGGCAATCCAGCATTATGCGTTTGCTTGCCAGCCTGCCTTGCATGATTTCAAATACACTAAATAAAGTTTGCAGAAATTTCCAATGACAAGCATGAATTCAGAGTCTCTACTGCTAGTACAAGGAATGCATATAAGGTGTATGATTTGTTGAGAGCAGAATTAATGCAACTTAATTGAGTCTATTATTCTGTGGATGTTAATAGGGGACACTGCTGAGAAGTGAACACTGAGAGACAAAAGGAAAAAAGAAAGAAGGATATAGACCTGGGTTTTAGAAAGTTATAAATGAGGGCTTGATGTGAAAGCTCGTAGTTCCATTATATCTGTGAGTAACTCAGTGGTGCCTGTCCATATCAAATTCCTTCATCTGGCATGATTACCCAGTGGGAAAAAAGGAGTAAATGTGTTACTAAATTGTGTATGTCTTACTTAATTCCACTCAGCAATGTTTGGAGATTGCATCAGCATATAGCTAGGATTACCACCATCCTAAAATTTAATTGAAAAAGGGTAATATAAAATACATTAAATTAAAATACTTTTCTGTGGCAGAGCACGTTGGCTCATGCCTGCAATCCCAGCACTTTGGGAGGCTGAGGTGGGTGGATCATCTGAGGTCAGGAGTTTGAGACTAGCTTGGCCAACACGGTGAAATCCCCTCTCTACTAAAAATACAAAAATTAGCTGGGCATGGTGGCAGACACCTGTAATCCCAGCTACTCAGGAGGCTGAGGCATGAGAATCGCTTGAACCTGGGAGGCAGAGGTTGCAGTAAGCCGAAGTTGTGCCATTGTACTACAGCCTGGGTGACAAGAGCGAGACTCCATCTCAAAAAACAAAAAACAAAAAATAACAACAACAAAAAAACTGTTTTGTAAAAGGTATTAGGAAAGTGTTGGATAATCTTCTACCTGGAGAACTAAATAAAATCTCATAAATAGCAATCATATAACACTATCTCTTGGCCAGGCGCGGTGGCTCAAGCCTGTAATCCCAGCACTTTGGGAGGCCGAGACGGGCGGATCACGAGGTCAGGAGATCGAGACCATCTTGGCTAACATGGTGAAACCCCGTCTCTACTAAAAAATACAAAAAACTAGCCGGGCGAGATGGCGGGCGCCTGTAGTCCCAGCTACTCCGGAGGCTGAGGCAGGAGAATGGCTAAACCCGGGAGGCGGAGCTTGCAGTGAGCTGAGATCCGGCCACTGCACTCCAGCCTGGGCGACAGAGTGAGACTCCATCTCAAAAATAAATAAATAAATAAATAAAACACTATCTCTTATTATTGCCCACATCTAAGAAATCCTAAAGCCTAGCTGATTCTCTTTTCTTAAATGTCCACTCATGTTGTCAACTCACTGCCAACTACATTCCACTGCTACCGATCAAATTCTCAATGCTGCAGTTCCTTATCAAGTCTTACCTTCAAATTTATCTCTCTGCCTATAATTTTCTCTCCAAATCATTCTCCATATTGCCTCTAGAGTTAGTGCATTTGAAAACATTACCAAAAAATAAAATTGCAAAATTGCTCACTAACATCAGAGAGAGTCCGCATCATAAAGAAAGTGATTCTCAAATCTTTGTGTCCAGAAGATTTACCTAAGAACCTTGTAGTCTGGCTCAGAATAGGAACTCAAAACTATATGTTCTATAAACAAAGTCACATTTAGGTTTGGTCTTAAAGGACAAAAAGGTGTCATCTGGGTTAAAAGGTAAGAGAGGACATTCTAGGTGTAAACTATATTTTGCAGAAGAAAAAATATTTGGAAAAAGAATTTTAGTGAGTCTATAACATATTTTCTATTTTAAAGGTCTAAGGTATACATAAACCATAATTAACAAATGTCTAATAAAGTATAATGTATGTATAAACATATGGATGCATATATATATGCATATATAAAAGAATAAATTTAAAAAATAGATTTAAAATCTTTAACTCATGCAAGAAATACTAGCTATACCTGGAAACATCCTGCAACTTGTCATATTTTTCAAAAGATTTCTAATTATCTGAACTGAATTTTATTTTAAATTGATAACCTCAAAGAAGTATCAACTGGAATATCTTCTTTGATGTCACTGTCATCTGACTAATTTTCCCTGTTCAAACAACTGTAAAAGTGGGTCAATTATAAGTTATGAAGTAACTGTTTTCACATTTTTAATGATAGGCAGCACAGGATGGTGAACCGTAAGAGAAGGGAAACAAATGAGGCAAATGTTGAGAGTCAGTCCTCTACAGGTATTTCACATTTCTGTACATGTCAGCAGAAATACTGATACTGTTTTATCCAATCCTTCTTTTAAAGTACACTTATATAACAAACAGGCTTGGAAGAGAGAGTCCCTTCCTCCTGGGAAAAGGTTGGGCAGGTTTGCTTGCAAACCCAGTATGAAATACTGGAATTCCCTGTAATCCCAGCACTTTGGGAGGTTGAGGTGGGCGGATCATGAGGTCCGGAGATAAAGACCATTCTGGCCAACATGGTGAAAGCCCATCTCTACTAAAAGCACAAAAATTAGCTGGGCATGGTGGTGCATGCCTGTAATCCCAGCTACTCAGGACGCTGAGGCAGGAGAATCGCTTGAACCAGGGAATCAGAGATTTCAGTGACCCAAATCTTACCACTACACTCCAGTCTGGCAATGGAGCAAGACTCGGTCTCAAAAAAAAAAAAAAAAAAAAAAAAAAGAAAGATAAAGAAGAAAAGATTGGAATTCGCTAGGCTCTGGATTCTTTAGCTGTAACACAAACTCCCTGCATGTGTAGCATTCGCATTGGCCTTTCTGTGGGACTTCAGGGACAAGGGAAACTCACATAAAGTTTATTATGCTGCAGTACCATGAGTAATATAAAGTATTTTTGTCACTAACCCTGTATAGTGTCTTCTACCAGCAGCCATGAGACTATGGCAGGTTAACTAGTAACTTGTAAGTAGGGATAAATCTCAGACTCATCACAGATTTTGAAAATGAGTCACGGTTGCTCCAGCTTTTTGTCAAGGTCCCCTCTAGACTTGGAGTGGTCCCCCGCTTCTCACAAGGAAGACAAACTCAGAGCATGTTGGTTTTATTATGAGAGAGAGATATTAGAGTTTGGAACGATTTGATCTGCTGGGATTTGTGGAACAGAGCACCATAGAGAGAAGAGATACCTTGAAAAAAAGATCCAGAAATATCATAGGCAATGCCTTGAATGTTTCACATACACAAAGCTGCTCATGCATCGAGCAAGGCTCCAAGGGACCAAAGAACAATTTAAAATAAAAACAACATCTACCATAAAAAGAGCAATTGTTGGGAAACTTTGAGCTGAACGACCTGGGGTTGTGAGACACCTGAGTTTCAAACAATGACCATAGAGAGATTTCTTGAACACTCCAAGGATTGTATATATACTCCAGACAGGGAATACTTTAGGAATAGAGTTAATCTAGTCCTAGAGATAAGACTACTTCAGATTCATTCTAACAAAGCTAAAAAACAAACCTTATGGGATCAAGCTAATCTGGAAGTGAATTAATTTAATATTCTAATTGAGCAAGGAAGCAAAATATTGAAATATAAAAACCATAGCATCAATAATGTCTTTAAAAATTTATAGATAATGGAAGAAGAAAGAATGTGATCCATAATTGGGATAAAAATCAATAAATAGAAACAAACTAGAAATGTCAGTGATTTTAGAATCATCAAAGGACTTTAAAACAGGCACTAACAATATATTCAAAGATTGGAAGGAAAAATTGAACGTAATAAGGAAACTCACAGGGATATAAATAGAGAAACAGAAGATATAATAGAGAATCAACAGGAGATTCTAGAGATGAAAAATATAATCTCCTAAAAATGACAAATTCACTGAATCTACCTAATAGCAAACTAGAGACTTCAAATAAAAAGATAAATAAACTTGAAGAGAGGGCAATAGGAATTATACAAATTGAACATAAAGAGAAAAAGGGTTGAAAAAATAAACAACATGGTCCATGGCACAACATCAAGCAGTCTAATGTGCATGTAATTGAAGTGTCAGAATATGAAAATAGGGAAAGTGGAGCATAAAAAATAGGAAGGATTAATTGTTACACATTTTTATGAAAACTATAGGCCAAAATATCCAAGATGTTCAATGAACCCCAAGCAGAATAAAGAGATAAAACATCTCCAAAGCACATTACAATCAAATTGCTGATGCTCAGTGATATAAAGAAAATCTTAAAAGCAACATGTAAAAATGGACATATTGCATTTGTTACCAGAAACAATGATAAGAGTAACCACTGCATTTTCATAAGAAACCAAATTGTGATAATTTATAAAATATATTAAAATATAATTATATTTACTTTGTGAGCATATGCAATTTTTAAAATGTCTTTACATTATTTGAGAAAATATGGAAGATCTCTTTCTCCCTAAAAGAATGTCTTTCCTTGTCAGTTTCTGCTCCTAAACTATTCATGTTTAAATTATTTTGGTTGAAATTTGTGATCGTTGATTTTAAGTGTCAACTTGATTGGGTTAAGAGATACTCAGATAGCTGGTGAAGCATTATTTCTGGATATGTCTATGAGGGTGTTTCTGGAAGAGACTGGTATTCGAATCAGTGAACTAAGATCTGTCCTCACCCAGTGTGGACACACCCCACCTAATTGGCTGAGGGCCTAGACAGAACACAAAGGGAGAGGAAAGGCAAATTGGCTGTCTCTTTTTTCCAGAGTGGGGATGCCTTTCTTCTCCTACATCTTGTACAACAGAACTCCAAGTTCTCTGGCCTTTAGACTCTGGAATTTGCACCAGCTCTCCCCCAAAGTTCTCCTGCCTTTGGCCTCAGTTTAAGAATGACTAGCTTTACTGGTTCTGAGACTTTAAGAGCTGGACTAAGCAACGTTACAAGTTTCACTGGTATTTCAGCTTTTGGATGGCATTTGGTCAGACTTTTCAGCCTCCATAATTGCATAATCTAATTGCCTTTATAAAGCCTCTTTATATCTATCTATCTATCTATCTACCTACCTACCTACCTACCTACCTATCTATGAATTATCTATCTGTCTATCTATATAATGTGTATATATAGCCTATTGGTTCTCTCTATCTGGAGAACTGTAATACAAAAGTTTTTTAAGGTACAATATATTTCAATCAAATAGTTAAATTTATGAAAACTAAATGCAGAAAATATTTTTCAGTAATTTTTGCCATTTTGAGAGATTATATATCCAGTTGATTTTTTTCTGGAGAAACAGTTGAGAGAAGACAGAAAAATATAGTAATTTTAGTAATAAAGCAAGTTACATAGTAGAATACAGCGGCAAATATTGATCACCAGCACCCTCAATCTCAGCATACATATTAAGCATAAAAATAAACAAAGCCCATGTTTTGCTCTCAAGTTTATCCTTAAACTGCTATAAATTTCTATTCCATGGGCACAAACTTTCTACTGCTTATATCTCCCCAGACATGCATGTTTAGCTGTGTCCTCTTAAAGCTAATTATATATATATTATTCAACATCCCTGGTGTTTTTGTTCTAATGTTAAAGCTTTCAGGTGTAAATATTAACTATGATTATATAATTGTATAATTTAGGCTTCAGCCATAAGAGGAATCTAAGGAACGCCAGGCTGTTTCTTGTGTCCCTGAACTCATTCTATGTAGGAAATTACTTACTCAGTACATGCATTAAGTTAAATAAAGAATGAATATTACAGGATAACAGGCAGCCGGGAAAGACAGGTAATTCAAGGATACATCTGAATTCAAATTAAGCACACATCATAAGGACCATGATAAAGTATGATTTAACTAAATAGAAGAATCTAGAATCAAGAAAAGTAGGAACACATAATAGGCCCGTCGATGAGACACACAAATGAATTTATTCACACTCACGATTTTGATGAATACCGGTTGTAGGGTAAAAGTAGTGTTGTGAGTGAAAATAATTCTATAACCACAGAAAGTAGTTCAGTATTATCATTAAAAGTTCAAATAATCCATAACCTGTGACCAGCAATTTCATACCTAGGTAAATACATTACAGAAACTATTGTAGCTGTGAACAGAAGATGTGTACAAAAATGTTTTTAACTTCAATATTGTTTAAAGCAAAAATAAATATTCATGTAGTAAAAATGAATTGTAGATTCATCATAATCACCAATGAACATAAAATTGAAACCTAAATAAACAAATCACAGAGGAATACATGAGAAATGATTTAATTAATTCAAAATTTCAAATAAAACTAAGCTATATATGTTGTTGTCTTATATGCTATTATGAAATGATACAAATGAGATAATACCATAAATCAAACTAAGAGAATGAGTTCTACAAAGTAATGAAGGTATTTTCTTTTGAGGTTTAGGAGAGAAATGTGATTGGAGGAGGACATATGGAAGACTTGAAACGAACAGTTTACCTCTTTCAGCTGGGTACATAGTAAATACATGGTTTTTTAGTATGTTTGTATTTTTTGTTTTTGCTCGGATGTAGTTTGACACACTGTAGAGTGTGGTGTTTGAAAACATGGCATGGTTAAGTTAAATAGACTTAATTAAAACTGTTTTCACTACTTATTAGCTTGTAGCTTTCAGCTTATTCATTATAGGGATTAATGTGATGCTGGATATAAGGTATTTTGAGGTTCCAATAGGATATGAGTAAGTTGCTGTTCAGAATTTTCTGAGTATTCAAAAATAGTATGCATTGTAGAAGCAATATATTCATTTACAATTTGGTCTTTGCTACCCATTAACTTGGCTTCCTGTGTGATACAAATGCATCGGCAGTATTGGTTTTAAAATTATTTCTTGAACTCAGGGTTTATATTGATTAGCCTACTAAGAGGGTTTTTGTTTCTTGGAGGAATTGCACAGCTGGAAAAAAATGTAATAAAGAAACTAGTAAAATAACAAACTTCTTTAGAACTTATGCTTATCCTTAAGGTACTATTTTGGCACCAAATAGGAAGAAAGTAAGAGGATATTTAAACTACCACTCATATATCCCATTTTCTTTTATTCTTCTAACTCATATTGAATACTAAACATATTTTATATCCTAGATTTTATTTTTTGAATGTTGGATAAATTATATCTTTCTCATTTCCACATTGTATTTCACTTTAAGCTCTAAAAATTACCTAAAATCAGGAAAATAACATAAAAAAAAGAACATTAGAAAACTTTCACTGCAGAATTGGACTTTAAGTTTCAGTGGTTATTAATGCCTTATTGGAAGATCGAATTGGACATTAAGCTTCCTTTCTATTATATTATATTCATGGAATTGTATAATTTAGGCATAATAATAAGGAAAATCATGGTCATTGCTCAAAATCTATTCAAATCCCCTCTATATAAGAGTAGAAAACAAACAAACAAAAAAATAATGATCATACTACTGATGACTCAAATTTTGAATTGTGTGAATTTTGGAGGACTAATACAATTGGATAATTCAATGCCCTGATAAAAGTATTTTCAAAGGAAAAGGTTATATATTTGTTTTTTCTTTTTTGAGATGGCGTCTCGCTCTGTCACCAGGCTGGAATCCAGTGGCATGAGCTCGGCTCACTGCAAACTCTGCCTCCCGGGTTCAAGCAATTCTCCTGCCTCAGCCTCCAGAATAGCTGGGATTACAGGTGCATGCCACCATTCCCAGTTAATTTTTGTATTTTTAGTAGAGACGAGGTTTCACCGTGTTGGCCAGGATAGTCTCCATCTCTTGACCTCATGATCCGCTTGCCCCGGCATCCCAAAGTGCTAGGATTACAGGTGTGCCCCACTGCGCCCAGCCGAAAGGGTTATATTTTGATGTCCCCCACTCAGGATTTGAAAACAAATCAGTGCTGCATGCCATGAGAACAGGTAGTTTTAGACTGATGGTAGTCTAAAATAATAACTGAATATGTACTTGCAAGCAACAAAAAAATAAATATGCTTTTAACATGACGCTTTTAGAGTACCCAAACGAGTTAACATCTAAAACTGAATCATTAGCCAAAATGCTTGATCATAAGTTTTCTACAAGGAAAGATATTATTAAAGAACATATCAGATGCCATAAGAATATTTCTCTTTAGAGTTAGGCCACAACTCTAGTACATGATAATATTGTGTTATAGAACACTGACAGAAGCCAAAAGCTAACCAAATAATAAAAATGAAGGCATATATCATTATCTGGAATAATGTTAGTTCAGCAATAAGCAACATGGGAAATAGTATCCAAAAAACAGACCTTTAGCATTATGGGTAGCATCAAGAAAAGTATGGTGAGAAGAGACATTTACCACTTTGGGATGCAAATTAAGCACACTTCTTAAACTAATGAAGAATTTAATGAGAATGATGTTCTTAATTAACAGAGGATCTGCGTTCCAGGAATTGTTCTAAGTTCTTTTCGTGCATCATATCATGAAATCACATTATCCTATGAAATAGGAACTATTATTATCTCCATTGTACATATGAGAAAACAGAGGGTGAAATACATTAAGCAACTTATTCTAGTCATATCACTAGAGGTAGAACTAGAATTTAAATGCAGGCAATTTGAAGCTAGAGATTAGAGGACTCAGAACATGATACCCAAAAATATGGCATTTTGACATATTGGGTATTTTAAGCTGAAGGAAACTGAGGAAACAACAGAAGCAGAAAGATCATTCTGTTACTTTCTTCCACGTCTCTGTGTGAAGACAGGCCATAGAGAATTCTTGGACCTACTTCCACTGAAACTTCATCATAAGACACTCATGTGACAGATGTCCTACCCTATATCCAGAGGAAAGAAATGAAAGCACAGAGATACCAAGAAGAGTTTGAATAGACAGGTCTTGCTAAGTTTCTCTGTTTATTACTATTAGATCATAACTCCTTTTGTCCAATCGTACTTCTATACAATTGTCCAGTCTTCATTAAATATAAGCTTAAAATAGTTTTCCCTGGGTCCTTGGGCCTTTATTTCTGACAGCTCCTGGGTCATGTAAAAATCTGGCTAAATAAATGTTACATGCCTTTCTTCCATTAACCTATGGTTTACTGTAAGGGTGTCAGCAATGAACCTTGTGATGGGTAAGGAAAATAGATTTCTTCTCTACAGAGTCTTGTCCATTTCACAATAGTATCTCCTCATGAACTCAGTATTTAATTGAGCCAACTTTGAGAAACAACCTAACCAGAAACATTGGTTGAGGCAAGGATGATGGAATATTTAGTCATACATTTTTAAGTAGTTGTCAAATGGCACTCAAATAGGAGCAAGCCCCGGCAGGAAGAGTAGAGTGATGGATATTCATGCAGGTTATGAGTTAAGGAGTCTGTTAGTAAATCATATATCTTTCAGGAAATTTACTTATAGGCAGAAGGACCTAGATACTAGATAATTAGATTATTCAAGTAGAAAGATCTCTTTACAACATCAGGATAAGATGAGAGGGATGAAGGGACAGAAAATTTAAAAAGCAATTTTTGCAGTATGATTACTAAAAAAATTAATTACTTGGTAGTCCTAGGCATTATAAGAAATTCTAAGAGAACCAAAACATAACCTCTTCCTTTATGTAACCTATAGTCCAACACGGTAAATGATTTATGCATAAAAAGAACTTAAAAATTACTGATGGTTGGTCTACCTAATCATAAGTGTTCTTAGAATATGGGAAATTCAGTTCTGCTTTCTAGATCTGATATATTGTATAAAAATTATTCTGAGATAAAGAACATGGTTCACCAAGCCTCCGAGAATATATGAGTGAAATTTGTCTAACAGTACCTTCTCATTTCCAGTACTTCCTCAGTATTTCTCCCATTCCCACATGTGTATCTATCTTTTGTGATGAAATCAACACCACACTGGGTTTTGGTTTCTGTGATGAGATCAACACCACATTGGGTTTTGGTTTTAGGACACAAAAATGCTAGTATACGTTTTAGTATTTTAAATTACAAGGACAGTAAATATTGTGATTTTTGACACTATAAAATTATGGTTTAGTGCTAATTGCCAGTTTACAACATAATTTCCTTATTAATGCCTACTAATTGTCAATTAAGTACTCATAGAGGAGAATGGATTTTAAAACCAAAAATGATGAATGCATTCTTCCTCATTAGGGTGGAAGTGAGATCATTTACCATGCTATTAGGCTAGTGGGAAGTGCAATATTTCATCAAAGGCCAGTAATAATTTGCAGACCTCAAGTTGCTTCAGATATCAACTGGCATTTACCATCTCTGCCAAAATTTGAATGAACCCTTATAATACGAGTCAGACTGAAGTACATGACACCATGGTTAGGGATAATTGGTGTTAATTTTTATCAAGTACTTGATAACTTCTAAATCTTTAAATACATCTTTGAAACAGATAATTGCATGATTAAAAACTGGGTTTTATTTTTGAATAATTTATCTTTAGAATAGTTTTATATTTGCAGAAAAATTGTGATGATAGTATAGATGGTTTGCATCTACCCCACTCCTAGTTTCTCCTATTATCCACATTGTCCATTACCACTGCATATCTTTTATGATTAATTAACCAATACTAATACATTATTGTTAACAAAAGTCCATACCTTATCTAGACATACTTAATATTTTACCTAATGTTCTTTTTCTGTTCCAGGACTCCATCCAGGAATCACTACTATATTAAGTTTTTATGTCTCCTTGTAGGTTCCTTTACACTGTGACATTTCATAACAATGTTTCCTATTTTTCATGACTTTGACAGTTTGGGCAATTAATAATGGTCAGGAAATTTTTAGGATCACCGTTTATTGAAAATTTTGGATGTTATTCTTATTACTGGACTGGTTTTCTGGAATTTAGGAAGGAGGATAACAAGGTAAAGTGGCATTTCCATCATGCCATATCAAGATAACATACTACTAACATGACTTATGGCTATTGATGATGACCTTGATCACCTGGCTGAGGTAATATTTTGCAGATTTCTCTACTTTAAAGTTACCCAAAAATATAGCCTCTTCCTATATGTAACTCATAATCTAGTCTTATGCATGAATGGATTTTTTAAAATGACTGATGGTTGGCAAGGCACGGTGGCTCATGCCGGTAATCCCAGCACTTTGGGAGGCTAAGGTGGGTGGATCACTTGAAGCCAGGAGTTTGAGATCAGTCTGGCCAACATAGCAAAACCCTTTCTCTACTAAAAATACAAAAAATTACCTGGGCCTGGTAGCACATGCCTGTAATCCCAGCTACTAAGGAGCCTGAGGTATAAGAATTGCTTGAACCAGTGAGGCAGAGATTTCAGTGAGCCGAGATCGTGCCAATGCACTCCAGCCTCGGTGACCAAGACTCTTTCTCAGAAAAAAAAAAAAAAAAAGAAGAAGAAGAAGAAGAAGTTACTAGTTGTTATCTAACCATGATACTCTACTGTACATGGAAGTCGGTAAGCACAGCCCACACTTAAGAAACAGGAGTTATGCTATGCCTCATATAGGGAGCAATATCCATAGAAATTATTTGTACTTCTACACAATTAGTGTCTTCTCCATCATTCATTAAAATTTTCATCTATGTATTCACATTAGTATGAAAAGCTTTTTCTGTCTTTATGTAGTTTTAAGCTTCTTTTCATATTTTTTTTCAGAAGGTCCACTGTTGATGAATTCCTCCGTTTTAGTTTGTCTGAGCAATTATTTATCGTTTACTTTTTATAGATAATTTTGTTAGGTATAGAATAACAAATAAGCAAATAGTTTCAAAATTTTGCCCTAGTCTTTCCTTTCTTGCAAGGTTTCTGATTAGAAGTTCAGTGTAATTCTCATCCTTGTTTCTCTAGTCACCGGCCACTTTAAAGTTTTCCTTATTGTTTTTGGTCTTCTGCAGTTTGAATATTATATGCCTGAGTACAAAGTTTATAGATATAAATGTGTATATAAATCTTGCTTGGTGTTCTCTGAGCTTCCTGGATCTATAGTTTTGTGTCTGTCATTAATTTTGCAAAATTATTGACCATTACTATTTCCAACATTTATTCTATTCTGACCCTCTTCTACTCTAGTATTCCAATTACATGTACTGAAATTGTCCAACAGTTCTTGGGTATTGGCATCTATTTTTTCGCTTTTATTTTATCTTTGCATTTCAGAAAATAGAACTATTTTTTAATAATGTCCCCAAAATTTAAAAATGGCAGAAATAATTGATATTGCCTTGTTGAGAATATGTAAAATAATACACCAAAGTATATGATGAGATGAGTTGTTGTGATGATAATGGTAATGGTAATAAAGCAACTATAAAAAAGATGAATTTATTATTAAGATTGACCTTAAGGCTATATGCTTTCAAAAGACAATTGTGCTTCTTTTTGGATAAAATATATTGGCAAGTTTTTACTCTTATGTATCAATTTCTTTATTCAACAAAATGTTATTGGTATGTACTAAAGTGCAAATAATTTGCTCAGGCTAAGCATAAAAATATAAAAATCTATTTCCTGACCCTAACGTTGAATAACTTAAATATAATAAACTGAATATTATAAGAAAGGAAATGAACAGCTAATGAAAAAATAAAATTTGGAAAACTAAATAATGCATCTATCATAGAGCATAGAAGAAAGCTTGCTTTATAATGCTACAGAATTCAGAGAGAACTTCACAGAAAAGGCAGTTATTGAGGAGTTTCTTGAACAATCTGTCAGAATTTCGCCACTTGGGCAAAGATAAGAAGACATTATACTTATAGGTTATAAGATTTGTTAAGAATGAATGAGAAAGACCAGGATAATTATGAGGTATAAATTGTGTAGGATTTGTAAACTGTAGAATGTAAGAAGGGGGATTATAGGAAGTAAAGCAGACATACAAGCAAGGACCAAGTCATACAGGGCTTTCCAGAGTGCGAGTTTGAGGAGATGCTACATGAATATTGTGGAATACATTTCTGGTACCTATAGTAGTGTAGCTTTTTAAGGGAATTAGTATTCTCTTGTAAGAAGTCAGCTGCAGGAAATAAAGATAAAAGCATGTAAATTTTTATCTAATAAAGCTAATTGTCAAAGAAGAGGAACAGTAATCCATAGAACATGATGCTCTCTTGAATACTTTGGGAGGTTTTAGGCAACTCTGAGTATCCTGATTTTCAAAACCTTGAAATACTTCCCACTTACTCTGCTTTACCTGAAAAAACAAAACAAAATCCAAAAACCCAAAAACATTATATTGTAGACAAAATTACCACTTCTCCTCAAGTCTTCCCCTCGTTAGGAACCACTTAATAATTTACAGTTTCATAACAGAATATCCACCACCAGAAAATATTCACCACCCCTGTGCTGACAGCACATGGTAACATAACTTGTGGGACAAGAATAAACATGATTTTATGTAGTTAATATGCACACATACTAGACAGTGGTCATTAAGCCACCAAAGCACAACAACCCGACAACTTCAGTGAAGTTTCTGAGATGCTGAACTATATAAAGTAAAAAAAAATAGAACTATTTATATTAAACCATGTGGTCACTAGGATCTCTTGCAGGAGATTGATTGAGAAAGGACATTGGTTGAATTCATTTGGTTGATCAAAATCCAGAAAATCTAATATAAGTATGATCTCAACACTATAAATAAAAGGCAGGATTTGTAGGCATATTACTTTTTGTAATTATCTAAATACATGTTTGAGAAAATAACTAGCAAGCTATGACTTTACAACTAATTTCATTCATTGAAACTTTATGTATATATATATAATTTAATCTAATGAACAAAACCCCTCCTATTCCCCATGCTTAATCATACAGGCATATGAATATGAAAAATTCATTTCCATATTTGGTGATTAAATGAAATGTATGCAACATTCCAAGCAGATTGGGTTGAACCATTTCCTTCCACACAGATGTTTTGCTACCAAGTTGATGGTATTTCTTTTTATAATATAGAGCAATATAATTTTATAGTTCATTGCTGAACATTTCATTAAATCATAAAATAATAATTCAATTAAATCATCAAAGAGTATATTGTGATAATTCAAATTATGTTTTAACAGCCTCATTACTATAATTAGTCTTAGATAACCAACATGATTGGGCCCTAGTAAGATGAGATTTAATTGGCTCATTTCCATAATTTGAGCTACCCTATTTAACTTATCACTTTTCTCTTTTAAAAACAAAGTTGTTTCATTTTCACAGAATAAGCTTTTTGAATAAGACATGAGATGTAGAATTTCAGTGAAACTTAAGCACTGGTCTCCATTTATCCATGAGATTAAACCCAATGGACCTCCTCCTTAATTTTAATTACTGATCCAGGATGTAATACACGTTTTGCCTCTGGCATGTCTAGATAATTCAGCTCTGTCTATCTCTGGGATTTTAGTCTTTAAAAACAAAAAGAAAAAGGAGGAGTTACTTCTCCTCACATGGACATTAAAATAATAAAATCAGGTTATAGATTTCTAAATATACGACATTTTCAAATTTAATTTCTAAAATGCCATAATGGTTCTGCTAAAGCTCTGGTAATTTAGGATTTGTGTGTGTGGTATTCTAATTACTGGAGTTAAGACAATATCCTTATTAGCAGCTGCCTGGCCTAATTCAGTGTCACTGAGGATCTTAGTGATACTCTCTGATAGGAAATGTGGAGTCAACTCATGAAGAAGAGCAGTACAAGATGCAGGAAATGCTTCATCTGTAAACAATGAAAAAGAACTAGAAGTGATCAAAGATGTATGACAGCATCCCATTAAAAAGTTTTACTCAGGAACTCCAGCAATAGATTTGTGCTAAGGAATATATTGTGTACCTGAATATAGTAAAGTGGTCAATTTGGGAATAAAAATTATATATATATATATATATGTGTCATTCCTACTTTCTAAATAAAGATATCATAACTTTTCATAAATGCCACCTCTGTAAATGAAGTGAAAATATCAGACATTTCTCCTTCCTAAATTTATTCTCATTTGTCTCACCCAAATCCCCATCTTTTTATAGATTTACAATATTTTATTTAGTTACTATTTTATAACATTGATTTATTGCCTTTTGGTTGAAAGTATGAGTTGTGTACATTTGCTCAGTTCATTGCAGAATCTTTGGCACCCTGGGCTAAGGACAAAATACCCACATTGCATCACCTTTACAGTAATAGCCAAAAATGCTGCCACACTTTTTCACCACCCCCCACCCCCTGGAGGGTACGTAATTCTCACTCTACTTTAAAATAACATAATACCATACAAACTTACTACTAGGTATGGTTCTTAAAATAGTGTGATTTATCTTTTCTTGTTTTTTTTTTTTTTTTTCTTTCTTTCTGAGACGGAGTCTCCGCTCTGTCACCCAGGTTGGAGTGCAGTGGCGCAATCTCGGCTCACTGCAAGCTCCACCTCCCGGGTTCACGCCATTCTCCTACCTCAGTCTCCCAAGTAGCTGGGACTACAGACACCTGCCACTATGCCCTGCTAATTTTCTTTTTTGTATTTTTAGAAGAGAGGGGGTTTCTCTGTGGTAGCCAAGATGGTCTCCATCGCCTGACCTCGTGATCCGCCTGCCTCGGCCTCCCAAAGTGCTGGGATTACAGGCATGAGCCACCGCACCTGGCCCTGGGTTTTTTGTTTGTTTGTTTTATAATTTAACTTTTGAGTTGAAGGGCACATGTGCAGGTTTGTTATATAAGTAAAATTTTGTCATGGGGTTTTCATACAGATTATTTCATCACCAAGTATTAATCATGATCCCCCCTCTCCTTCCATCCTTCATGCTTTAATAGGCCCCATGTCTGCTGTTCCCCTCTATATGTCCGTGTGTTCTCATCATTTAGCTCCCTCTTGTGAGAACATGCAGTATTTGGTTTACTGTTCCTGTGTCAGTCTGCTAAAGATAATGCACTCCAGCTCCATTCTTGTTCCTGCAACGAACATTACTGCATGTACCTTTTTATTGCTGTATAGTATTCCTTGGTGTATATGAACCACATTTCCTTTATTCAATCTACCATTAATGGGCATTTAGGTTGATTACATCTCTTTGCTATTATGAATGGCACTGTGATGAACTTATCCATTAATGTGTCTTTATGGTAGAAAAATTTATATTCTTGTGGGTATATACCCAGAAATGGGATTGCTAGGTTGAATGTTAATTCTATTTTAAGTTCTTTGAGGAACTGCCACACTGCTTTCCACAATGGCTGAACTACTTTACACTCCCATCGACAGTGTATAAGCATTCTCTTTTCTCTGCAACCTCACTACAATCTGTTATTTTTATTTTTTAATAATCATTCTGACTGGTGTGACATGGTGTCTCATTGTGGTTTTCATTTGCATTTCTCTAATGATTAGTGACATTCAGCATTTTTTCATATGCTTGTCAGCTGCATATATGTTTTCTTTTGACAACTGTCTGTTCATGTACATTGCCTGCTTCTTAATGGGGTTGTTTTCTGCTTGTTAATCTAAGTTCCTTATCTATTTTGGATATTAGACTTTTATCAGAAGAATAGTTTGCAAATATTTTTTCACATTGTGTAGGTTGTTTACTTTGTTCTTAATGTCTTTTGGTATACAGAAGCTCTTTAGTTTAATTACAGTCCATTTGTCAATTTTTGTTGTTGTTGCAATTGCTTTTGATATCTTAGTCATTAAATTTTGCCCATTCCTATTCCAGCGAGGTGGGCAGCTCCAGGTGCTGGCATGGGCATTGATTCCCCGCAAGGCTGTAGCTGGACCAGGTGAGTTGCAAGCAGCTTTCACAGCTGGCACCAGGGATTGTGGTGGCACTCAGAAGCTTAGAGATGTCAGGAACTGCAGACGGTCAAAGAGGGTGTCATAGCCTTGGCTTGGGAACCTCCTAAGTCGGAGCTGCGTGAAGGGCCTCAGCTCTTCTCTCCTTCTCTCTTCTCTCCTTCTCATCACCTACAACATGGCGAGCAAGGGTTGTGTTTCAGCCCTGTTTGTGCTACAGTTCCTTCACCCCCCCACCCCCATTTATCAGTTCCCAAGTTCTTGCCCTGCATCCAGGAAGAATTGGGTACTCAGAGAGTGGAGAGTGAGCAAGGTGAAGAGTTGATTTATTGGGTGACAGAACAGCTCAGAGGAGACCCACATTGGTTAGCTCTTCTCCACAGGCAGGTTATCCTGCTGGAGTCTGACTGAGTCCTGAGGTTTTTGTGGGCTTCAGAGGGGGGGAAGTATGTGCTGATTGGTCCATGGGCAGCCATAAGCTGCCTGGAAAAAGCACCAGAAGTCCTCACTCTGATTCACAGACTGACTTGCCTGGCCCCCAGGCCTCAGGTTGTCCCTGGCTTGAAGGTGGAATTTCACTGCAGACCCATCCCTTTCTGACCAGGACCCTGTCTGCCTCCTGCTGTCATTAACCAGCCATAGCCTCCAGGCTGTTTGTGCCAACGGGTGCCTGCAAGTCCATGCCAACCCACCTGAGGGCATGCACACCCAGTCAGGTTGTGAAGCACCCGGGCTCGCCTACAACTTTGCTCCAAAATTGGAGTAGGCACTGGGAGTGAGAAGAGGCCAGGCAGTGGAAGCAGGAACTTCTGAGCCTGCCGAGACATGGGAGTTTCCCAGGCCCCTGAGAATGCAGAGATGCCCAGGTCCACAGCCATGGCTTGGCAGCTGCAGCTGTATTCAGGAGGGCAGGATTCCTGCCACTCCAATGTGGAAGGGGGCGGGGCTTCAGCCCTTTCCCTGCTCCCACCGGATTCCTGGAGTGCACACCCATGACCTCACCTCCTCTACTGCGGCCAGCCTCGTGGCAGGGGCCACTCCAGATGGTATCAATCCAGCTGTTCTCATCAATTTCAACAAAATATCTAAACAACTAAATTTTTTCAGCTGCCTTCTTTTGACAGATGCTTAGAAATAAATGCATGAGCATATCCGAATGAATTAACACACTGGTCATTTCCTCCAGTACAGTTACACAGAGCTTATTTCTGCCGGCAAGTGAAAACAACATATCTTAAAACTTAAAGCTAAAGTGTTCTCTGATTTTTGTCTCAAGTGGTGACTCAGATCCGTAACTGTTATGCCTATCAACTTGTATGAACATTGATTTTAGCTCTGGAATGTGCCATCTTGAACATTTTACCAGTTGACTGGGCTTTGTGCAAATGTTTATTATTTCTACCCTATCCTACTTCTCTTTCTGCTCTTTATTCTTGATCAGTTATATTCGCTTGGGGATCAAAGCACTTGCTTTAATGGGTTTTTCCATCTCTGTTGTCTTCTTTTCTGCTTCCACCACTTGCAGCTGTTTCCTAATATCTTTCCTGCATGTATGAAAAAAGACAAAACCTTGAGAGGTACATGAAATAATTCAGGGAATATTCTTCTAAGTTTAAGAGGCCAAATGTTCAAGGAACTCTTCTACAGGGAAGTAGCTTAATAGTCTTTCATATGTACAGGTTTGAAAGATTTAAATAAATGGACTTTGACCCAATGCTCAACCAAGTTATTATTCCATCATTATAGAAATATGTAGATTATAATGGTAATTTTATTATGAAATATGTGTCAGTATACCTGACATCATATATAATTTTTACAATATGTTGTAATCAATTTTATTTCAGTTGGTTTGGGCGATACCTTATACCTGTTAAGGACAATCTGAAAAAATTAACTCAGAGACAAGATCCATTGAGGGTATAAAATTTCAAATTACGTATGTAACTTGGATATACTAACCAACTAAATTTTGTTAAAATCTTTCACTCCAAAATCACATTAAATAATAGACCCTAAGCCCACAGTATATTTTTAATCAAAACCTTTTACTGAATAATTAAAAGGGATATTAAGTTATTTATATGGTTGAGGGTTAATCAGATTGTTTATATTTAAAAGCAATATGAAATTAACATTATTGATTAGAGGCCCTATATTAATATTTCTGTATTTGAGAAAGTTTTCTTTTCCAACTTTCGAAGGGACAGCTGGATTTTTAAGTCATTTTCAGCATTTGATCCTAAATAATAATAATAATCAAATGTGTTTATGTATTTTACAATTATAACTTTGAAATATGTATAATATTAATATGTGCAAAAATAAGAAATATATTGCACATATTATATACTTAATGTTGTAAACAGTTTACCCATGTTAACACCTTTTGTCTTCCTAGTAATCCTATGTAATAGATACAATTCTTATTACCACTTTATGGACGAGACAAATAAGACATGAAGAGCCAAGATTCAAACCAAGAATTGTAGTTCAAGGCAATATGCATGTAATCCCTACTCGATAATACAGCTCTGCATAAATAACATGAATAAAGAACATGAGAGTTTTTAGAGTTTATTTTTGATGTCTCAAAAGACATTAAACATCAAGGGAGCTTTCTCTCTTAAACGTTTGCTTCTTTTCATAGTCCAAACACTAATCCATAATAAATGTTTCTTCCAACTGAAGAACATTTATTATTGCTAGAGGCTTTAAAATAAACTATTTCTAACAGCATAGGAAATTGAACAATGCTGGTTCTTAGAGTCAGTGTGTTTTTGTTTGTAGAAAATGCTTTTAGCAATTTGTGCAATGCTTGCCCTCAAAGTCAATATGTATTTTTTAAAGTATAATCTAAAATGGAGAAAATATTGAGATATTTCTTAGGTATATTGTTAATATTTTCTGTACTGTACACTACCTAAATAATGAAAGGTATATTAATAAGAGTGAGAATAAAAATAAATCTCAATGGAGTATACTATTTTAATTTTCTACTGATGTAAAATATATCATCAAAAATTTACTGGCTCAAAACAGCACCAATTCTTCACTTTTCAGGCTGTGGTGTGACCAAGTTCACGAGGTATCTACTGGAGTGTCAAGATAGATAAAAAGTTTAAAATATTCTTAGTGACATGGTTTGCAGTTCGGGCTGAATCTGAATTTCTGTTAAAAGGAACAAGGGCTCCTTGGAGAAATGGCTGATTCTTGGACTGGTTGGGATAAGAAACATACAAGATAAGCCTGGAGCACATTTTAACTCCATAAAATAAAGAAGTGTCAAAAGAACAAAAAAGAAATGATCCATAATCTTGGTGGTGGTATACCAAAAGGATTCAAAGAAAGGGCTCCCAAAGGCCAAAGGTGGAACAAGTTAAGAAACAAAATAAATAAAGTAGCATTGACCTATAGCCCAAAGTTTAAAATAGATATAAACAAATCCATGTGTTATTTATTCAACATAAAATTGAATAAGTAAATGGGGAGAATAGAAAAATCTTTCTTTCAGAAGGACTCCAAATAAATTATGTTAATACTGTGCCTTCGAGAAGGAAGAGCGTAACTCTTTATTCCTTAAGTGTGGGCTGCACACAGTGACTTTCTTTCAAAGAAACCCTGTTACTACTAAAAATATAAAAAATTAGGTGGGTGTGGTGTTACACACCTGTAGTCCCAGCTACTCAGGAGGCTGAGTCAGGAGAATTGCTTGAACCCAGGAAGTGGAGGTGGCAGTGAGCTGAGATTGCACAACTACACTCCAGCCTGGGCAACAGAGGGAGACTCTGTAAAAACAAACAAACAAACAAACAAATAAAAACTCTTCAAAGGACAAGCTGACTCTCTTGTTAGGGATAATATTTAAAATAAAAGTATTTTAAATATTAATGAAAACTCTTAAAGCTGGTGCTTTAAGTTGAAGCTGATGCTAACTTACTCCAAAAATGCTTGGGCCCTTAAGAGTTGTGCTTACTCTATCTTCCTGTGCTCTATAAATAGAAAAATGAAACCTGAATGACTACACATCTGTTTAAATCATATTTTATAGAATATTTTAAGTATATTGGGACACATTGCTCAGAAAAAAGATTCCTTTCAAAACAGTACTGTTCATTGACAATTTTTCTGGTCACCCAAGAGCTCTGATGGAGCTGTACAAGGAGATTAATGTTTTTATTTCTTCTACCACAACATCCATTCTACAGATTTTGGATCAAGGTGTAATTTCTACTTTTAAATTTCCTTATTTCAGAAATCCATTTATTAAGGCTAAAGCTGCCAAAGATCATGATTCCTCAGATGGATCTGGGCAAAGGCAAATGGAAACCTTCTGGAAAGGATTTACCATTTTAGATGTCATTTAGCACATTTGTGATTCATGAGGTATCAGGGGAACCAGTCCCCAATATTTCAACATAGGTTCTTTTCTATTTTCCCTAAGTGTCGGCCTGTCAGATAAATAAAGAGAAAGAGTATAAAAGAGAGAAATTTTACAGCTGGGTCTCCGGGGTGATATCACATGTTGGCAGGTTCCATGATGCCCCTGAGCAGCAAGACAAGCAGGTTTTTATTAGGGGTTTCAAAAGGGGAGGAGTGTACGAATAGGGAGTAGGTCACAGAGATCACATGCTTCAAATGGCAATAAAAGATTACAAGTGGAGAAGGGCAGAGCAAGGTCACAAGGCCAGGGCGAAATTACTGAGGTTCCATGTCCCACTGTGCACGCATGGTCATTGATAAACATCTTAACAGGAAACAGGGTTCAAGAGCAGAGAACCGGTCTGACTAGAATTCGCCAGGCTGGAATTTCCTAATCCTAGCAAACCTGAGGGTGCTGCAGGAGACCAGGGAGTATTTCATCCTTTATCTTCTACCACATGAGGCAGACACTCCCAGAGGGGCCATCCACAGGCACCCACTGGGGAATGCATTCCCTTCCCAGAGTTATTCCTTACTGGGAAAAGAATTCAGCAATATTTCTCCTACTCATTTTCTGCAATAAGAAAAATATGACTCTGTTCTGCCCAGCCCCACAGGCTGACCTTATGGTTATCTCCTTTGTTCCCTGAGCATCGCTGTTATCCTGTTCTTTTCAAGGTGCCCAGATTTCATATTGTTCAAACACACATGCTTTACAAACAATTGGTGTAGACAGCAAAATCATCACAGGGTCCTGAGGTGACATACATCTTGAGCTGACAAAGATGATGGGATTAAGAGATTAAAGTTAAGACAGGCATGGGAAATTATAAGAGTATTGACTGGGGAAGTGATAAATGTCCATGAAATCTTCACAATTTATGTTCAGAGATCACAGTAAAGACAGGCATAAGAAATTATAAAAGTATTAATTTGAGGAACTAATAAATGTCCATGAAATCTTCACAATTTATGTTCTTCTGCCACAGCTTCAGCTAGTCCCTCCATTTGGGGTCCCTGACTTCCTGCAACAATGGGGGGTGGTCAAAAAATCAACATTAATAGGAATTAGAAGTAAGTTGATTCTAACTTTTATGAACGACTTTGTGGAGTTCAAGATTTTAGCTGAGGAAATAACTGTAAATGTAAATGTGGTGGATAAAAGTAAGAAAACTAGAATTGGAAGTAGAGCCTGAAGAAGTGACTGAATTGCTGCCATCTCACTATAAAACTTTAACAAATGAGAAGTTGTTTCTAATAGATAGCTAAGGAAGTAGTTTCTTGAGGTAGAATCTACTCCTGATAAAAAGACTGTGAACATTTTCAAAATTACAAGAAAGGATTTAATTGATAAAGCAAAGACAGAGTTTGAGAGAATTGACTCCTATTTTGAAACTTCTATTGTAAGTAAAATGCAAACAACATTGCATGCTATAGAAAAATATCTTGTGAAAGGAATCAGTTGATGTGGAAAACATCATCATTGTATTACTTGAAGAAATTGCCACAGCCTCTCCAAGCTTCAGCAATCACCATCCTGATCAATGAGCAGCCACACACATTGAGGCATGGCCAGCAAAAAGATTATAACTTACTGAAGGCTCACATGATTTTTAGCATTTTTTAGCAATGAGGTATTATTTAAAACTAAGATATGTACACTATTTTTAAACATAATGCTGTCACACACTACAGTATAGTGTAAACAACTTCCATATATATTGGGAAACCAAAAACTTTGTGTGGCACACTTTATTGCAGTTGTTATGAACAAAACCTGCAAAATTCACGAGGTATGCCTGTATTATTTTACTGAAAATTCCTTTTTAGAAATAAATGTAGGTATCCAAAAAAAAATGAAGTCTGTAGATAGATATTACATTGTAATTATCATTCCAGGGATGATACTAGACACACCACTGGGTATTTTTTTTTAATCTTATGAGACCCATAAAGGGCAGCCTTTGTTTAATAGCACCTTTTGACATTTATTACCCTTCTTCTGACTTTTTTTCTTTAATTTATGAAGTCATAAGTGCATCATCTCTTTTTTTAAATATCATGTTATCACTAGTATTCTAACTTGCTCTTATTTTCTTTGCTTTAAATGAGACGGATTTTAATACAATGTCCTTAAGTAATGAAGACAAAGTTTGCATCTGCATAGCTAGTGTTTCTAATAATGGCAGAAAGCTTTCCTGTTTAGAGAGAGGAAAGATACAGGTTAAAAATTAAATTAAAACAATATAACATAAGTTATTATATGCTTGCATATTCTTGTATGTGTAGGCAAATTCATGTACGTAATTCTGCGGTGTGATAACATGTAGTCAATGTTTTGAATTTTCAATTACTTGAATGATAGGGTGATAAACTATCTTTATTTTCATTTTTTAACTTTGCATTCCTCTATTTTTATAAACAGAGAATAACTTTTATGACATTTTAGCTAAATACTTGCATTTAGTATAATAATTTAGCTACTGTATTTACCTCTTTCAAGTCCCCTATTTTCTTGCTTGATTACATTTATCACTCAATTGTCATGTCCTTTATAATAATTTCTCGTTCCTTTTATGTTTTATAGTCATCTCTATATTCAGCATAAGGCAGAAATTCAGAATATCAATACATAAAGAAAAATGCATTTTTATTATTAATGGAAACTCTTTGTTTAATTAAAGTTAATAAAACTAAAGCTTTTTGCCCTCCTTTTTTTAAAATAAATTTTGTTGTATATATTTAAAGTATATGACATGATGTTGTGGAGTACATATGGATAGTAAAATGTTAACTATATCAAAGCAAATGAATATAGCCATCCTCCACATGGTTAATTCATTTTTTTGTATGTGGCAGAAGCAGCTAAAATTTTATTTAACAATAATCCTGAATATAATACAATATTAATAACTTTAGTTTTCATGTTGTACATTAGATCTCTAGGTCTGTTCATCCTGCATATGTAACATTTTGTATCCTTTGAGCTTCATCTTCTCATTTTCTCCTTCCCATTTTGCCACCCACAATTATTATTTCATTCTCTATCTCTGTATATTTGACCTTCTCTGACCACAATGGAATAAAACTATACATAATAACAAGATAAATTTTGGAAACACTACAAATGCATAGAAAGTAAACAATATGCTCCTGAATGACCAGTTGGTCAATGAAGAAATTTAGAATAAAATTAAGAGATTTCTTGAAACAAATTAAAATGAAAACACAACATACCCAAACCTACGGGATATTGCAAAAGCAGTTCTAAGAGAGAAATTTATAGGTATAAGTGTCTACATCAGAAAAGAATAAAAACTTCAAATGTACAATCTAACAATGCATCTTAAAAAAAACTAACAGAGCAAGAGCAAACAAAACCCAAAATTAGTAGAAGAAAAGTAATAATAAAGCTCAGAGCAAAAAATAAATAAAATTGAAATTAAAACTGAAAAATATTAATAAACCAAAAGGGTGTTTTTAAAAAATATATTAAATTGACAAACATTTAGTCAGACTCACTAAGAAAAAAGAGATAATCCAGATAAATAAGAAATGAAAAAGGAAACACTAAAGTTGATGTAGCAGAAATTCTAAGGACCATTAGTAGATACTATCAGCAACTACATGCCAATAAATTGGAAAATACAGAAGAAGTGGACAAATTCCTAGATACCTACAACCTAGTAAGATTGAACCAGGAAAAAAACCCTTACTTGAATGGACCAATAACACATAATGATACAAGCCACAATAAAAAGTCTCCCAGGAAAAAAAAGAAAAAGAAAAAATAAATAAACCCAGGGTCTGATCGCCTCACTACTTAATTCTACCAAATATTAAAAGAATAACTAACACCAATCCCATTCAAACTATTACAAAAAATAGCAGAGGAGGAAATACTTCAAAACTCATTCTGCAAGGCCAGTATTACCCTGATACCCAAGCCAAAGAGGTATCAAAAAACAAAATAAAATGACAGGCCAATATCTCTGATGAACGCTAATGCAAAAATCTTCAACAAAATACTAGCAAGCCAAATTCAACAATACATTAGAAAGATTACTGATCATGACCAAGTGGGATTTATCCCTGAAATGCAAAGATGACTCAACATATGCAAATCAATCAGTGTGATACATCAAATCAACAGAATGAAAAATGTAAGTCACATAACCATTTCCATTAATGCTGAGAAAGTATTCTATATTATTCAACATCCCTTCATGATAAAAACCCTAAAAAAACTGAGGGTAGAAGGAGCATACCTCAACATAATAAAAGCCATGTATTACACACCCACAGCTGTAAAAGCATCGTATTATGGCCCACATTCAAACTGAATAGGGAAAACCTGAAAGTTTTTACATTAAGATCTGGAAAATGACAAGGATGGTCACTGTCACCACTGTTATTCAACATAGTACTAGAAGTCATAGCTAGAGCAGTCAGACAAGAGGAAGACATAAAGGACATCCAAATTGGAAAGGAAAAAATAAAATTATCCCTGTTTGCAGATGATATGATCTTATACTTGGAGAAACCTAAAGACTCAACAAGAAAACTATTATAACTGATAAATTCAGTAAAGTTACATATTACAAAATCAACATATAAAACTCAATAGCATTTCTATATTCCAAATGTGAACAATGTGAAAAAAAAAAACACCTCATTTACAATAGCCATCTCATTTACAATAGCCATATATAAAATTAAATGCCTAGGAATTAACCAAAGAAATGAAAGATCTCTGTAATGAAAACTATGAAACACTAAGGAAAGAAACTGAAGAGGACACAAAAATGGAAAAATATTTTATGTTCATGTGTTGGAAGAATCAATATTGTTAAAATGTTTATATTACTCACTCAAAGAAATCTATAGATTTGATGCAATCCTTATCAAAGTGCCAATGATAGTTTTTACAGAAATAGAAAAAAAATCCTAAAATTTGTATGGAACCTCAAGAGACCCAGAGTAGCCAAGGCTATTCTGAACAAAAAGAACAAAACTGGAGGAATCACATGACCTGACTTATACTACAGAGCCATGGTAACCAAAAAAAAATGTGGATTGGCATGAAAACAGAAACACAGACCAACAAAACAAAATCAAGAACCCAGAAATGAATCCACACACCTAGAGTGAACTCACTATTGACAAAGGTGCCAAGAACATACACTGGGAAGAAAACAATCTCTTCAATAAATGGTGCTGGGAAAACTGAATGTTCATATGCAGAAGAATGAAATTAGATCCTAATCTCTTGCCATATACCAAAATCAAATCAAAATGGATTGAAGACGTAAGTCTAAGACTTCAACCCATTAAATTACTTCAATAAAGGCTTGGAGAAAATATCTAGGACATTAGTTGAGGCAAAAATTACTGAGCAATACTTCACAGGCACAGGCAACCAAAGCAAAAATGGGCAAATGATGAACACATCAAGTAAAAAAGGTTCTTCACAGCAAAGAAAACAATCAACAAAGCAAACGGATAACTCACAGAATGGGAGAAAATATTTGCAAGCTATCCATTTGGCAAGGAATTAATAACAAGAATATGTAAGAAGCTTAAACAACTCCATAGGCAAAAAAAAGTCTAAATAATCCAATCAAAAGATAGACAAAAGATTTGAATAGACATTAAAAGAAGACATACAAATGGAAAACAGGCATATGAAAAGGTGCTTAACATCACTGATGAACAGAGAAATTCAAATAAAAGCTAAAATGACGTATTAACTGATCCCAGTTAAAATGGCCTATATCTAAAAGACAGGCAATAGAAAATGCTGGAGAGGATGTGGAGAAAAGGGAACTATCATACACTGTTGGTGGGAATGTAAATTAGTATAATCACTATTCAGAACAGTTTGAGGGTACCTGAAAATACTAACAGTATAGCTACCATATGATCTAGCAATCCTATAGCTTGGAATACACCCAAAAGGAAGAGAATCAGTGTATCAAAGATAAATCTACACTTTTATGTTTGTTGCAACATTGTTCATAATAACTAAGATTTGAAAGCAACCTAAGTGTCCAGAACCACATGAATGGATAAAGAAAATGTGGTATATAAACACAGTGGAGTACTACTCAGCCATAAACATAGGAATGAGATCCAGTCGTTTGCAACAACATGGTTGGAACTAAAGGTCATTATGCTTGTGAAATAAGCCAGGCACCAAAAGACAAACATCACATGTTCTCACTTTTTTCTGGCATCTAAAAATTAAAACAATTGAACTCATTGACATAGAGAGTAGAAGGATGGTTACCTGAGCCTGGAAAGTGTAGTGTGTTGCTGGGGAAAGGTGGGGATGTTTAATGAATACAAAAAAGTCATTAGAAAGAATGAATAAGACCTACTATTTGATATCACAACAAGATGACTATAGTCAATAATAACTGTACATTTTAAAATAACAAAGAGTATAGTTGGATTGTTTGTAACTTAATGGATAATTGCTTGAGTGGATGAACATCCCGTTCTTCATATTTTGCTGATATCACATTTCATACCTGTATCAAAACATCTCATGGACACCATAAATATACACACTAACTATGTACCCACAAAAGGTGAAAATTTAAATCTAAAAATTTTAAAGGAAAATATATATGTGTGTAATTTTACATCACCTAAACTAGACTCTAATAGCTATTAAAGTTATTAATTTAATCTGTCTAGTTTTTTTCTGGTTATAGAACAATAATTGGTTATACATTTAATTCTAAGAATATTTTTTCTTTCATAGAAAATGAGCCTTCAAATAGTTACTGAATATACTTTATATACTGTATCTTTTAAACAAAATCTCACAATTTTATTTTATTTTTTCATGTAAATAAAAGATGACACTGAAACTGAGTGATGTTCTTTCTCTCTTGTGTCTTCGTTCAAAACATATCATATATATTAGTGGCCAGTAAACTTCACAACAATCCCCTTTATAGTTTAGCCTTCTTCCAGAAAATCTTAGTCTTACATCCACAGGCATTCTGCTTTCTTTCATAGGGATGCTTTCTTTGGGTACAATGGGAAACATTCTTATCACACATCATGTTATGAGGCTGGTCCTAGCCACATTTGAACTGAATGTTTGGTGTGATTTACAAATGTTCACTATGTCTCCAGAAGAAACACTGGCATGAAAAGGTATTCACTATTTTATTTGAAGAAAACAGGTTGAGCTATTGTGAAACAGTTTGTGCGCTGCATCTGGTTACCTCAATTTGAGATTAATTTAAATCAATTTAGTTGGCAGAGTGTAATTAACACTGTGAAATTTCATTTATTTTATAATATTTTTATTTCAATAGGTTTTCAAGGGAATAGGTGGTGTTGGGTTACAAAAATAAGTTCTTTAGTGGTGATTTCTGATATTTTGATGCACCCATCACGAGAGCAGTGTACACTATGCCCAATGTGTAGTATTTTCTCTCTCACCTCCCTCCCATCCTTTCCCCTGAGTCCCCAGAGCCAATTATATTATTCTTATGCCTTTGGATCCTCGTGGCATAGATCCCACTTATGAGTGAGAACATGTGAAGTTTGATTTTCCATTTCTGAGTTACTTTACTTAAAATAGTGGTGTCTAATCCCATCCAGATTGCTGCAAATGCTATTATTTTGTTCATTTTCATGGCTGAGTAGTATTCCGTGGTGTGTGTGTTTGTGTGTGTGTGTGTGTGTGTGTGTGTGTGTATTTCTTTATCCACTCATTGATTGATAGGCATTTGGGCTGGTTCCATATTTTGGCAATTGTGAATTGTGCTGCTATAAACATGAATGTGCAGGTATCTTTTTCTTATAATTACTTCTTTTCCTCTGAGTAGATACCCAGGAATGGGATTGCTGGATCAAATGGTACATCTACTTTTAGTTCTTCAAGGAAGCTCCACACTATTTTCCATAGTGGTTGTACTAGTTGACAGTCCCACAACAGTGTAAAAGTGTTCCCTTTTTACCACATTCACACCAAAATCTATTTTTTTTTTTTTGGTTTTGTTTTTAATTACGGCCATTCTTGCAGGAGTAAGGTGGTATCACATTGTTGTTTTGATTTGCATTTCCCTGATAATTAGAGATTTGGGAAATTTTTCCTGTGTTTGTTGACCATTTGTATATCTTCTTTTGAAAATTGTCTATTCATGTCCTTAGCCCACTTTTTTAATGGGATTGATTTTTTCTTGCTGATTTGCTTGGGTTTCTTGAAAATTCTGGATATTAATTATTTGTCTGATGTACAGACTGTGAAGATTTTCTCCCATTCTGTGGGTTGTATGTTTACTCTGCTGATTATTTATTTTGTTGTGCAGAAGCTTTTTAGTTTAACTAAGTTTCATCTATTTATCCCTGGTTTTTTTGCATTTGCTTTTGGATTCTTGGTCACAAAGTCCTTGCCTAAGCCAATGTCTAGAAGAATTTTTCCAATGTTATCTTCTAGAATTTTTATGGTTTCAGGTCTTAGATTTAAGTCTTTAATCCATTTTTATTTGATTTTTGTATAAAGTGAGAGATTAGGATCCAGTTTCATTCTTCTACATGTGGCTTGTCAATTATGCCAGCATCATTTGTTGAATAGGGTGGCCTTTCCCCCGCCCCTCCCCCCACCTTATGTTTTTGTTTGGTTGTTCAAAGATTGGTTGATTGTAAGTGTTTGACTTTACTGCTGGATTATCTATTCTGTTCCATTGGTCTATATGCCTGTTTTTATAACAGTGTCATGCTCTTTTGGGGTCTTGGTTTTATAGTATAGTTTTAAGTGGGTAATGTAATGCCTGTAGGTTTGTTCTTTTTGCTAGTCTTGGTTTGGCTATGTGGGCTCTTTGTTCGTTTCATATGAATTTTAGGATATTTTCTTCTAGTTTTGTGGAGAATGATGGTGGTATTTTGATGCGAATTAGATGGAATCTGTAGATTGCTTTTGGCAGTACAGTCATTTTCACAATATTGATTCTACCCAGTCATGAGTATTGGATATATTTCCATTTGTCTATGTCATCTACTATTTCTTTCAGCAGTGTTTTGTAGTTTTCCTTGTAGAGGTCTTTCACCCCCTTGGCTAAGTATATTCCCAAATATTTTATTTTTTGCAGCTGTGGTAAAAGGGGTTGAGTTCTTGATTTGATCCTCAGCTTGGTCACTGTTGGTGTAGAGCCAGGCTACTAACTTGTGTACATTAATTTTGTATTCTGAAACTTTACTGAATATATGTACCAGTTCTACATTTGAATAATTTTTTTATGGTTTTCTATGCATACAATCATGTCCTCAGCAAAAAGAGACAGTTTCACTTTCTCTCTGTCAATTTGGATGCCCTCTCTTTCTTTATCTTGTCTGATTTCTATGGCTTGGACTTCTAGTACTATGTTGAATAGAAGTTGTGGGAGTGGGCTTCCTTGTCTTGTTCCAGTTCTCAGAAAGAATGTTTTCGTTTTTTTCCCTGTTCAATATATTGTAGACTGTGGGTTTGTCATAGATGGCTTTTATTACATTAAGGTGGTATCTCCTCTATGCCGATTTTGCTGACGGTTATAGTCATAAAGGGATGGTGGATTTTGTCAAATGCTTTCTCTGCATCAATTGGGATGATAATGTGATTTTTGTTTTTAATTCTGTTTATGTGGTGTATCATATTTATTGACTTGTGGATGTTAAGCTATCTCTGCATCTTTGGTATGAAACTCAGTTGATCATGGTGGATTACTTTTTTGATATGCTGTTGGACTCTGTTACCTAGCATTTTTTTGAGGATTTTTAATTCTTATTTGTATTATGTTCATCAGGGTTATTGTTCTGTAGTTTGCTTTTTGTTTGTTTGTTTGTTTTGTTTTGTTTTGTTTTGTTTTTTTTGAGATGGAGTTTTGCCTTTGCCACTCCAGCTGGAGTGCAATGGCGCGATCTTGGCTCACTGCAACCTCCGCTTCCTGGATTCAGGCAATTTTCCTGTCTCAACCTCCTGAGTAACTGGAATTACAGGTGTCCACCACCATGCCCAGCTAAATTTTGTATTTTCAATAGAGACAGGGTTTCACCATGTTGGCCAGACTGGTCTCAAACTCCTGATCTCAGGTGATCCACCCGCTTCAGCCTCCCAAAGTGCTGGGATTACAGGCTTGAGTCACCTCATCTAGCCTAGTTTGCTTTTTTTGTTATGTCCTTTTGTGGTTTTTAGTATTGGGGTAATGCCATCTTCACAGAATGTTTTAGGGAGGACTTCCTTCTTCTTTCTCTTTTTCAATAGTAAGGTTTGGTGCCAATTCTTCTTTGAATGTCTGATAAAATTCAGCTGTGAATCCTCTGACCCTGGACTTTTTGGGGGTAACTTTTTAATTACCATTTCAATCTCACTGCTTGTTATTGGTCTGTTCAGAGTTTCTATTTCTTTCTGGTTTAATCTATGACAGTTGTGTATTTCCATCAATTTATCCATCTCCTTCAGGTTTTCTAGTTTATATGCATAAAGGTGTTCATAGTAGCCTTGAAAGTTCTTTTGTATTTCTATGACATCACTTGCAATATCTCCCATTTCATTTCTAGTTGAGCTTTTTTTTGGATCTTCTCTCTTCTTTTCTTGGTTAATCTCGGTAATGGTCTATAAATTTTATATATCTTTTCAAAGAACCAGCTTTTTGTTTCATTTATGTTTTGTATTATTTTTGTTTTGTTTCGATTTTATTTAGTTCTTTTCTGATCTTGGTTGTTTCCTTTCTTCTGTTGTGTTTGGGTTTGGTTTGTTCTTGTTTCTATAGCTCCTTGAGGTGGACCATAGATTGTCTATTTGTGCTCTTTCAGACTTTTTAATATAGGCATTTAAGGCTATTAACTTTCTTCTTAGCACAACCCTGGCTTTATCCCAGAGATGCTGATAGGTTTTGTCACTATTATCATACAGTTCAAAGAATTTTTAAATTTCCCTATTGATTTTATTGTTGACTCAATAATCATTCAGGAGCATGTTATTTAATTTTCATGTATTTGCAGTTTAGAGGGTTTCTTTTGAAACTGATTTCCAATTTTATTTCACTGTGGTCTGAGAGAGTACTTGCTATAATTTCAATTTTCTTAAATTTGTTGAGACTTGTTTTGTGGCCTATCATATGGTCTATTTTGGAGAATGTTTTATTTGTTGATTAATATAATGTATATTCTGCAGCTGTTGAGTAGAAAGTTCTGTAAATATCTGTTAAGTCCATTTGCTATGGGGCATAGTTTAAGTCTATTGTTTGTTGACTTTCTGTCTTGATTACGTGTGTAGTGCTGTCAGTGAAGTATTGAAGTCCCCAACCATTATTGTGTTGCCATCTATCTCATTTCTTAGATCTAGTAGTAATTGCTTTATTAATTTGGGATCTCCAGTGTTAGGTGCATATATATTTAGGATTATGATATATTTATGTTTGACTAGTGTTTTTATTATTCTATAATATCCCTCTTTGTATTTTTTAACAGCTGTTGCTTTAAGGTTTGTTTTGTCTAACATAAGAATAGCTAATCCTTCTTGCTTTTGATGTCCGTTAGCATGGATTGTATATTTTTTCATCCCTTTACCTTAAGTTTATGTGAGACCTTATGTGTCAGGTGAGTCTCTTGAAGACAGCTGATACTTGGTTGGTGAGTTATTATCCATGTTGCTATTCTGTATCTTTTAAGTACAGCATTTAGACCATTTATATTAAATGTTAGTATTTAGATGTGAGGTAGTTTTCATCATGGTGTTTGTTCTCTGAATACTTTGGTGTTTTTTGTTTTGTTTTCTTTTGTTTTGTTTTGTTTTCATTGTGCTATTTTTTAGGTCCTGTGAGACTAGTGCTTTAAGGAAATTCTCTTTTGGTGTATTTCAATAATTCGTTTCAAGATTTAGAGCTCCCTTTAGCAGTTTTTATAGTACTGGCTTGGTAGTGCTAAATTTAGCATTTGTTTGTCTGAAAAAGACTGTACCTTTTCTTCATTTAAGAAGCTTAGTTTTGCAAGATACAAAATTTTTGGCTCACAATTATTTGGTTTGAGGAGCTTGAAGACAGGACTGCAATCCCTTCTAGCTTGTAGGGTTTCGGCTGAGAAATATTCTGTTAATCTGATATATTTTCTATATAGGTTACCTGTTGCTTTTGCCTCACAGCTCTTAAGATTCTTTCCTTCATCTTGACTTTAGATAACCTGATGACTACATGCCTAGGTGATGATCGTCTTACTATGAATTTCCCACGCGTTCTTTGATCATCTTGTATTTGAATGTCTAGATCTCTAGCAAGGCCAGGGAGGTATTCTTTGATTATTCCCTCAAATATGTTGTCCAAACTCTTAGATTTATCATCTTCCTTGGGGACACCAATTATTCTTAGGTTTCATCGTTTAACATAATCCCAAACTTCTTGGAGGCTTTGTCAATTTTTTAAAAATTATTTTTCTTTGTCTTTGTCGGATGGGTTAATCTGAAAGCCTTGTCTTTGACCTCTGAAGTTCTTTCTTGTACTTGTTCAATTCTATTGCTGAGACTTTCCAGTGCACTTTGCATTTCCCTAAGTGTGTCCTTTATTTCCAGAAGTTGTGGTTGTTTTGTATTTATGCTATTTACTTCACTGGAGATTTTTCCATTCATTTCCTGTAGCTCTCTTTCTTAAAATTTTTATTTTTTCAAGTTGGACTTTACCTTTTGTAGTGCCTCCTTGATTGGCTAATAGTTGACCTTCTGAATTCTTTTTCTGGCAATTCAGAGATTTCATCTTGGTTTGGATCCATTGCTGCTAGGCTAGTGTGATTTTGGGGGACTGCTAAAGAACCTTGTTTTGTCATATTAACAGAATTGTTTTTCTGGTTACTTCTCATTTGGGTAGACTAAGTCAGAGGGAAGACCTGGGACTTAACAGCTGCTATTCAGATTCTTTTGTCCCATGGGGTGCTCCCTTGATATGGTGATCTCCCCTTTTCCCTAGGGACGGGGCTTCCTAAAAGATGAACTGCAATGATTTTTATTTCTTTTCTGAATCTAGCCACCCAGCAGAGTTACTAGGCTCCAGGCTGGTACTGAGGAGTGTCTGCCAGGAGTCCTGTGATGCAATTCATCTTCAAGTCTTTCAGCCATGGATATCAGCACCTGCTCCAGTAGAGGTAGCAGGGGAGTGACATGGACTCTTTGAGGGTCCTTGGATGTAATTTGGTTGTGTGCTGGTTGGCCTCCAGCCAAAAGGTGGCTCTTTCAAGAGCATAATAGGTGTGGTTGTATGGAGAGGATACAAGCTTGCCCTAGGTTCAGGCAGTGAGTGGGGCCATAGAGCTCCCAAGGGATTATATCCTTTGTCTGTAGCTACGAGGGCAGGTAGAAAAAGATCATCAGGTGGGGACAGGGTTAAGCATGTCTGAGTTCAGGCTCTCCTTGGGCAGGGCTTGCTGAAACAGCTGTGGGGGATGGAGATAGATGTGGTTTTTAGACTCATGGGGTTGTTTCCAGGGGGATTATTGCTGCCTCTGCTGCATCACTTAGGTCACTAATGAAGTAGGGGAAAGCCAGCAGTCACAGGCCTCACCCAGCTCCTATGAAGCCTGCAGCCTGAAAGGCCAGTCTCAGTTTCACTGTGCCTTCCACCAACAACACCGGATTTATTTCCAGGCAGCCAGTGAGCAGGGCTGAGTACTTGCTTCAGGCTACAAGCCTCCTAACTGAGAAAGCAGTTTCACAGTTCCTGGGCTATCCCACGAACCCCACAGTGGCAATCGACCTCCTCCAAAGGGTCTGCGTATGCTCTCAGCTTTCCTGACATGTTCCTGTGGTAGTTCTTGGAGCAAAAGTTCATGATGTCAGTTTCCACAGGCTGCACTGTGTATCCGAGTGGGAGCTGCAAGTTAGCCCTGCCTCCTATCCACCATTTTCCCCAATAATAAAGATTTTATTTATAATACCTGAGATTCCAATATTGCTTTTATTTTGAGGAACTCAAGATGCTTTATATTTTCAGATTTCTCAAAATTGTTTTAGATTTTTAAATACTACAGTAGTGAGGTAAGGAAGTTTAAGTTGAGACAAGTTAATTGAGTCCTCTATTATTAAAAAGCATTAAATAATTAAATTATTTAATAATTATTTTATTAAATAATTATTTTAAAATCCTGTTATTAACTCAATAAAATTTTATTAAGCACCTATTATGTGCTAGGCAATTTTCTAAGTGAATTAATGGTTAAGTACCTTGACAAAAATCTCTGCCTTAAATGGATTGTAGATTCTAAATGAACAGTAAAAATAAATAATTCATTTGATTTCATTATTTCTAGAGTTCCCTGTTTATTGACTTTCCTCCAAAAAATTAATTATACTTTTATTTTGAGTCTTCAAAATTATTAACCAAACATACTCAAATAAATAAGTTACACAGAAAAATTAATGGTGAAAACCATGACCCATGGAGTTAATACAATTATTGATATGCATGCTTTGAATTTAATAACAGCAAATTATGTTCTTGAACTTTAGATACTTTTTCTATAACCCTATTTCAATAAGAGATTGATCACTCTATAAAATTATAGCGGAAAATACAGACTTCTCCATTAATTCAATAATATTATTTTTGTTTCACCCATATGTTCTGATTTACTTTATATCCTAGACTACATATCTTAATTATTGAGTTCAAAATAAATATTTTTCAATTGCATGAATAGAAGTATAAGATTGAAATTATGTTTAAACTGGACAAACTTAGTATAGCATCTGGATATTCTTGTTACACATGGCTTGTAGAATATTCTATGATTAATCAAATAAGAATTCTTTCAATCTGAATTTGTATAGTGGAAATTCAACTGAAACTTAGAAGACTTAAGGTAAAACATAAAACTTGAGGAACAACTCATGTTATACTGGCCTTGGCTTTTGTTCTGTTATATAAAGTCATTAGTGTAGATAATATGTAAAATCTTTTTGAGACTCAAACCCCTCAAGGTGGTCTGGTGAAGTATAAATCTAGGCATTCTGTATAGGAGTACCATAAGTTTGATTGCACAATCTTAAAATCCACAAAATAACCTCATGCTAAAGTTTAAAACCAGCTTCTTTAAGAGATGTACAGAAGCAGAAATCAAGGGGTTTGGAAGGAAGACTTGCTGGGGTAGAGGGATTACAAAGGAATCCAGAGACAGCAGAGAAAAGAACTACTATTGAGTTAATCTGCAACTTCGAGATTAATGAATGCCGACGTTCTGAAATCTCATGGAAGCTCCACTGTATCTTTCTGCAGATGTTTACCAATCAAATTTTTATCTTCATTCTGAGGCAAAGCTATGATCTGTTCTGGTTCTTATTGGTTTCCAACATCCAATATCTCACAATGTCATTCAACAGCAAGCCTGGTTATTGAAGCAGTATTTTCAAGTGAGATGTATTCAGGAGAAAGTTGTTGTGCTTATAATTTTAGGTATCTATTATGAGGTTGTCTTTATGATAGTTTTATTTGTCAACAGGATCTGATAGTTAAAATACACTGAAAAATATCAAAAACTAAGACAAATGATTGGAGATTCAAATCCAGATTACATACTATATGTACAACTATGAAGTACACATAATAATCATTTTTAAAGAAAAAATAAGTATTTGGAAACAAAAGATGCTGTTTATTGCATAATAATTCTATAAAATTATGGGCTTTTGTAATGAAATCATATTTTTTGTTTACTGTCAGAAAAAATTTTGACAGACTTTGGAATCGTTCAAAAAAGTATTTGTTGCATTTTATTTGAAAACTAAATACTTTCAAGGGTACCTAGAAACAGTCTGGGTTAAGTGCACCTTTCATTATCTTTAATCTACTTTACAACTATGCAACTTGTCAAAAATTGAAAATAATGTTGTCTACAGAAAAGCAAATTAGTTGTGTCCAATCTAGTACTTATTGCCCTGTGAACATGTTTGCACCTATGTACATGTTCATGTCAATATTTCTTTTCTGCCAACATATGTGTGATATTTTAATTTTCCTTTGGCCAGTTGTAATATGTAATATATGGATTCCCTCCTCAATGAGTTAAGTGATATATTTTACAGTGTTAATTGTACATTGTTATGACTCACTGTTTTAGCATTTTACCATTTTTATCTTTAGCAGTATTCAAGCATTTGTGTTTACAAAAGTTAGATCAGTTACTATAATTAATATTATTTGGTTTCTCCTTCATTTAAAAAAAATTGAAGGTTCAGAAAAGTACGAATCACTTGATGACATGTCACATATATATTGATTTGCTTTGTGAACATACGTTTACACACACATACACATACACTTTATATTTCAGATATGGCTTATATGAATTATATTCATTCTGCAATATACTTTAAAAGCAAATGTGTGCAATGGAGCTCAGGCAAGACACAGTTATTATTAGATACTTACTTTATGTAAAAAGTCAGAAAAATCAAATCTAAAAATATTTTAGATATTTTTGCTTGTAACTTTAATAATTAAAACAATAGATAACAGATTTCCAAAAATTAAAGATTGTTCTCTTTATATTTTGGGTGAGAATACAGTCTTCAGTTATTTATATGCATCCTATTACTAACTGTCTGATTTTCAGTTATGATGTGACATGCCTAAATAAAAATTCTCTAACTTTATGCCTGAAACTAATTTACTTATATTTACTAGAAAAGCTGCTCTCAATTCCTATAGGTGTTCTTGTTCAAAATAAATATGCACGGCATAACAGAAAAGAACTCAAATTGACTTTTTAGCTTCAGTCTATCCACAAACATATAAACAAGGCAAATTATCTTTTAAATTATTGATAACCTGCTTTAGCCTCTACTAATTCTTTTCAATGGAGAAGTAAACATTCATGTAAAAGACTATAAAATGGTTAATGAAGTCAGAACCACTGACCTGGTAGCTACTTTCACTATGTAAGACTAAATTATGCACATTTATAACTGAGTTTATTGTATTTCCTTATTTCATAAATAGGCATTAAAATATTTTTTAATGGCTGGGTGCGGTGGCTCATGCCTGTAATTCCAGGACTTTGGGAGGCAAAGGCAGCCAGATCACGAGGTCAGGAGATCAAGGCCATCCTGGCTAACATGGTGAAACCCCTTCTCTGTAATATATATATATATATAAAATATAATAGCTGTGGTCCCAGCTACTCGGGACGCTGAGGCAGGAGCATCGCTTGAACCCAGGCGGCAGAGGTTGCAGAGAGCTGAGGTCACAAGATGGCACCACTGCACTCCAGGCTGGGGGACAGACTGAGATTCTGTCTCATAAAAATAAAAATTAAAAAAATAATATGTTTTAACAATTTAGGTACACTCGATATCTCTGTCATTTTGTTTGTTTTTTCTGTATTTACATGTGGAAACAATGTATCATAATTTTTTAATATCCATTATAACCTCATAAAACATTTTTATAATTAGGAGGCTTTAATTCATTAGTAGTAGACATGCATTTTTGTATGTCTAATCACAGGAAAAATTTATTTGAACAGAGTCATTCCTTACAGTGTAATAGAATAAACATGAATTTCCATTTTTTGTTCTTTACACAGAAATAATCTCTGAGCTTCAAAACTGTCAAGAAAAAAAAGTTTCACTGCTTTATATTGGCTGAAAACATGGAGATTAACTTTTGTTTCTTTGCTTCTTATGGCTTAGAAAAAGTAATACATACAAGTAAAAATTAATATCTATGGTTATGTTATACTTTAAGAAGAGATACTTTGAGAGGATTTAAAGTTAATGATATGGACATGTAACAGAATATGAATGTCCTAATAAGAAAATTTAACAAGTATATTTCTTTCTTCTTTTTTCATTGTTAAAATCAAATGCAAAATTTTCTTCATACTCCCAGGAGATTTGGAAAATTAAGCCTTCCACAATCTCTAGTTTTTCAGTTCTATGTAATAAATTTATCTATTATTGGAATTTTGTGCAGACTCTGGGGAGAAGTGAGGCAGCTAGTGACCTAGGATGAGCTAGATAAATGGTTTTGCCAAATGACCACTGTAAGAAAATATAAAAACTAGAAGCTTAAAGCATCTGTGAAAAACAGAAGACATCACTGACTATGAACAAAGCTATACTGCCTAGCTGCCATGGATATAAACACTCTATATGATCTGCATCCAAGGACTAAACCAATCCAGCCACCCAATGGTATGTGAAAAGGATATTCATCATTCGCCATATTACCTCCAGTTTTCTGGGAAGAATAACTCTAACCTATACTGCAAACCTTTTCTGGCTGTAGTTTTACTTGGAGAACTACCTATATAATGACTAGGAATGTTCATAAGCCATCCTCCCATTCTCCTCTCCCTCAGAAAAAAATGATAGTCCACAAATTCCAGTTGAATAAGTAGAGAAGTCACTTAGGAATATACCCAAATAATTTTGAGATTCTCTAAATTAAAAGACAGTTATTAGTGACACCCAGTTAAAAATGGAATACATAGAATACATGAAATACATGTGAATAGTCATAATCTTGGTGATTATACTGTTTCACAGTATCTGAAGAAACACTATGAAAACTAAAGATAATACACAAATAAAATATGTGCAAACACTCTATAGTTACACTTGCTTGGTATTTGGGGGTGACTTTTAGTTCCACTATCTGAAGTCTATTTAGGAAAGAATAACCCCTTTTCTCTTTTCACTGCATTCACACTGTAACACAGAAATAAAGGGCTGGCATGGTGGCTCATGCCTGTAATCCCAGCACTTTGGGAGGCAGAGGTGGGCAGATTACCTGAGGTCAGGAGTTGAAGACCAGCCTGGCAAACATAGCCAGACCCCGTCTCTACTAAAAATACAAAAATTAGCTGGGTGTGATGGTGGACACCTGTTATCCCAGCTACTTGGGAGGCTGAGGCAGGAGAATCGCTTGAACCTGGGAAGCAGAAGTTGCAATGAGCTGAGATCGTGCCATTGCACTCCAGCCTGGGCAACAAGAGTGAAACTCTGCCTCAAAAAAAATAAAAAATAAAAAAAAAGGAAGCTCATCTAATAATCCTCCTCAGAGAAAGGAATTTAAGTACTTATTTTCTTCTTATTTATTTATTTTCAAGAGAACAGTAAGTAATTAGGGAAGACATTACATTAATTCAGCTACATAATCAGGGTTTTCTGTCTCTAAGCTAGAAACATATTTCAACATGTGTTTTTTTTTTTTTTTCCAACAGATCTATTGAGATAAAATCAATGTATGAAGAGCTTCACATTTTTAATGTGTACAATTTGATGTTTGGACATATGCAAATACCTATGATACCATCACTACAATCAAACATGTAGTACATCCAACACCTCCAAAAGCTTCCTTGTATTCTTCTGTTTTTCATTTGTTTGTTTTGGTGTTGAGAACTGTTAACACAAAACATATCCTCTTAACAAATTCTGAAGTGCACGATATTGTATTGTTAAAATAGTACTATGTTGTACAGATCTCTAGAACCTATTCATTATGGATTGCTGAAGCTTTATACCCATTAAACAGCAACCTCCCAATTCATCCACTCTTCCATCTCAGACAACCACTATTGTATTATCTGGTTCTATTAGTCTGAAAATTATTCATACTTCATATGCATGGAATAATATGGTATTTGTTATTCTATAACTGGCTAATTTCACTTAGTAGATATATCTCCAAACAAGACATACACGTGGCCCACAGGTATACGAAAAGATGTTCAACTTCATTAGTAACAGGAAAATACAAATCAAGAATAAAATGAGACATAATCTCAAACCTACTCAGACAGCTATTATCAATTTAAAAATAGATTAAGTGTTGGCAAGGTTACGTACAAACTGGAACCTTATATACTGTTGGTGGGAATGGAAAAATGTGCAGTTGCTATGGAAAACAGTATAAAGATTTCTCAAAAAACTAAAAATAGAACTACCATGTGATTTAGTAGTCTCATTTCTTGGTATGTTTAATAGGATGGAAGTCAAAATTCCATGTTTATATCAGCATTATTCACAATAGCCAAGAAAAGAAAACAACTCAAGTGCCCATTGATAGATAAATGGATAAATAAAAGTTGCTATATGCATACAATTGAATATTATTAAGCCTAAAACACAAACACACACACACACGAGAAAATCTTGCTATTGACATGGGGTAAACTGGATGATGTTATTTTAAGTAAAATTAGTCAATATGATTTTGTGTTATCTGATTTATGATTCATTTAAATAATTGTGTGCTCTTCTCTTTTTCCTGCCACAATGTATTAGATACCACTTTATTTTAGTTAAATTAAGATATATAATGACATATTTAAAACTACAATGTGATGTTTCATATATGTATACATTACGGAAACATGTACCACAATTGAGCTAATTAGCGTATCTGTTACTCACGTAGTTACCTTTTTTGGAGAGGGAACAGGTGAGAATACGTAAGATCTACAGTGTTAGCAAATTTCAGCTGTATAATAAATTATTGTTAACTATAGTCACCATGCTTCACCTTAGGTCTTCAGAACATATTCATCTTACAAACGCAAATCTGTACCCTTTGACCAACTTCTCTTCTATTTTTTTGCCTCTTGTCCCGTGGGAACCAAACTCTACTCTCTATTTCTATGAGTGTGACTTTTTAAATATTCTACATGTAAGTAATATCATGTAGTATTTGTTTTACTGTATTACTGTACTTGATTTATTTCAATTACTATAATGTTCTTCAGGTTCATTCATGTGGTCACAGATGTCAGAATTCCTTCTTTTGTAAGGCTGAATAGTTTTCCATTTTGAATACTGCATTTTCTTTATTCATCTATCAATGGACACTTGAGGTGTTTCCATATCTTGACTAATGTGAAAAACATTGCAATGAATAAGTGAGTGCAAGTATTTATTTTAGATACTGATTATACTTCCTTTGGATATATACGAATAAGTAGGATGGCTGCATTTCCTTTGAACACACATACCCTCCCAAGATTGAACCAAAAAGAAATTGATATCCTGAACAGACCAATAATGATTTCCAAAACTGAACTAGTAATGAGTAACTTACCAACAAAAAAGAGCCCAGAACCAGATAGATTCACAGCTAAATTCTACCAGATGCACAAAGGAGAGCTGGTGCCATTCCTACTGAAACTATTCCAAAAATTAAGGAGAGAGATTTCTCCCCAACTCACTCTATAAGACCACCGTCGTCCTGATACTAAAACCTGGCAGAGATAATAAAAAAAGGAAACTGCAGGCCAATATCCTTCAGGAATATTGATTCAAAAATCATCAACAAAATACTTTCAAACTGAATCCAGCAGCACAACAAAAAGCTAATCCACCATGATACAGTAGGCTTCATCCCCAGGTTGCAAGGTTAGTGCAACTTATGCAAATCAATAAATGTGATTCATCACATAAACAGAAATAAAGACAAAAACCACATGATCATTTCAATAGATGCAGAAAAGGCTTTTGTTAAAATTCCACATTATTTCATGTTAAAAATTCTCAATAAGCTAAGTAGTGAAGGAACATACCTCAAAATAATAAGAGCCACCTATGACAAATGCACAGGCAATATCAGAGTGAATGGGTAAAAGCCGGAAGCATTTCCCTTGAAACCCAGCACAAGACAAGGATGCCTTCTTTCACCACTCCTATTCAACACAGTATTGGAAGTCTTGGCCCAGCAATCAGAAAAGAGAAAGAAATAAAGGGCATCCACATAGGAAGAAAGGAAGTCAAACTATATCTGTTTGCAGATGACATGATCCTACAACTGGAAAACACCATAGTATCAGCCCAAAAGAATTACATGCTGATAAACAACTTTATTAAAGTTTCAGATTCAAAATTAACATACAAAAATCACTAGCATTCCTATACACCATGATATGGTTTGGCTGTGTTCCCACCCAAAACTTATCTTGAATTGTAGTTCTCAACATCCCTCATGTGTTGTGGGAGAGACTGGGTGTGAAGTAATTGAACCATGGAGGAAGTTACCTCTATGCTGTTCTCGTGGTAGTGACTTCTCACAAGATCTGATGGTTTTCTAAGGGGCTTTTCCCCATTTTGCTTGGCACTTCTTTTTGCTGCCGTCATGTGAAGGAGGATATGTTTGCTTCCCCTTCCTTCACGATTGTAAGTTTCCTGAAGCCATCTCAGCCCTGTGAAACTGTGAGTCGATTAATCCTTTTTTCTTTATAAATTACCCAGTCTTGGGTATTTCTTCGTAGCAACGACTCACACCACCAACAGCTAAAGAAGAGCTAAATCAGGAACATAATTCCATTCACAATTGCCACAAAAAGAATAAAATACTTAGGAACAGAGCTAACCAGGGAAGCGAAATATCTCTACAATGGGAATTATAAAACACTGCTCAAGTCAAAAAAAAAAAAAAAAAAAAATCACGGATGACACAAACAAATAGAAAAGTATCAGGTGCTCATGGATAAGAATTAATATAATCAAAATGGCCATACTGCTCAAAGCAAATTATAGATTCAGTGGTATTTCTATCAAACTATCTAAAGCATTTTTCACAGAGCTAGAAAAAGCTATTTTAAAATTCATATGGAACCAAAAACAATCCCAAACACCCAAGGCAATCCTAAACAAAACAAACAAACACAAAGCTGAAGACATCATGTTATCTGATTCCAAACCATAGTACAGGGCTACGGTAACCAAAACATCATAGTACTGCAATGAATACAGATACATAGACCATTGGAAGAGAATAGAAAGCCCAAAAATAATATTGCACACCTACAACCACCTGATTTTTGACAAAGCTGACAGAATCAAGAAATGTGAAGAGGAGTCTTGTTTTAGTCCATTTTTACTCAACTATAAAGACATACCAGAGATTGGGTAAATTATAAAGGAAAGGAGCTTAACTGACACACAGTTCTGCAGGGCTGTAGAAGGGCATATCTTACATGGAGGCAAGAAAGACAGAGTGGTGATGTAAGTGGGGAGAGCCCCTTATAAAACCGTCAGATCTTGTGAGAACTCACTCACTATCCTGAGAACACCATGGGGAAAACTGCTCCCATGATCCAATCTCTTCCCACTAGGTTTCTCCCTTGACACTTGGGGATTACAATTTGAGATGCGAATTCGGTGGAGACACAAAGACAAATCATAGCAACTCCTTAGACAATAAATAGTGCTGGGATAACTAGCTAGCCATATGCAGATGATTGAAACTGGACACCTTTAGCCCATATACAAAGAGCAACTCAAGTTAAATTACAGACTTAAACATAAAACCTAAAACTATAAAAACTCTGAAAGACAACCAAGGCAATATCATTCTGGACATAGAAACAGGCAAAGATTTTGTGATGAAAAGCAACAGAAACAAAAGCAAAAAATGACAATGGGATATAATTAAACTTAAGAGCTTCTGCACAGCAAAAGAAACTATCAACACAGTAAATAGACAATCTAGAGAATGGGAGAAAATATTTGCAAACTATGCATCTGACAAAAGTCTCATATTCATCTTCTATAAGGAACTTACACAAATTTATAAGAGAAAAACAACCAACCCTATTAAAAAGTGGGTAAATGATGAATAGATAATTTCCAGAAGAAGACTTACATGCGGGCAACAAACAGATGAAGGAAACCTCAATATCACTGATTATTGGGATAATATAAATCAAACTCACAATGAGATATCATCTCACACCAGTCAGAATGGCTATTATTAAAAAGTCAAAGTAGATGCTAGCAAAGTTTCAGGGTAAAAAGAATGCTTATACACTATTGGTTGTAGTATAAATTAGTTCAACCATTGTGGAAAGCAGTATGGTGATTCCTCAAAGAGCTAAAATCAGAACTACCATTTGATCCAGCAATCCCATTATGGGTTATATACCCAGAGGAATATAAATCATTCTAACATAAGGATACAGGCACATAAATGTTCATTGTTGCACTATTCACAATAGCAATGGCATGGAATCAACCTAAATGTTCATCAATGACAGTTTGAATAAAGAAATTGTGGGGTGTGTGTGTATATACACACATACACACACACATACACACACACACACATATATATATATACACACACATACCATGGAATACTACACAGCCATAAAAAGAACAAGATCATATCTTTTGCAGAAACTTGGATGAAGCTAGAGGACATTATACTTAGCAAATTAACACAGGAACAGAAAACGACTGCATATTCTCACTTGTAAGTGGGAGCTAAATGATGAGAACTCAGGGTCACAAAGTGGGCAACAACAGATACTGGGGCCCACTTGAGGGTGGAAGGTGGAAAGAGGAAAAAAATCAGAAAAACAAAATAACTATAGGGTACTAGACTTAGTACCTAGGTGAGGAAAAAGTCTACAGTAAACCCCTGTGACATGGGTTTACGTGTATAGAAAACCTGTACATGTACCCCTGAACCTAAACTGAAAGTTTTTACATAATGTACAAAAGATTTAATTAGACATTTGCCAAAAGAATACATGCAAATACCTAACAGGTATATGAAAAGGTGTTGAACATTATTGATCAACAGTAAAGTGCAAATCAAAACTATAATGAGATATCAACTTACTCCAGTTAATAGAGCTTATATCCAAAATACAGGCAATAACAAATGCTAGCAAGGATGTGCAGAAAAGGAAATTCTCATATACCATTGGTGGGAATGTAAATTAGTACAATCACTATGGAGAAAAGTTCGGTGGTTCCTGAAAAAAATAAAATTAGAGCTACCATATGATCCAGCAATCCTATTGCTGGTTATATATCCAAAAGAAAGGAGCTACCATATGATCCAGCAATCTTATTGCTGGGTATATACACAAAGGAAATCAGTATATCAAAGAGATACCTGCACTCCTATGTTTGTTGCAGCACTACTGTTCACAATAGTGATGATTTGAAAGCAATCTAAGTAATTATCAACAGAATAAAGAAAATGTGGTACATATACACAATGAAGCACTATTCAGTCACAAAAAAGAATGAAATTCTGTCATTTGCAACACATGGATGGAACTGGAGATTATGTTAAGTGAAATAAGCCAGGAACAGAAAGACAAACATCACATGTTCTCACTTATTTATGTGATCTAAAAATCAAAACAATTGAACTCATTGACAGTGTAGAAGGATGGTTACCAGAGCCTAATGGGGGGCTGCGTGGAAGTGGGTATGGTTAATGGGCACAAAAATTAGCTAGAAAGAATGAACAAGACCCATTATTTAATAGCACACAGGTTGACTATAATTACTAATGGCTTATTTGCACATTTTAAAGTAAGTAAAGGGTGTAGTTGGATTGTTTGCAACACAAAGGACAAATGTTTGAGAGAATGGATACACTTCTCCATGATGTGATTCTTCTACATTGAATGCCTGTATCATGTATCTGATAAATATATACGCTTACTATGTACTAACAAAAAAATAAAAACTACAAAAAAATGATCTGAAGCATTTCTTCAAGTAATGAACAGGAGATGAAACATGACTTTACCAGTACAATCCTGAAGAAAAAGCATAATCAAAGTAATGGCAAGCCGGACACAGAGGTGGTCCAATTAAATAACAGCAAACAGGTCATGAGCAAAGGTCATGGCAAAAGTTTTGCTGGATATTCAAGGCATTTTGCTTGTTAGCTTTCTGGGGGGTCAAAAGCAATAACATGTGCTTACTATGAAAGTGTTTTGAGAAAATCAGCCAAAGCTTTAGAGGAAAAGCACTCAGGAAACCTTTACCAGAGTGTACTACTCCAGTACAGCAATGCTCCTGCTCAATCCTGTCATCAAACAAGGGCAATTTTGCCAGAGTTTTGATGGGAAATCATTATATGTTTATATTACAATCCTGATTTGACTTGTTCTGGCTCTTTTTGTTTTCTCTTATGAAAAAAAAATTATTTTTCTTCACTTAATAATATAAAAAGGAGCACACTGACATGGTTACATTTCCAGGATCCTCAGTTCTTTAGGGGTGGACCGAAGGGCTGACATCATAGCCTATTAAAAATGCCTTGAATTTGATAGAACTCATGTTGATAGTTTCCATTTTAATTTTTATCTTTTAATTCCATTTTCCACAAACTTTTTCCAAGTTCTCTTGTAAGAACAGAGAAAATCCATTATTATCCCTCCTGTCTCAGTAAGGTGAAACTTCCTGTTCACAAAAACTTCCCCATTTAACTTCACCTGTCACCCGTGTGGATTTAGGAGTGGAGACCAATGCTGCCATGATACTCTTGTTACTCTTGCTGTTGATCTGAATTTATCAGAAAAAAAAGAATCAAGGTGACTCATGTTTCTATAGTATTCATATACATAAGGTACGTGACTGCATGTCTGGGTGATATCACAGAATCTTCACGGTTCTTGAAAAAATACTCCTGTACTTCTAACAAAAAACTTTGTATCATAAAGACTTGTCTCTCTTATAACTAAATAAGCTCATTCCTCTCCAAAAAAAAGGTCAGTTTGAAATATTATCAGTTACCATATTCAGGTTTGAGTTCAAGATATCTAGGTCAAATCATTGCCTCATCTGGAACTCTTACAATTACATTAGAGATTCACAGCTTATAAACTAAATGTTAAAGTTATGTGTAGTCAAGTCACCCACTATTAATTGGGTATAGAGGAGAAAGTTTAAACCAAATGGAGAAGATATATTAATTATAAAATCATATGATTCTAGCATAGCAAGGAATAAAAAATGACAAGATAAATACGTTGAACCTTTCTTGTTTCTAAAGCTCTTTCTACAGCATTCACAGGTATTTGAAACTTTCTTTTTCTACTTTTTAAAGGATTCTCTTCAGCCAGTATATCAGTGATATCATTACATATGAAGAGAATAAATGAACCTTTATTCTTAAGAGGTGGATTCTCTTGTTTTTTCCCTTATTTTATGAAATGATAATAGTTTTCCATTCACTTTGGTTATTGGATATGGCAATATTATCAGGCAGTAACTTGGGAGATCCTGTGGTTTTCATTTCTGTAACTCCTTGCCCCACTTGGTAACAGCAAAATTATTTCTCTGTAGTAATCTGGAAGAAAATTTCTGGCTCAGAATGTGACCTTTTTTTGAGAGGTAATATATTGAGCCTGTGCATAAATTCCATTTGTGTGATGGCTGACAATTATTATTCATAAGTACATGAAGCAACACTCAGGGAGCCTGGATTAGAAATGAACTGATAGTAACAGCGAGGGTCCTATAATCCACCCAATTATTGAGAGCATCCTCAAAGTGGAGGCACTTTTGTGTCTACTCACATGAGGCACAATACCATCATATTCTGGACCCATTCTAAGAGGTCCATCCATTTATCCTTGACAAATATTTTTATTAGTCAAATATACTGTTGACTGCAAGTACCTATGATTATCCAACAATTTAATTCACTGGCATAAAAGTCAAGGGACAAGGCAGCTTGAATTACAGTTTGGGATTACCTTAAAGATAATTTTTTAGTTTTAGTTCAAAACTCAAAATCTTTTGGATCAATGGAGTGCAACATCCAATTGAGACATGTTAGCTTCAAAATTTAAGGAACCCCAGCAAGTCTTCTGATTTTTTTTTAATACCATGAGGATAGATGGCATAGAAACTTGCATTTTACTATGAAGAGTAAGCATCTTCATTTCCAAGTATATTTAATCTTCAGGGCTTGAATTCATTGACTGGTTCCTGTATTTTTGTGAAATTACTTTCGCACTCACAGGCAGATATTTGTATTCTCAAGTCAGCTTGGTGTTATTACTATTACTTTCCTAAGACAATAGGAAACAAATTATGACACAGAACAAGATGTTTCAAATGTACTCTTCCCCTGAAAAGTCCTAACAACCAGCTATCCCTTATTAATTAGAAAAGGGAGAAAGGAAGAATTTTCCACATCTGTAATTGTATACCAGCTGCACTAAGCTGACTGACTCAGTACAGTCAGCTTTGTACAGAGAAAATATATGGAAAGGTAATTGCAACTGAAGTAACAAATAGAGTAAGTTTTTTATTATATAAATTTGAAGTGTACAACATGTTTGGATATATATATATATATATATATATATAGAGAGAGAGAGAGAGAGAGAGAGAGGGAGTAAAGTTATTACTATAGTCAAGCAAATTAACATATTCATCATCTCACATACTTACATTTCTTTGTGTGGTTGTATGGTAAAAGTATCCAAAATCTGCTCTTTTACCAAAGTCCCATTATGCAATGCAATATTATTAACTAAAATCAACCTTTCATATCCAGGAATTTTGTATTCATGAGTTCCACATCCATGGATTCTACCAACCATGGATCAAAAGTATTCTAACAAAGGATAGTGCAACTGTACCGAACATATACATAGTTAATTTTCTTGACATTATCCCTAAACAATGCAGTATAACACCTATTTATGTAGCATTGACATTGTATCAGGTATTGTAAGTAATCTAGGCATGATTTGAAGAGTATAGGAGGAGGTGTATGAGTGATGTGCAAAAATGAAACCATTTTCTATAAGGGACTTGTGAACATCTGTGGATTTTGGTATCCACGAGGGGTCCTAGAATGAATACCTCATGGATGTTAAGGGAAAAATCTATGGTCCTCACGCTGTACATTAGATTTCTATATTTACTCATCCTACATAACTAAAACTGCAGCTTTATATCCTTTGGTCTACTTCTTTCTATCTTCCAGAGGCCCCCCTACTGTTGATAACCAACAGTATACTCTCTCTTTCTATATATTTAATATTTTATTAATTTTGTTTTAAATTTCACCTATAAATGATATCATGCAGTATTTGTCTCTTGTGTCTGGCTTATTTCACTTAGCATAATGTCCTCTGGGTTCAGCCGTGTTGTCACAAATGGCACCAAGTTTATGATCACCAATACCCTTCTGTCTTTTTCACCTTCTGGAGTTGAAATTCTCCCACTGCAGTTTTGGGTCCTAGATGTAAACAGTAGCCTCTGTAATTTGTCCAGGGTTTCTATTGTTTTTTATTTATTCTTTTGGCCAGGAGGGATTATGGAGCCTTCTACTTGGTCATTCTTACCATATGAATTTGTTTTATGGGTCAAGGTGTCAAAGTAGGGATTTTCACATTTGATGATTAATGATAGATAGATAGATAGATTAGATAGATAGATAGATAATAGATTTTTGCATTCAATATCTGGAAACTTTGAAAGTAATTATAGAAAAACATCAGGGATTCCACTCAGATCATTTTGAGACAGACTCAGATTAAAATTTCATTCATCATATTAATCCATAGCACCCACTATGATTGTCTGTTTTCCAGGGATTAGTATTATCTTATATCCAGTATCCCATAACACCTGGGAAAAGTTTAATTTTCCTTTCTCAAGTACAATCGTCCTTCATAGATTTCCATTTGGAACTGCTGAAAAAAGATTCACATTACAAGCTGATATTACCTTGGGGTTCCATCTAAAAAGTACATGGACTCCACTATGTTCAAAGTGTAAGGCACACAAAAAATGTGATACCTTTTCTTACCCATTATCCAAGAGTCATGGCTGACATGTCTATAACAAACAAACAAACAAACAAAAGATTAACAACAAAAGAGCATAACAAATGTATTTAATCAAATTTGTATGTGACATAGGAGCCTTCAGAAATTCAGACCCTGAAACTCCAGGGAAAACTATATATTTTTATGAGGTTTGATGAAGACTAGTCAGCCATGAAGAAATGTTATTGGACAGAGGGGATGATGTAATGGCACTAGACTGAAGAGGAAAACCCAGAGATGCTTCTCTGTTTAGATTCTTTGCTTTGCTGTATAGCATTCCTTCCTTTTGGGTATGGAGCAGGAACACTCTAGAATGAGAGTCTCCAAGAAAAAAGGCAGAAGAGAGAAAGCCCTTTCTAGGTTGTACGGCTTGCTTTAGGGAAAAGAAGTTCTAGTTTCTATGACCTAAGAAAAATTATAGTTTCTATGACTCACTTTGTGGGAACAATAGAAGCAAGAGACAGGAAGACAGGAGAAAGAGATTTTTTTTGCTTCTGAGGCCTTTCAACCTCCTTTAGTTCAAAGTTGTGCCAAAGCACCATCCTTTGGGGTAGTGTTTTTTTAGACCCAACCAAAGGAAATTAGGTCTTCAAACTGACATATTGGGATATTTGGTGAGAGGTTATCATTCTGTGTTGTATTTGCTCAAGTCAGGCCTATGTTTCTTATTTAAATTTTGCTTTTTCCAATGCAAAACTTAATAGTAACTTAGCAGGCTGCCTAATTGTATCAGCTCAAGGACCACAGAATTAAAATTTTCTTTTGGTCAGATCACCGCAATTAACAGAAATTATGACTTCTCATTACGAAAAATATTCCCACCTTTTATCCAGCAGTGAAATGCCATTGCTTAGTCTATGACAGCATATGCAAAGAAATCAGAGAAAATATTTAAAGCATTTCTCACCAGCATTCCAGACTTATTAGTATGAAATATCAGCCACTGCTTTTCAAAGAGGTAGCTTCTCCCTCCATCAATGTGTTTCTCACTGCCTTGTTGGAAGACAGATAGGCCTTATAGATTCTCTTGCAACAAAGTGTGAAAGTGCATCACAGATTGTTCTTGACAATTGCACTAAAACATTCTTTT
>NW_012101277.1:4194116-4203392 GCF_000951045.1 Mandrillus leucophaeus | reverse complement strand
TTTTAAATCCCATTCTATACGTTTGCCAAATAATTTTTGTCTGCTTGATCTAATTTTATGTTTATGTACCATAATCTAAGTTTATATAAATAAACCAAGTGGAACAAGACTATATGCTCCCAGCTTCTCCTACTACCACATTGAGTCCAGTATATCTGACAGAAATCTCATGCTGACAAATTCACTTTTTCTGTGTAATTGTACATTTCCATACTTGGTTGATAAAAATTTCCTCATGTTTTCTCATGATGTTAATTTTTATATACTTTATAACAATTTATTTTGTATTTTGAAGTGCATACTATTTTGTTCAGGAATTAACACTGTAATCATCCCTCCATCTTCTTCTGCTTACAACAAGTGTAATTTTAGTTCAGTTAATAAGAGATTATAAAGTATGTTGGATCTAGTTTTGAAAAAAAAAAAAAATGGCTTCTCCTTTCCAAATATTAGCCTGGAAAGAGAAAAATGTTACCAAATAAGGAAAGAAAGGCTGTTTCAGCTGCAAAGTAAGATTCAGTAAAGTTTGAAAGTTCAGGATTTAAGTTATCAAAGTATCTCCATTCTATTCCTTGTGGCCTTATTTTTTTGCCAATAAATGTAAACATTTCGAATTGGTGACCTGGAGATGAATTTAAATGTCTTTGAAATATAGCAAAGTATAAGATTAAAATCTGAGTTTAATTTTAGGCTGTCTAAAAACATGTGGTTTTAGGGGAAAAATGTATAGCACAAAAATATGAAGTTTGATTGTCAATGTATGATTTTAGCCACGACTGGAAATTTGGACTTGTATTTTTATTTGTTTAGGCTCTCCACAGTTGTTAGGAGGAGGGGGCAAAGCTTTCTATTAGTCGTTCTTTTTATTGTATATATACGCTACATGTTCACACTACCAGCACAATTATTAGGTGCTGACTACCATTGCTGCCTCTAGAAAAAAAGACCTGCTAACCAATGAAATAATTAATTTGGTACCATATGTTTACTTTTGCAAAATTGGACTAATGTAAATTCTGAAATGGTATGTGTGATTAGGAAGACCTGGGTCATGTGTTCAAGCTACAATGTAAGAAGAAAGATTAACCATATGGAATTTAACTTTTGTAGTTGAGTGACACTCTTCTTAAAACGTGGAGTTTCCTAAACATAGGAGATATGTTCAGATACATAGGGGAAGCTAAAAGGAAAGATGAATAGTTGTTATACTTCTGTAATTTTCTCTAAAAAATGCATTTTTCAAAAGATCTTATCCAATCAACATGAAACACATGAAAGACAAAAATTAGTATCTGAAGTAAACAGGAAACATAATTACAAATCCTATTTACATTAGGTTCACACAGGAATATTATGAATAACTCTATGCCCACAAATAATTGATGACATAATAAATGAATCAAGTTTTTGAAAGATACTATTTACCAAAACACACAAGGAGAACTAAGTATCCAAATAGTCTTATGTATTATAAAAATTGAATCAGTAACTATTAATCTTTCAAAACACCAAGTGCAGGACTCAGCTCGGTTCACTGGTGAATTCTACCAAACATTTAAAGAAGAAATAATGCAAGTTCTCTAAAATCTCTCCCAGAAAATAGATGCGGAGAAAACACAATTTTTTTTTTTTTTTTTTTTTTTTTTTTTGAGACGGAATCTCGCTCTGTCGCCCAAGCTGGAGTGCAGTGGCGTGATCTCGGCTCATCACAAGCTCTGCCTCCTGGGTTCATGCCATTCTCCTGCCTCAGCCTCCCGAGTAGCTGGAACTACAAGCGGTCACCAGCATGCCTGGCAATTTTTTTTTTTTTTTTGTATTTTTAGTAGAGACGGAGTTTCACCGAGTTAGCCAGGATAGTCTCTATCTCCTGACCTAGTGATCTACCCGCCTCGGCCTCCCAGAGTGCTGGGATTACAAACGTGAGCCAACGCTCACGGCCGAGAAAACACATCTTAAGTCTATGAAGCCAGGATTACGCTAATATTCTATACAAATACGTTACAAAAAAGAAAACCTACAGGCAAATCCATTGTCTTTCATAAACATAGATGCAAAAATCCTGAACAGAATATTAGCAAATCAAATTCAACACTGAATAAAAATATTACAAACTAAACCAAGTAGGATATATTGCAGATATGCACACCTTTTACAATATCCAAAATGTAACTCATCACATCAATGGTCTACAGAAAAAAAATATGATTGTATCGATGTATGCAGAGAAAGAATTTGATTAAAGTCAACACTCAGGATAAAAACACTCAGCAAGCTAAGAGTAGACAGAAACTTCCTAAAAAGGAATAAAAGAGATAATCTAAAAAAATAAAAAATAAAAATAAAAAAAAACCCTAGAGTAACAATCATATTTAATGGTGTAAAACGACATCTTTTACTCTTAAGAGTGGGAAGAAAGCAAGGATGTCTCCTCTTATTTCTACTATTTATCATCATAGCAGAAGTCCTAGCTAAAGCATTAAGACGTGAAAATAAAATAATAGTTACAAACATAGAGGAGGAAGAAATGCAACTGTTTTTGTTTGCAGATGACATAATAGTCCATGTACAAAATCTCAAAGAATCAACAAGAAAATGCCAAGAACCCATAACAATTACAGCATTTTTGCAAGATACAAGATTACTATACAAAAGTCAATTGCTTTTCTATATACCAGCAATAATTAATTGCAAGTTGAAATTAAAACACAACACTCTTTACATTAGCACCAAATATACGAAATAATTAGCTATAAATCTAAAAAATATTTTCAAAATCTGTATGAATAACACTATGAAACTCTGATGATGGAAATCTAAGAAAATTTAAATAAATTGAAAAGCATTCCAAGCTCATAAATAGAAAGGTTAAATATTGTTAAGAAGTCAGTTCTTCCCAATTTGAGTTATATAGTCAATGCAATGTCATTTAAAATCCCAGGAAGCATCACTGTGAATATTAACAAACTGATTCTAAAATTTATATAGAAAGGCAAATACCCAGAATAGCCAACACAACATTGAAGAAGAAGAATAAAGCCACAAGACTGGTACTACTCAACTTCAAGACCTACTGTAAAGCTACAGTAATCAAAAAAGTTGATATTGGTTTAAGAATAAACAAAATAGTTCAATGGCATTCAACAGAAGACCAGAATTAGATCTACCCATATATAGTGAACTTTTTAACAAATGCAAAATGCAACAAAAAGGAGAAAAAAAAAAAGAATGCTCTTTTCAACAAATGATGTCAGGACAACTAGACACCCTCATCTTTCACAAAAATGAACTCAAAATGGATCACAGACTTAAATGTAAAATACAAAGCTATAATAGTTCTAGAAGATTATATGGGAGAAAATCTAGGTGACCTTGGGTTTGAGAATGAATTATTAGATGAAATATCAAAGGCATGATCAATGAAATAAAACTATGTCACACTTAATTAAAATTTATAAATCTGCATAAAATATTGTTAAGAGAACTTTTAAAATCCATATACCTGATTAAAAGGTATAAAAACTCTTAAAACTCATGAAAAATGGGCAAAATGATCTGACAGACACCTTACTAAAGATGTACAAATATCAAACAAGCATATAAAAAGATGCTCAACATTCTGTCATTGAGGATTTGAAAATTAACACTGAAATGTAACTATATATCTACTAGAATGGCCAAAATCCAGAACCCTGACAAACATCAGCTTTATTCATAATGACTCAAACTGGTAAGCAGCCAGATGTTCTTCAACACGTGCATGGATGGTACATCCATACAATTAAATATTCAGCAATAAAAAGAAATGTTCTCTAAAGTCATGAAAAGATATGGAGAAAACTTAAATACATATTGCTAAGTGAATGAACCTATTCTGAAAAGTCTATGTACTGGATGAATCCAACTATACTACATTTTGGAAAAGGCAAAACCACACAGACAGTAAAAACTCAGTGTTTGCTAAGAGTCTGAGGAGGGGGTAGTTAGGAAGGATAAATGACCTATGGGATATTTTTAGGGCAGTGAAACTATTGTTGTGATACTGCAATGTTGAATACATGGCAATATGCATTTGGTAAAACCAGCAGAACTACACAATCACAAAGAATGAATGTTAATGTCAACTATAGACTTTAGTTAACAATATTGTTTCAATATTGGTCCATCAATCGTTACAAATACACCACATCGACACAACATGTTAGTAATAAGAGAACTGTTGGATGGGGGGAGAGAACATATTGAATGTTGTAGTTTCTGTTCGATTTTTCTATAAACAAAACATTATTCTAAAAAAAAAGTCTATTAATTTTTTAAAAATCATGATCCTTTATGGAACTGACTGGATAAAAACTTGAAGTATCCTTTTTAGATTCAAATTTCCTTATGGACAGGTGCCTAGATCAAAACTTAAGGGGAGTATTAGTTTGACTCATTTTGGTCTTTGTCCAATCTGGACTTTTAAAAACAATTCCTGTATTTGAGGAATATTATTCACTTTTCTAGATCAGGAATAAAAAAGTAATATTCTACTTTGATACTCTAAAGACCATTCTACAGTATTTAGGAGGGAGACAAATTTAGTTTGTAGAACCCTAAATATCTAACAGACTTGAAGGCTGTCTTATCCAAACAACATTATTGTATACTATAATACACATTTAAATAATATGAATATATATATAGAATATGAATATATATTCTTTAAATATATGTATGTATAAACACTTAAATAATGTATATTGAAAGATGTATTTAACTGTATACTGGGAAAAACAGAAAAACTACTAAATAAATCTGGAAAATTCAAATATAACTTTAAGAAAGGCAATGAAAAGCATTATATAATATGTTAAAATAAAACAAGAGAAGGCAGAAAAAAGGAGGAGAATAAACAATAATTTAAAGTAACAAATACAGACTATTTACAAGCAAACTGGTGTAGACTCATAATCACTTTAAATGTACATGGTCTAAATATAGCAATTAAAAGGCAAAGATTGTCAAGTGTATTAAAAAAATACAAGTTCCAACTATACAATCTACAAACTGTCCTGTTTAAATATAAAAATCCAGTAAGATTGCAAGTAAAGGAATGGAGAAAGACATTCTATGCTTAAAAATACAGTAGTAGCCATATTAATTTCAGATAAAATCAAGTTCAGAATAAGGATAATTATCAGCAAAGGAGGCATTCAATAATAATAAAAGGGTCAATTCTCTATGAAGACAGCCATTCTAAATGTGTATGCACCTAACAACAGATGGTAAAAATGCATGAGGCAAAAAGTGCTATAACTGCAAGGACAAATATTCACTATTATAGTGAGAGATTTTGACATTCCTCATTAATTTATGTATCAAACAGCCTAAAATCAGTAATTATATAGTTGAACTGAACAGTACTATACATCAACTTGCTCTAATTGATATTTATAGAATACTTTGTACAAAACCACCAGAATATATACTCTGAAGCTCCATTGGAGTATAATTAAAATAGACCACATTCTGGGTCATTAAACATATTTAACTAATTTAAAGTAAGAGAAATTATATGAAGTATGTTCTCAAACCACAAGATAACAGTTATATAATTAAACTAAGCAGAAGTCTTAAGAAAACTTTTAAAATATTTTGTTTGAGTTCCCCATGTATTTTGAATATTAAGTCTTTATCAGATGTGTGGTTAGCAAATCTTTTGTTTCATTCCATAGGTTATTATTTCACCCTATTGATGTCTTCCATAGAAGCTTTTGAGTTTAATGCAATCTTATTTGTGTATTTTTTCCTATTATTGCCTCTGCTTTTGGGGTCATATTAAAAAAAATTCGGGGGCATGCCCAAGATGGCCAAATAGGAACAGCTCCAGCCTCCAGCTCCCAGCGTGAGTGACACAGAAGATGGGTGATTTCTGCAATTTCAACTGAGGTACCGGGTTCATCTCACTGGGGACTGCCGGACAATCGGTGCTGGTCAGCTGCTGCAGCCTGACCAGTGAGGGCTGAAGCAGGGCGAGGCATGGCCTCACCTGGGAAGCGCAAGGGGGAAAGGAATCCCTTTTCCTAGCCAAGGGAAACTGAGACACACAACACCTGGAAAATCGGGTAACTCCCACCCTCATACTGCACTTTACCAAGGATCTTAGCAAATGGCACATCAGGAGATTATATCTCACACCTGGCGTGGAGGGTCCCATGCCCATGGAGCCTCCCTCATTGTTAGCACAGCAGTCTGAGATCTACCTGCAAGGCAGCAGCGAGACTGGGGGAGGGGTGCCCACCATTGCTGAGGCTTAAGTGGGTAAACAAAGTCACCAGGAAGCTCAAATTGGGTGGAGCCCACCACAACTCAAGGAGGCCGGCCTGCCTCTATAGACTCCTGCTCTGGGGACAGGACATAGCTAAACAAAAAGCAGCAGAAACTCAGCAGAGGTAAATGCCCCTGTCTGACAGTTTTGAAGAGAGCAGTGGATCTTCCAGAACAGAGGCTGAGATCTGAGAACGGGCAGACTGCCTGCTAAAGTGGGTCCCTGACCGCTGAGTAGCCTAACTGAGAGACATCCCCCACTAGGTGCAGACCGACACCTCACACCTCACATGGTGGGGTACACCCCTGAGACAAAGCTTCCAGAGCAAGAATCATAGAGCAACACTCGCCATGCAGCAATATTCTATCTTCTGCAGCCTCTGCTGCTGATACTCAGGCAAACAGGGTCTGGAGTGGACCTCAAGCAAACTCCAACAGACCTACAGCTGAGGGTCCTGACTGTTAGAAAGAAAATTAACAAACAGAAACGACACCCACACCAAAACCCCATCAGCATGTCACCATCATCAAAGACCAAAGGTAGATAAAACCACAAAGATGGGGAAAAAGCAGTGCAGAAAAGCTGGAAATTCAAAAAATCAGAGCGCATCTCCCCCTCCAAAGGAATGCAGCTCATCACCAGCAACGGAATAAAGCTGGACGGAGAATGACTTTGATGAGTTGAGAGAAGGCGGCTTCAGTTGATCAAACTTCTCAGAGCTAAAGGAGGAACTACGTAACCAGCACAAAGACACTAAAAACCTTGAAACAAGAATGGATGAATGGATAACTAGAATAATTAATGCAGAGAATGCCACAAACGAACTGACAGAGATGAAAACCATGACACGAGAAATACGTGACAAATGCACAAGCTTCAGTAACTGACTCAATCAACTGGAAGAGAGAGTATCAGCGATTGAAGATCAAATGAATGAAATGAAGCAAGAAGAGAAGTATGGAGAAAAAAGAGTAAAAAGAAATGAATAAAGCCTCCAAGAAGTATGGGATTATGTGAAAAGACCAAATCTACATCTGATTGGTGTGCCTGAAAGTGACGGGGATAATGGAACCAAGTTGGAAAACACTCTGCAGGATATCATCCAGAAGAACTTCCCCAACCTAGTAAGGCAGGCCAACATCCAAATTCAGGAAATACAGAAAATGCCACAAAGATACTCCTCGAGAAGAGCAACTCCAAGACACATAATTGTCAGATTCACCAAAGTTGAAATAAAGGAAAAAATGTTAAGGGCGGGCAGAGAGAAAGGTCGGGTTACACACAAAGGGAAGCCCATCAGACTGACAGCAGATCTCTCAGCAGAAACTCTCCAAACCAGAAGAGAGTGGGGGCCAATATTCAACATTCTTAAAGAAAAGAATTTAAAACCCAGAATTTCATATCCAGCCAAACTAAGTTTCATAAGTGAAGGAGAAACAAAATCCTTTACAGACAAGCAAATGTTTAGAGATTTTGCCACCACCAGGCCTGCCCTACAAGAGATTCTGAAGGAAGAACTAAACATGGAAAGGAACAACAGGTACCAGCCATTGCAAAAACATGCCAAAATGTAAAGTCTATCGATGCTAGGAAGAAACTGCATCCACTAGCAAGCAAAATAAACAGCTAATATCATAATGACAGGATCAAGTTCACATATAACTATATTAACCTTAAATGTAAATGGACTAAATGGTCCAATTAAAAGACACAGACTGGCAAATTGGATAAAGAGTCAAGACTCATCAGTTTGCTGTATTCAGGAGACCCATCTCACATGCAGTGACACACATAGGCTCAAAATAAATGAATGGAGGAAGATCTACCAAGCAAATGGAGAACAAAAAAAAGCTGGGCCTGCAATCCTAGTCTATGATAAAACAGACTTTAAACCATCAAAGATCAAAAGAGACAAAGAAGGCCATTACATAATGGTAAAGGGATCAATTCATCAGGAAGAGCTAACTACCCTAAATATATATGCACCCAATACAGGAGCACCCAGATTCATAAAGCAACTCCTTAGAGACTTACAAAGAGACTTAGACTCCCATACAATAATAATGGGAGACTTCAACACCCCACTGTCAACATTAGACAGATCAACGAGACAGAAAGTTAACAAGGATATCCAGGAATTGAACTCAACTCTGCAGCAAGCGGACCTAATAGACATCTACAGAACTTTCCACCCCAAATCAACAGAATATACATTCTTCTCAGCACCACATCGCACTTATTCCAAAATACACCACATAGTTGGAAGTAAAGCACTCCTCAGCAAATGTATAAGAACAGAAATTATAACAAACTGTCTCTCAGACCACAGTGCAATCAAACTAGAACTCACGACTAAGAAACTCTATCAAAACCGCTCAACTACATAGAAACTGAACAACCTGCTCCTGAATGACTAGTGGGTACATAACGAAATGAAGGCAGAAATAAAGATGCTCTCTGAAACCAATGAGAACAAAGATACAACATACCAGAATCTCTGGGACACATTTAAAGTAGTGTGCAGAGAGAAATTTAGAGCACTAAATGCCCACAAGAGAAAGCTGGAAAGATCTAAACTTGACACCCTAACATCACAATTAAAACAACTAGAGAAGCAAGAGCAAACACATTCAAAAGCTATCAGAAGGCAAGAAATAACTAAGATCAGAGCTGAACTGAAGGAGATAGAGACACAAAAAACCCTCCAAAAAATCAATGAATCCAGTAGCTGGTTTTTTGAAAATATCAACAAAATTAATAAACTGCTAGCAAGACTAATAAGGAAGAAAAGAGAGAAGAATCAAACAGACACAATAAAAAATGATAAAGGGGATATCACCACCGACCCCACAAAAACACAAACTACCATCAGATAATACTATAAACACCTCTATGCAAATAAACTGGAAAATCTAGAAGAAATGGATAATTTCCTGGACACTTACACTCTCCCAAGACTAAACCAGGAA
>NW_012101277.1:4164318-4190746 GCF_000951045.1 Mandrillus leucophaeus | reverse complement strand
CTGGGAATCAACCCAAATGTCCATCAGTGACAGACTGGATAAAGAAAATGTGGCACATATGCACCACGGGATACTATGCAGCCATAAAAAAGGATGAGTTCGTGTACTTTGTAGGGACATGGATGCAGCTGGAAACCATCATTCTCAGCAAACTATCGCAAGAACTGAAAACCAAATACTGCATGTTCTCACTCATAGGTGGGAATTGGACAATGAAGTCACTTGGACACAGGAAGGGGAGCATCACACACCGGGTCCTATTGTGGGGAGGGGGTGGGGGGAGGGATAGCATTAGGAGATATACCTAAGGTAAATGACGAATTAATGGGTGCTGCACACCAACAAAGCACATGTATACATATGTAACAACCCTGCACATTGTGCACATGTACCCTAGAACTTAAAGTATAATAATAAAAAAAAAAAAATCATTGATCACACCAAAGTCAGAAACCTTTCCTCCTGTCTTCTTCTAAGAGTTGTATAGTTTTAGGGTTTACAGGTAGTTCTTCAATACACTTTTGGTTGATTTTGTAAATGGTGTGACATAAGGGTGCAGTTTTTTTCTTCTGCAAATGAATTACCAGTTTTTCCAATACCATTTATTGAAGAGACTATTTTTCCCCATTGTGTATTCTTAACATCTTTGTTTAATATCAATTGATTATATGTATATGGATTTATTTCTAGACTGTCTCTTCTGTTCCAGTGGTCTATTTTTGTTTGTTTGTTTTTATTCCAGTGTCATGCTCTTTTGATGTTTATAGCTTTGTAGTGTATTTTGAAATCAAGTACTGTGATACCTCCTGCTCTTTCCTTTTCCTGGAGATTTATTTGGCTATCTGAGGTCTTTTCTGATTCCACACAAATTATAGGATTGCTTTATTTTTCTATTTATTTATGTATGTATTTATTTTTCTATTTCTAAGAAAAATTTCATGGGAATTTTTATTGAGTGAGCATCAAAACTGTAGATTGCTTTGGGTAATATAATCAATATGAATTCTTCTAATCCCTGAACACAGGATATCTTTCCATTTATTTGTATGTTTTTCTATTTCTTTCATAAATTTTAATAGTGTCCAGTGTACAGATTAACAGGCAACACCACAATTAAAAAATGGGCAAAGTAATTGAATAAAATTTTATACAAATGGCCAACAGGCATATGAAAAGATGCTCAACATCACTAACCATCAGGGAAATGCAAATAAAAAACACAATAAGATATCACCGCACACCTGTTAGAACAGATGCTATCAAAAAGATGAACGATAACGAGCGTTAGCAAGATTGTGGAGAAAAGGAATCCCATGCACACTGTTGATGGAAATGTAAATTAGTACAGCCATTATGGAAAACAATATGGAGTTTCCTCAAAGGCTTAAAAGCAGAACTATTATTATGTGATCCCACTTTTGAGATATATATCCCACATCAACAATTTCACTTCTGGCATATATTCAAAGTAAATAAAATCGGGATTTCAAAGAGGTATCTGTATTCCCATGTTCACTGCAGCATTATTTACACTAGATATGGAAAGATATTGAAAACAATCCAAGGTAATGGAAACAACCCAAATCCTACCTAAAGAAACAAAGCGAGGTAATTAAGTTTCACATTAACAGTGATAAAGTATGTTGATAGTATAGGCTCTTGTTATATGATTAAATTGGCAATTTATCTCTATGGTCTTGCTTCCAAAAATCCAGAGCCTCAGCTGAACAATGAGCAAAAACAATGAGAAAATCTAAATAAGAGAAATTCTACAAAATATCTGACTAGCCCTCTTCAAACTGTTAGTCCTGAAAACCAAGATAAGTCTGAGAAAATACCAGAACCAATAAGAGTCTAAGGATACCTGATGGCTAAATGTTATCTAGAATCTTAGGTGGGCCCCCAGAACAGAAAAGGAACATTAGATAAATCTTAAGCAATATTAAATACATAAAAGATCCCTCACTTGATCTAACATACCTTGTAAGATTCTTACGGCATTCAGTTTCATCTCTGGACTGTTCAGGAAGAATGGCTCTTCAGAGTATGAGATTCCTATTTCTAGGAATATTGGCCCAATATTATAATAAAAACAACCCTTAATAAAAGTGTCATCCATTAATCCTACCAGAGCTTTCTCTAGGATAGCAGAAGAAAAATATTGCTTTAAATAGTAGAAAATAAAAAATTACATATTTAGTGTATTTTGGTTGCAAAGAACTGAAATGTAAAATAAACCGATTTGGTAAAAAAAGAAATTTATTAATACAAGTAACTGAAAATTGCCAGATGAGATTGGCTTTATCTTATGGTTTGGTCTACAGGTTCATGACATTAGGGTTCAAGCAACTGTTGTTGCTTCTAACATGTCTTCTGCTATTCAGGCTGTCTTCTCAAATGGTAGCAAATGTCTTTAGACATTTGTGACAGAACATCTGAGATCCATGCACCAGTACTTCCCATAAAATCATTCAAGTTCACCCTAATTGGAGGACTTTATTTGCATAGTCACCCTGGAGATATTACTGTGACCATAAGGATGTGATAATCTGGTTGACTTTACACTATTCAGTACACAACCCTAGAGATATGTTGAGGACAATCTCAAACAAATATAAAAGAGAGTAAGAATTGGGTTAATTGTGCCCAAATATAATGTTAGAGAGAGAAGTAGAATGAGTACTAGAAAGTGAAAAGCAAATGTATATAGAAACATTATCATTAAAACATACTCAAAGGGATTTATATAAATTCATACATTCATGATCAATGCATAACATAACTTTTAAAAGAATACAAACAGATTAGAGAAAATTCATCATATAAGTAGGGGATTTTGCAGACGGTGCTTCTCAGTCCTTTTCATCCTATGGCACATACAGAAAATATGAATATGTACACAGAAAAATGAGATAATCAGACAAGTCTGTTCTCTGTGAGAGAGGCCTGGCATAGAGCCACTGGCTATTCCAGGTCACCTACAGTGTCAAAATTGGGAGGAATCAACATTTCCTCCCAATGTATTGGAAACCAGTGTATTGTGTCAGAAGACCCTGACCAGAAAGCTCTTGACTAGATCTTTTCCAAGGTTCTTGCAAATTTTAAAATATAATTTTTGACTATTGAGATCAACAATAAAAACATCCAGGTTGATCTGGTAGCATAATGAGAAGAATACAGGATCTTTCCTCATGTTTGTAAAGTCAAGACCAGACCATGAAGAATTATATCCTTTTCCAAAATAAGTCCTTTAAGGACAACAGAAGAAAGGGCGTAAGAAATTTGATAAATATTTGATTAAATTTGTTATTGCATCCATTTTGTCTTAATCTTGTATTTCACTGAATCCTAAGAAAGATTGTACTATATCCTAATTCCAGTTTTATAACCCATTAAAAAATGAACTGTGCTCCTTAGGGTAAGAAAAGAAATAATCTAGAATTCATGAAATATAGTTACAGAAGGAAACCTAACCTGCATTTGTAAAGCTTAAAGCATCCAGAAGTTTGTCAAAAATTTAAAAATATTTCTGGGCTGAGGTGGCTGGATCACCTGAGGTCGGGAGTTGGAGGCCAGCTTGACCAACATGGAGAAAACCCACCTCTACTGAAAATACAAAATTAGCCAGGTGTGGCGGCATATGCCTGTAATCCCAGCTACTTGGGAGGCTGAGGCAAGAGAATCACTTGAACCCAGGAGGCAGAGGTTGCAGTGAGTCGAATTCACACCATTGCACTCCAGCCTGGGCAACAAGAGCAAAACTCCACCTCAAAAATATATAAATACATATATATATGTGTGTGTGTGTGTGTGTGTATTATATATATATACTATATACATATATATATATTTCTGAAATCTTCTGAAGAGTTTAATTTCTACTTTCCTCCAAAAGTAGAGTTTAATGTCATACATGATTTAGAGGTAAGGTATCTCTATATTTCATATTGCTATATATGTTATACCTCTGCTGATTGAAACATTATTGACAATGATTATGATGTCACGTGTCAAGTATCAAAAAGTGGAGCATTAAAAAAACAATATCACCTATAACAAGGCAGGAAATAGGCCCAATTGTGAAGGGTATTTTGAAAATTTGTTTTAGAGTCCCCTAACGGGTCTCAACACGTCTTGAAATGACTTCCTTGTACATATAAAAATACATTATAATGATACAGTGATGATCTGATGGGTGAAATTGAACTGACTAAATCTCATTTCAAAACAACTTTTTTTTTTTCTGGACAAAACAGAATTTCTAATATTAGTATTTAATCCATGAGAACTTTCCTACCATTGAACTGAAGACTGGGGCAAGGAATAATTTCATCACAGTACATCTTTTTGATTGTTGAGTATACATAAATAAGCCTTTTAGAGTAAAACAAATCAGAAGAGATAAAAATATGGCAGCTTAGATTTTGTGTACTTCTGTTCTTGTGTGTGCTTGCATTCTTGTATAATTGAAGCACCCTTGTTTATTGCAATAATTTAGCAGAGCAAAAATGTGGACTATACAAGCAATAAATTGCATATTAATGTCTCTGATTTACTCTTTGAATTTACCCTTTGCTCTTTGAATTAATTTATTCAATAAGGAAAGATACTATCAGTCAACAAAACTCATACAGACAAGATATTTTTTACACATTAGGAGGATATTAAAAAGTGCCTAACTCTACTTCTGCCTCTGCTGGCTAGGTCTAGAAAGATGAATACAGGGCTGATACGGGAGTGCAGAGCACAAGCTCATGGATCAAACTGTCTCATTTGAATTCTGGCTCTACCACTTGCCAGCCATTTGACATTGGGTAAAATACATCATCATCTCTCTATGCTTCAGTTTCTTATCCCTAAAGTGGGGATAATGCCAGTACTTACCATCACTGCATAGCTGACCAGTGAGCCAATGACTTCTCACCAGTCATTTACGGTTACCTCTTGTTCTAGAGGGTCTGTGCGTCATTCAGCTGCATTACCTGATATCCTAGCAGTTGGAAATATTTTGAATGTCACCTAGATCTTTATCATAGATTTTTTTGCATTTAACAAATGAGTTAATTTGTATAAAATAGTTTATTAAGTTTCTGGCACTTAATGATTTTTCAGACATAGATAATCATCTTAACTAATCTCAAGAAATTTAGTTTCTTCTTGGATATTAACAGTTTAGAGAAAAAAAATCCTTGAATTCTATGCCATTCTTATGCTTGAGCCACAACAATTTAGGTAGAAAATGTTGTATAGAGTCTACTGTTTATTTGAGAAATGGCATGGCTTAAAGAAGTGGTAGTAATAATTATGGGCAAGAAAAAAACTCTCAGTTTGAATATCTCGAAGGTGGCAGGTAAATGTGTATTTAGCTAAGAGTTTCTCCATTCTTGCATATCCCTATAACCTTAGTGGTAAGGAAATAACTATATATAAATAAGCCTTAACTATGTAGTGAGACATTGACTACTGATAATTCAATACATTTTGACTTATTGATTATGATTTGTCAAATAAGGTGCATTAATTTATAATATACCAGGAATAATTCCTTTTTAAAATTTTATTTTTTTATCTCACAGATCTAGACCTCAATTACCTGAACATGTCCCTTTTGAGAAGAACCTAACTTCCTAATTTTTCATGACAAATAAGGCATAACTATGTTATGTTAATTCTGATCTATTTTCTTAAAGAAGTTTGCCTTGGTTTTCCAACTCAAAATAAGCCAATAGAGAAAACAATGTGTGTATTACAGACCACTAGATAAATGGCATGTATCATTCTATGTTTATAATACACTGAAAATAAGTGAGAAATATTATCATTGTTTTTGTTATTGAGAATGTCATGACAACCTTAGCTCTGAATTCCCTTTTGTTGGATTAAGCTATGTCCTGAGGGGTTCGCCTCTCCCACACTTCACTAAATAATCTTATTCTTTCTCCTTAGAGAGCAAAGATTAATCATTCAGAAACTTAATGAGCTGGAAAAACAAATACCAGTAGAATAAAGGTGCCTGAACACTTTAAATAAAATAAATTAGTTTTCATTTGAAAAGTAAATTAGTTTATTTACAAATCCCTTTTGTCTTTTTCCTTTCCCATTTGTTGTTCTCTGTGTTTTTACCGTCTTCATCAAACCCTCTATCCATCCAAAGGTGAAGTCCAGTTTAACAGTTTTTGACTTTTCTTCATTTTTTATTTTAGATATATCTTCTCACCAGCAAATATTTTTACTTTTTATGTTTACCTTTCCCTAGGTTGTATTTCTTTCTAAATATTTACTGAAGACTTAGCTACTAAACTACTATAATTAAATTTTGAAAAGTTTTAGAGATATTAAGATGGGTATATAGAAATCAAAGTTAAAGGGGTGTTTATATAATAACCCACTGGGAAAATATAAATTTTCTCCTATTAAAAGAGAAAATAATTTTAGTTTTGACATATTGCAAAGTGTTATTGTTCTGCTTAATATGATGTATTTTTAAAAATTTGTCTTAATCTTAAAATGTTTTAAAGTATATTATCTTTATTATGAAATTTTATATAGAAATGTATTTTTAAGAAGCCTTCAATAATGTTATCCTAATTTTCAAAGAAGACTACTATACTCCAGCTAAAATTTGATTATCCTTTCTCTAATCAATGCTTGAAATTTTGAATGTTTACTTTATAATTATGTAACATTAATATAAATTATTATTAGGTAAGACACTTATAGAGGGAAGTGTAAAAACAATCTGTACACATACATAATGATGAATTGTTATTTACTCAAAAGTATGGTTTTATTTTTTTAGAATGTGCTGCATCATACCACCATTTTCTTACTTTTTCTACCTAGTATCAATATATGTTTTAAATTACTGCTTAAATATGACTTCTCCACAAATATTTTCTGACTTCTTAAATCTAAAGTATCAGTTAAAGAATTATGATTCCATAATACTTCTACCAACCCCATCACTGATGTCATTGTTATTATTTTATTTTCTGAAATGATCTGTCTTTATTTTGCTATCAGAAAACAAAATAAATCCCTGAGTGTAAACAGAAGAAATGCATGACTAAGTTACTCATCATTATCTTACTATTAACAAAACAAAGCACTATCTGTGTTACAGTCATATGAAAAAAGAAACAGCCTGGAGGGAAGTGGGGGCTTTGAGGATGGGGAGGAGAGAAGATGTGGTGGTGGGGGCAGGGGCAGACAGACACAGACTCCACATCTTGCCCTCAGGGATTTGGGGTTCCCATACTGATCCCAGGGCTGGTTAGATCTTTAGAGTTAGGTTGATTTGATTTCCTTAGATAACTAACTTTATGTTATTATTATATCCTCCAGCACACAGTTGAGATATTAAAATTTCTAGTTAATACATGGTTTTCAGTTGTCATCTAGAAAATGCATTACTCTCCTGGATCTTGTGGACCTCTGATAATTTACCTGTGAATGCTTAGGGGACCATAGGTTATGATTTGATGGGAAAAATAATTTATCTAGGTAATGGTTTTTTACAAATTATGATTATCCTTGCATTTAACAGTAAAAGTCCTGGATTTTAATTTTTAGAGTCAGTGAAACTACTGAGGAAATCTAAGCAAGACTAGAACATAATCCGTTTTCATACAGAGGGATTCTTCTGATAGTGCTATAGAGAACAGATTTGGAATTGGGAGGTGACATGACAACACCAGCAGCATGGTGACAAATAGATGAGAGATGATACGTTCTAAGTAAGTACAATTAGAATAAGGATAGAGGAAAAGCGATGAAGAAACAAATTTAGGAGATGAAAATGTCAGGAAATTGATAATCGTATGTGAGAAGTGAGAGAAAATAAATTTCAAGGTTGACAACTTTCTCAATTAAACTGACATGCTAAAGAATCCCTACAAATTATTGATTGTACTTTTTCTTATGTATGAGTGGCACTGAGGGAGTTTTAGGAAAATGATTTTTCCACTTTTTTATTTTATGTAATACAAATTATAATAATTTTTTCAGATCTCTTTGTACTTCTGACTAATTTTAAGTAAATTTTCTCCTTTATATCACTTGAAATTATTTTTTCTTGCCTTAGAAACACTGAAGTCAGAGATTAAATAAATTTATTGACTAAAAATAAGATTGGAGGATATATAGAATACGAGGCTGTTGATATTTCTAAAAAATTATTGTCATTATTTTGCATTCTTAGACTTAACTTCCATTGACAAATATTGTGTCAGTTATATAGATTTGTCCATTATGTCTATGGATGAATTTCCCAATAGGCCTATAAATAAAAATGAATTCTAGTATTAAATAGTCATGTCTATAAGAAATGGGAAATACATTTGTTTTAAATAAGAAATATCTTAAAAATAGAGGTATTTGAGAAACAAAAAAGATAGAATAAGTTATAAAACAAACATTGTCTTAATAAATTGTAGGTTGAAATTAAAGGTTGCCATCTCTTTCTCTCTCTCTCTCTCTTTTCTTTTCTTTTTTTTTTTTTTTCTTTATTTGACAGGGTCTCAGCCTCTCACCCAAGCTGGAGTGCAATAGCACAAACTCAGTCATCACAATGTTTGCCTTCTGGGCTTAAGCAATCCTCCTTCCTCAGCCTCCCAGGTAGCTGGGACCACAAGCGTGTGCCACCATGCCTGGCTAATTTTTGTAATTTTGTAGAGATGGGTCTTGCTATGTTGCTGAGGCTGGTCTCAAACTCCTGGGCTCAAGCAATCCATCTGCCTCAGCCTCCCAAGGTGCTGGGATTACAGGTGGGAGCCAAAGCACCTGACCACTATCTCTCATTTTTGTAAATGTAAATGTTCTTCTTTTCTTTCAAATTTGAAACACTATTATATTAAAAAAATAGAAATTAAGTTTGATATTCTGTGATTCTTTCGAACAGAAAGTCTCTCCCAACATTTTCCAGTTCAATCAGTCACCAAGTCATGACACACTGGCTGATGAATAGCAGGAGAGACAAGGCAACTGCCACTGCAAGAGTTATAATTGTATTTCTAGAGACACGAGTCCACAAAATTTCTCTAAAATAAAGCGGTAATAACTATCAGAAGTGAATAGACATAGGTGAAAATCCTAGTGGAAAGGTAGAACAGTTGTGGTTTGATATCAAGACCATACCAACTCCTGTGCCTAAGGACCAGCTTTCTGCCCCACTGTTTTCTTTTATTATTTTTCCGTAGCTGAGCGCCATTATCCAAGACTCAACTTCAAAGTTATTTTTTTTGGAGAGAGTTTTCTGAACACATTATCTAAAGTAATGCCCCACAACTGCCCCACCTTCAGGGCTTTATCTCATTAAACTCTTCATTTTCTTCTTGATATTCTTCACTTCTGGAATTGTCAGTTACAGTCACGTGTGCAAGAGTCTGATGTCTGTCTCTCTCCATTGAGAAAAGACCCATGGAGACAGGAACATTCTCTGACTCACTGTTGTGATCTCAGGACACACAACAGGGCCTTACTTGTAAGAGGACCTCAAAAAAGAGTTATAAGAAGAAACTGTAAGTGGAATTTGTATTATAGAGTGTCCAAGAATATTATAGTCTGTCTTAGGTTGCATGAATCATGGCTAATTGATATCAGCATAATTTTGGACATTATAATTGTACACTATATTTTATAAATTTCAGCCCTCCCAGCCAAACTATGCTCAAGGATAGTTTTTTAGAAATTTGATCTTTTCTTCATCTCTTAAAATCTTTGGCTCTTTACCAGTTTTCAATCCAATTTGTCCATTTTCCTTACTCTTTGACTTTACATGTTACTCATCAGCTTCTAATGCTGAATATCATACATGGTTCTTGAAAACCTAATTAGTACAGACTATTTGTTACATACTTATTTTTGATGCCAGCTACAAGACCACATCAAATGCCCAGAAGCTAGACAAACTTTCAACTTTAAATTTGGCTTAAACAAATGAACTATGCTTTTGTTTTCTAGAGCTGTCACTGGGAATTTGAGTAGTCGATCTCTGTAAATCTGTGAGAACTATGGTTAAAAGGTAGTTCAAAATCATTTGGAATAGTCTGTTTCTACTTGGCAATTTCTGTGCCATTGTATTTTTCTTACTCTGTGCGTGTGTGTGTGTGTCTGTGTGTGTGTGTATAAGAAGATGCCAGAGAGCATAGAAAAGTTACTACAACTACCTAAACATGGTACGCTTTCATCTATTACAGAGAGGAATGGAATCCTACATGTAAGGTACTTAGAGAATAAGAAAAACAAAACCTTATGAAGATAACATTTTTTATAATACAAATCAGATGTTTTCTGCTTCCAAATAAATATTAGCATTTTCGTTTCATTTCTATCAAGTTGCTATATGCTAAAAATTACATTCAAATAAAAATAAGTATTCAATTTTTAAAATTTATTTGTAAGTTAGTGAGGACATTTATCTTGGATAATTAATAGGATTAAATAAATAGCAAAATATTGAGTGAAGCAGTGTTTGTTTTAGTTCAATAGCCTTATTATCAGGATATATAGAAGACTTTTTTTTCCTTCAGATATATTCACTCTGTTTTCTTTATTGTGCCTAATTTTGTTGTTTACTACCATGCTTATTAAGATGAAAATATTGCCATACATTTTTGACTTGTGGAATGATTAGTGACCTATTCTTGCTCTCCTATTTTATGTTTTTCCTATTTTGTAAATAATTTCAGATTTTTCAGACATTACAACATATACTACAAATAATTGTTTACTATATTATTTTATTATTTGTTGCTTTCTATTTATCCATTTGTTGTTTCTCTGTCTCCCTAACTCCTGGGGATGTAGTAAATATTAAAGTCTTAAAACTAATCTTCCCCGATTAAGCAAAGGGGATAAACAACAAAAACCAAAGGCCCACTTAATTTCAGATAAATAATGTATTCATTTTCAGTATAAATATGTCCCATGCAGTATTTGACAGCTGCATGATTTTTTTTAAATTATTGTCTAAATTTAAAATTTAACTCAATGTCTTGAGTTTTTCCTGGCAATCCTAAATGATATGGAAGGCCCCTCAAGTCTTCAATATGTCACTCCTTGCTTGTATGACCCCCACCAAATCTTGCCTGGTTTCTCTGTCCCTCTCAGTGGCCCTGTGCCTGGGCCCAGCTTAGATCCACAGCTTCTGGTCAATAATCAAAACAATTAGAAGAGGCAGAACAGAAACTTGAAATTTCTTTCCATGTAAATAAAAATTTTATATGGGCATAGTGACCTAACCTTCTGTAAATATCAAATCCAAACGGACAGTGATACTCTCTACCTATCCTTTTACATAGAGTTTTTTGTGAATGTGAATAACTGGGAAGTAAATTTGGTTAAAATTGTTTAAATTTTATACCTACCTAAAGAATATATTTTTCCCTAGGATGCATTCCACAAAAAACAAGAAGAAAACTAGTGTCAACCCTGTGATTTTAGCAAATTTAAGAAGAAAATATGTGCTGCAATTCTTATAGCACACATTTGTTGTATTATAAATGCATTTGGTAGGTTTGAAATTACAAATCCATATATTTGGGTAACTAATGTAAGACTCTGGCTGCAGTAAAGTAAAAATCACTAGGAAAAAAAAAAAGAGGCAGATTGCTTCTAAAGAAAGCTACAATACACCACCTCATTCCGTCTATGGAGGTTTATGTGCTTAAATCTTCATTAATGCTTTGGCAATCTATTGCCTTTAAATAAAATTTTTTTCTAATTTGTGCAGATTTTTGTTTGTTCTCAATGGGATGGTTGGTCTATTGCAATCTATTCCATACTGTTCAACATCCAATATGATTTTGTATGAGCTATATTTCATTAACTTTTAGCTTAAAATATTTTCTTAATTTTATTATAGCTTCTTGTTTGACCCACAGGTTACTACAAAGTGCACTTTCAAATTATTTGATATTTTAACATTTTTATATTTAAATATTTGTATGTTATTGAGTTATAACTTAATTATATTTTGGTCAGAGGATATATTCCATAATATTTCCATGTTTGAAACTTTGCATTTTCTTCATGACTCATTACTTGGTCTGGTTTTGTTAATGTTCCATGTGTGTTTAAAATGAATAACTATTTTGCACATCATTTATTCAGTATTCTATATGTCATGTGAGTCAAATATATTCATTAAATTGTTCAAATATTCTACATAAATACAGATTTTGTTTGTTCAATGAATAACAAAAGCCAAATTTATAATTTAGTATGCCTTTCCTTTTAATTCTGTCAAGCTCAATTTAATACAAAATTGAAGCCAATGTATTAAGTGTAAACCAAATTAAATGTATTATATACTTCTCATTAAGTAAAACTTTAATCACTATAAATTGGCCTTCTATATAATTAATTTTTTTTTTGCCTTATAGTTTTTGTTATACTTGAAGCTGGCTTATCGATATTAAGTATAACAAAAATTATACCTAATTTACCTGGTATGTTATTTTTTACCTTTTTACTTGACTCTTCTTGTTTCTTAATATTGTAAATATTCTTCTTATATTGCTAGATATGTTTAGCCAGACTGACAATCTATCTTGTAAATGAAGCATTACACACATATTGTATGTATTTTATTTATGGATATAGTTGAATATCACAACAGTGTTTTGTTTGATGTCTACAATTTGTTTTCACTTTTTTCCCCACTGCTAATTTGCTTTATTTTGTATTTTTTAAAACTATTCCACACATTTGCTTGTATTCATTTGGTAGTTAAAAAACTCTTCCTATTTCTTTTAGAAATTGGCCTACACACTAATCATGAACATTTAACCTATCGAGATCTTATTTAATTGGCATCTTTCATATCTTGTCGAATAATATGAAGATGTCAGAATACTTCATTTACTCCATAAAGACTTTTGTGCCATTATTATTTTATTTTAAATTTCTTACTTTTAAATTTAAGTTTATTATTGCTTTACTGTATTATTAATTTTGTTTAGCCAAGCTTTGGTTAATTTTATTTAGGTATGCTTATTTACCACTTCCTGGCTCTTTATTCCTTCTGCATTTCAGGACTTATACATGAGATTATTTTCTTCTTGAATTACATGTCAATAATATCCATCAATGAGAATGTACTTGTATAAAACCATCTTAGATTTTAGGGTCTGAAAATGACAGGGCATATTATTTTCCTTGAGAACATTGAAAACATCACATCATATAATTTGGCTTTCAAGGTTTCTAATGAGGTGTCAGTTTTTGGTTTGCCACTGATTGAAAGTAATACCTTTTTTTTTTTTTTCAGTTAATTCTAATATCACTGTTTTATTTAGTATTTTGTGGTTTCACTATGATATATTCATCTTTGGTTTCCCTTTTATTTATTCTGTTGGCATTTTGTAGTATTCTTTTTATTTTTAATCTGTGGAATCTAGGTGGGTATAGTCAAGTAGCATCATAAAACACCAAATATGTAGGAATACATCTAACAAATGATGCACAAAACTTCTGAAAAATAAACTACATGACAATACAGTATTCTAACATCTTTATTCAACAAGGTATGAAAGATACTAATTAAATGAGATTTTAATAGGTTAAAGATTCATGAATAGTGTATAAGTCAACTTCTAAAAGCAATATTAACATTAAAATGATCCAAATACGTAGCAGTATATGCCATTTATATAGACTAGAAGACTCAGTATTACAAAGATGTTGTTAGTTTTTCTCAAATTGAACTATGTAATGAACATGTCCCCAAAGTCTTCAGGCTTTGTGATAAATGAAAGAATGTCAAACTGATTTAAATATTTCTATGGAATGCAGTTGGACAAAAATATGTGTTAGGATTTAAAGAAATATGACAAACTTAGGACTTATGCTTCTACATTAAAGTTTACTATAAAGGTACAGTAATAAAGTCAAGATACTACTGGTCAAAAAGAAACAAATGGGCATGAAACCTAATAGGGAATACAAAAACTAACCCTCATATGGTCACTAAATTTATGAGTACAGTCCTATAGTAATCAGTGAAAAAAGTATGTTCTTTGAGTAAGTGTTGTTGAATCAGGCTAAGACATTATCTTAGCCCATATGTGTTAGTACAATGAAATACCTGAAACTTGGTAATTTAAAAGAATAAAATTTTATTTTTTTACAATTTTGGAGGCTAAGAAGTCCAAGACAAAGGCACCAGTATCTGCCTTCTTGCTGCATCATCCCATGCTAGAAGATAGAAGGACAAGAGAGAGCAAGAGGAGGCTGAATTTGCCCTTTTATAACTACAACAATCCTACCTGTGAGCTGAGAGCCCTGTGGCCCAATCACCTCTTAAGAGTCTAACTTGTTAATACTGTAACAATGGCAATTGAATATCAACGTAAGTTTTTTAGGGGACAGACATTCAGACTGTAACAACAGTCAAAGTGGGGTAAAATAATCTTGACTCCTAACATATAAGAAATCCAGATGGGTCATAAATCTAAATAAGAAAGATATAACAATATATCTTCTAAAAAGAACCAAAAAAACAGAAGAGTATCTCTTTATTCTTAGGGAAGGCAAATATTTTTTAAACATCACCCCAAATGTACTAACCACAAAAGAACCTATTGATTAATTTGATTTTATTAAAATTAATAACTTCTGTTCATCAAAAGATCCATTAAGAGATGGTATTACAGAGAAAAAGTTATTTGTAATGCCTATCTATGACAAAGGAGTACTATGAAGAATATGTAAATAACTTCTATAGAGCAATAAGAAAGCGTCAGGGAACTCTATAAAAAATGAGCAAATACTTGAACATTAATTATTTTAAGGGGATATTCTAAATTGATAAATAAGAACAATGTATATTATTATATTATTCAGGTGATTTATAACCTAAAGATACTGACTTGACCATTACACAATCTATACCTGTAACGAAATTGCACTTATACCCCATAACTTTACATAAATATATAAGTATATAAAAAGGTAATCATAACCTTTTTACATACTTATATATAACAAGCATTGATGAACTATGAACCAATTTTATCTCTCGTATACTATTTGTAAAACTATAAACGAGTGAAATCACTTACTAAAACTTTTTGACAGTATCCACTAAGGCAGATGCCTTCCCTATGAATAAAAAAATTATATATATATATATGTTTTATATAGAGAGAGAGTCATGTATCACATAATGACATTTTGGTCAATGACGGACTGCATACATGACAGTCACCCCAAAAGGTTATAATATTAAATCTTTCCTGTTTCATTTCTATGTTTAAATCTATTCAGATACACAAATACTTATTATTTGTTACCATTGCCTACAACTTACAGTATTCAGTACAATAATACGCATAGAGATTTGTAACCTAGGAACAATAGACTATACCATACGGCTTAGGTGTATAGTAGGCTATACTATCTAGGCTTGGGTAAGTCCAGTCTATGATCACTCAATGACAAAATCAGCTAATGACACATGTCCCAGAACATATGTTCATTGCTAAGTGATGCATGACTGTAATTATATTTACAAATATGTATGAGTGCACTAAAAGAAATGAAATATATATAAGAATTTTCATAGCAACATCATTTATTAGTTCATTCTCAATGTTTATCAACTATAGGAGGGATACAGTGGTCCCAGCTTCTCCATGGAGGATATGTTTCAAGACCTCCAGTGAATGCCTGAAACCATGGATAGTATCAAACCCTATGTATACTATGTTTTTTTCTATGTGGATTTTACCTATGATAAACTTTAGTTTTTAAATTACGCACAATAATAATTTAACAACAATAGTTAATAATTAAAATAGAAGTATTATTACAATATACTGTAATAAATATTATGTGAATGTCATCTCTGTTTTTCTCTATTTAAATACTGTAATATTTTCAGACCATGATTGGCCACAGGTAACTGAGACTGCAGAATGCAAAACATCAGATAAAGTAGGTACTGCTACATATAAATTGTGGTTTGTTCATACATGAAATAGTATATAACAACAAGAAATAACAAATTACATTTACAGACAACAAGAATAAAATTCACACACATAATATTAAAGAAAGGATCCATACTCAAATGTGTATCTCTTGTTAAAGCATTTTTGATAAAGTTAGAAAACAACTGTGGTGAAGTAAGCCAGGATGATGGTTATGTCTGGAGAGTGAAGTAACTGGAAAGGGGCATGAGTAGGCTCTGGGTGCTGATAACACTTGATATCTTGATCTGGGTATTAGTTGTGCCGATGTGTTTGAGTTGAGAACAGTCATTGAGCTCTACATTTATGAACTGTGCACTTTTCTGTTTGTAGATTGTAATTATTTTTAAAGGATTTTTAAAGTAAATTAAATGCATAGAAATTAGAAATGCATTAACAAATGAGTAAAACAAATCCTTGACTCAGTAAACATTGCATCAAAATATTGCAAAACATCAGATTCTGAGTTGTTGAAAAATCAAAGACATAAAACAATACTTGTTATGTCATACAGGAATTAGGAAGCCTTACACATTTGTGCCACTCAGCTACTTTGTTTACAAGATTTCTGACATGCTTTCAAGCATGCCTGAAGAAAATTCCTTTTCAGAAGCTAACTCTTAGTGCCATATCATGATGCAAAGATACCAGTAAAGTATCAAATCTGTATTCTAAAAATTACCATAAAATAAAAAGGTTATTTAACTAAAAGTTATTTTTCATCTTCATTTTCTATAATTCATTTATTTTATTGTGAAGTATTTGTTAAGAGGAAACTACTTATTTTCTTCATTAAATATAAACCAGGTATGCACAATTTCACACCTTTGTAATAATGGTTGTGATTCCAGTAGAAAAAATATCAAGACTAAGACAGGAATATATAATGTTAGCGTGCATTTTCTTCTCCATTAAAGAACAGGCTGAACTTGTTTATTTTCAAAACAGTTACTGATCACGGGGTTACAGTATTTGAAATGGACACATCATTAGAACATGTTCCATGTTCTTTTTCCTGAAAAGATCAATAGTGAAAGGAAAAATCTCAGAAATGGGAGTCAAGGTGTCTCCTTGCCTTATTATGGTTTCTAAGTATATGAGTTCTGAATGTCATTTGTAATTCTAAAAAGTATAAGAATATAATTTTTCAAAATATTAATATTGTTCTTGTAATAAGCATTTCCATTTTAAAGAATTTCAAGTTTATTAAAATGAAAATCTTAGAAGTTTTAAAAATAGCAGCGTAAGAATAAATATCATGCAATTTGATAATATGCACGAAAAATATTAAGGTACTCCATGAATGAGAATAAAGGAGACATAAATTATTAAATTTTTAAATTATCTTTAATACATATTATTAAAATGAATTTAATTTAAAAGAATGTCTAACAGATACAAGTATAATGAAAATGGAAACCAGAAACAGCAGGGGTTGCAATCCTAGTCTCTGATAAAACAGACTTTAAACCAACAATGATCAAAGAAGAATAATTATGTTTATAGAATATGGCTAGTGCCTTCCAGAATAAGATATTTATTTACTTTATCTTTTGTTATTTTCATGGAATTGCAGCTAAAGAATGCTAAGAAAATTATATTTCTGCTCAGTTCTGCGATTACAAAGAAATTATTTCAATTACATGCTACAAAATAGAACCTCTGAGGTTAATGTAGGACTACAACACTGAATTTGTAAAAAGGCAAATCTGAACAAAATTGTAGTCATTAAAGAAACATTTATTTATGGCTTATGTAGTTAATGTTTTTTAAGATGGAGACAGTAGTGCTTGAGGTTAAAATAATTCACTGAATTATTGTAACTCCAATATGTATATAGAAGTGAAAACTACAATTTTTTGGCATTTTATTGATTAAGCTGAGAAGAAGAGCTGAAAAGAAATCCCATAATTATATGAAAAGTGTGATAAACTTCAAAGCTTAGAGGAAGGGACAGGGTTCTTTAAGGCAATTTTTATGTGTTTGGCAGCTTTCATTTAAACTTTTCCCTTCCTTTTTCATTTTTTTTCATTTTGATATCTTGCAAAGAAATCTACATGACCACAATGTTTTGAGTGGTTGTAATTGTTGCGGAAAAAAGAGAAAAAAAAAAAAGAAAACAAAGTGAACTTAATCTAACAAATGATGCAGCTAAAAAAAGTATAAATGATACCATGGCATGTTAAGTGAATAAAGAATTTTTGATAATTTGAATGCAGAAAAGCAGTCATATAACTAATTCAATATACAACTGTAGACATATTAATATTTCGAAAAACACATATTCCTTTGGGACCATATCATATTCTTGGGGCAGGTAGTGATTAAATTTCAGTGAAGCATCCACTGTCACATCAACATGGTAAATTTGAAAGTATTGATTTTGGGACTTTAGTTATCTTCAATACATATCATTAAAGTAAGCTGAATTTTAAAAGAATGTGTAACAGATATAAACGGTTGCATGCCATTAAGTAATTACATCTTTAGAATATGATTTGTAGAATTTGTCGTTACAGATAGCCTGCTACCAGACAACATCCCAATTTCTCCACTTCCAATAACAGCGGAATTGTGATGAAGCTTCATGAAAATAGAAGGTATTTTCCATGGCGATACAAATATTAATAGTATTGCATTTTTTGAAAGATCTGTGTCTACCCTGCCCTGAAAATTTCTCAGTAAGCATTTAACATATGCTACAGCCCAGAATGCTAGACTTGCTCGCGTGCTCTCTCTGTCTCTTATTCTTTTCTGACTCCCTTCTTTTTCTTCATCTTGCTGTTCATTCTCTCAATTTAATGTTTTGGTTAATGGGTTATTGCTCTCTCTGTTTCTTTGCTTCCTTCATGTTCAAGTCATTGGTGGGATTAAGGATATCTAATTTTCCACACATACACCCTTTACAAAGAGGCATACTATGGGCATTTACACCACAGTGTTTTCTCAATAAGAAGCTGTATCCAGTTTTTTTAAAAGAACATATTTCCATAGTAATTTACTGCTTGGAATAGTTCATAAACTTTATGAATTAGTTTAGAAGATTTAATACTTTTATATATAAACATATGTTAGTTAATAACTAATCAAGGAAAATATGGGAGCAAATCTTAGCAATGCAAGTTAACTAAATAGTTCCGAACAGTTTACGGATCAACAAAATCTTTTACGAATCAGATAAAATCTATGGACATCCAATAAGGACTCCACAATGCAAACCTTTGGTCTAGATCAATGTCAAGTGTCTTCAAACTCTGTTGTTCTAAGTTTATGAGTTATATAAACTTCACACTGCTTAAATTATTTTTATTCTTATAGTGGCAAAACCATAATACCATTATAGGGGACATGAAAATAAAATCCAAATTAAAAAGTAGCCTCAAATTACTAAGCAATTCCTTTTTCATATTAATAGACTTTATTTTTTTAGATCAGTTCAATACTCACACAAAAACCGGGCAGATAATTCCTGTCCCACTACAGTTTCACCTGCTAATATCATCTTACTTTGGTATGGCACATTTGTTATAATTAATGACCCAATATTGATACATCGTTTTTAACTACAGTCCATAGTTTATTTAGATTCCCTTATTCAGTTTCTGAATCCTATCTAGAATATGCTACCACATTTAGTTGTTTCCTCTTCTTTGACTCATTATGGCCATTATAATTTCTCATACTCACACATTTTTGTTGACCTTGAGAGTTTTGAGTAATGCTGGATCATATCTTTTGTACAAAGCCTTCTATTAGAATTTGTCTGATGCTTTTCTCATTATTAGACTGGGAATATGGACTTAGGGAAGGAAGATAACAGAGGTAAAATGCCAATTTCATCATGTCATATATAAGGTACATACTATTAATGTGATTTATGACTGTTAATATTGACTCTGATATCTGGCTGCCATAGTGGTTGTCCAGTTTCTTCATGAAAAAGTTATATTCTCTCCTGCCCTTTCCAGCTTGTACTCTTTGAAAGAAAGTCACTATTGCAGCCTACATTTAAGGAGTGAGGGAGTTATACTCCCACCTAATTAAGATAGAATATCTACATAATTTATCTGAAATTCTTTTGTACTTGATATTGGTCTCTTCCTCTTTAGTAATTTATTCAATTATTTATTTATATTAGAATGAACCCATCATATTTATTTTATACTATGGGTTATAATTCAATACTACTATTGCATTCATTTTCTTGCTCAAATTATTCTAGTTTGGTCCATTGGTGGCTTTTTCACTTGGCTCCTGTATTACTTTGATATAACCCTGTCACTATAGGGGGTTATTTTGTTAAATTACTTTTAATCAAACATACTTTTTATGAGTGTAGAATCTGGGTCTTGTTCTTGTTTAAACACACATACATGTAAACACACAGAAAAGAGTGAGGGGAGAGAGAAAGTACAAGGAGAGATTTTCATCATAATAGATAGGTTTTTTGTTTGTTTGTTTATTTGTTTAATCCAGGGATTTAAATCCCTGGATAAAAATTTTATCAATTTTGACTTTAAAACTTTACTCAGATAGTCAGAAATACAAACAGTGTTCAAGTAAGGGATGTAAAACCAACTCAAGTTCTATTACTATAATACATGAGATAATTTTCGAATGGCTATAAATTTTGTACTTCTATGTGTGAATGAGTACTCACAGAGATGAGATGAAAAGAGAAATTACCAATTTTAATCTTGCAAATAATTTTATCATACATCATCTCTAAGCTTCAGAGTCAAAGAATTCAGAATCACTCCTTGTGCACTTAAGGGTTTTGGTTGTAAGTCTGACATAAGAGAAGAAAACAATGTAGAAGCTTTACTCTACTTGTAAATAGGTCGCATCAGAATTGACTCACATAGAGTGTCTGTACTGTAATTAAATGCAATAGTTAGTTTCATTTCTCATTAAAGTATAGAAAAGGTAACACTGAGATAAATATTTTTACCCTTTTTTTGGTCACTTCTACTTCCTGGTCATTCCTATAGATACTTAATTATTCTAGCAGTTTTAATAAAAGACTTAAAAATATAGCCTTTCAAATAATGAAGAAGAATGCAGATCATTTCATTAATATCCCTTGGCAGCAAATATCAAGTCAAATGCTCATATGGATATAAAATATTTTCACATTTTTCTGAATTATATACTTCTGAGCATCAGTTATTATCAATAAAATATTTGCGAAGTGTAACTGAGTAGTCAGTATGTCACTGAAATAATGTCATATTGTTTCAAAGAAGCAGCAAACATGGGCTATTTTCCTGAAAGAAACAAATGTTCCTCAAATGTATTATAGAAACTTTACATATTTTTTGGCTGTGTGTGTGTATCTATATCAATATGAAGAAAAGTCTCATTCTTGGAAAAGATAACAAATTAAACCATTGTTTAATTTTGTTTCATTCTGTTGTATTTCCACCCTTTCAAACCTACAATTATTCTTTATTTATTGCTCTGCTATTCATATACTGCTACCAAGTGCTCAGAATATCCAGTAGTGATAAATTTCAAGAATTTTCTCTATTGCCCCCCAAATCATCATGTCCAGAGAAGTCCAATATTTTGGCTTTATAGTATACTATTTAGGAGCCCAAAGTTTTAAGTCAGATAAGCCTGGCTCAAGAACTTACATTGTAATCTTTTCTAAGTAATCTTATTTAACCTTTCAACACTCCAGTTTCTTTGCCTGTTAAACGGCCTCATTAGGAGTTTTATAAGGATTAAATGCAGTAATCTGTGCAAAGCTCATAGTGCAATGCCAGAAACCTTCATTGTAAAACTCTCTATGGGAAGTCAGCCATGTATAGAAAGTGAGTGATAGATGGTAGTTACTGTTCTTATCATCAGCATCATTATTATTGAAAACACTCTGGTCAGCTACTCACAAATATAACATACAGTTCTTGGGAAGAACATTTCTCAAATTTTGCTTCCAACTATATGACCACCTTATACTACAGAGAAAATAAAAGGTTCTTATTCAATTTTCTAGGCTGCTTTAGAAATCTAAAATCAGAGGCTGAAGTGAAGAAATGATGAATTGCCAGGTAAGACCCTCAAACTTTTAGAAGACTTTCAGTACCTAACCTGAGTCACTGCAGTTTTAGTACAGGATTTCAGTACAGCTCAGCAGGTATAAATAGGTAGACAAAAGTAGACAAGGAAATCGCTACATAATTTTTATACATGTATTATCCCTGACAAACTCTACAAAGATGAGCATTCATGAAAGATGGTATTTCATGTGCTCATATCTAAAATATTAACCTTCTGTCTGGAGCTTAATACCCAAACTGCAGAATCAACCAGAGGATGCCAGACTTATCAAGATACAAGAATATTAGTTAGGTAATATACTAGGATTGAAGCCCTAAAATTAAGAATAGCTTCACAAATACAAAGAAGGGAAAATTATAGGTTAAGTAATCAAACATTATTAGGGTATAGTTCCAGTTTAGAGGTAAATGAGAGCATATAATACATTTCATGAGGCAACAGCAATAGCTGTTTAGAATTTGACAAATCTAGTTAGATTCCCCATGCCGATTTCACTTCCATTTATTAATATGTGCCTTCAGTATATATAAAAAAAATAGTAATCAGCTTTTTACAGACACATATAAAATTAAAATTAAAAATAAATAATTAAACTAAATAAATATTTAGGAGGAAAGTGACACAAAGAAACTGAACTTGGGGGAGAATGTTGAAAGAGGAAAAGAGAAGATAAACTATGGTAGCCAGGAGTCAATTTCAAAAGAACACCCAAATACCTTACTAAGTGAGTAGGTATCTACAGGTTAGTATGTTAAGCCTGTCCTGAAACAGCTGACCACATAAGCAAGCATGAAATAGATAAGGTAATAGTGGACTGAAAGTCTAACCATCATGAAGGCAAAGATCAAAAGATGAGATAGACTTCAGGAGAAACACAATTGGCAGCTGCTTCAGTATAATGACAAAGAAGGTCATGTTGCTTTGAAGGAAACAATTCCAGTTGCTTAGAGTTAAATAAATTGGATAGGAGAGAGGTTGAAAACAAGGCTCTACCTTGAAGGCTGTCTCATTAGCCCTGGCACAAGGTAAATGAATTCTAGATAAAGACTGTGGCAGTGTGAATAATGAGTGTACCTCAACGATGTCCCAAAGGGCAAAGCGACAGGATCGTGATGGACTGAATGACAAAGTCAAAAGAGAAAGTGAGAAATCAAACATCATTTTACTCCTATGGCTCTCAGACCTGTTAACTTGCTGGTATTAGAAAGTTTCTCTAAAAAGTTTACTGAGCTAAAAGCTCTGCTTTTGTCCAGAGGGATATCTATCAGATCCTGGTAAACATGGAGTGCTAGAATATGAGAAGCAAAGTAACTTAAGGTAAAGTAACATTAGTAGATGAGCTTCTGGAAATGCTAATAGAAAAGCAGAAGAATGTAAACATGTAAAAAAAAAAGAGACTTCTGTAAATTTTAGTATTCTAGGGATACTACGCATATGAACTCATCTTCACTTTATGATAATTGAAGTAACTCCTGGACTAATAGAATAGTCCTTCCCATGTGATGACAAGCTCAGTGTTTGGTACATAAAAGCTACTCAAAAGTACTTGTTAATAAAGACCAGTATAACCTTTGTCTTTAATGTGAAATATTGAACCAATCATTGAGTAGATTGAATAAGATGTGTAAGTTAAAGTGTGTGTGTGTGTGTGTGTGTGTGTGTGTGTGTGTCTTACTAAAAAGAAGAGAATGAAACAGAAAATTAACTTTTAAGATTGGGTACAATTATTCTCCTAATTATCAACTTGAAAGTGTTTCTCTGTTAGGCAAGTGTGACCATTGACTAAAATAGTTGTGTTTTCCTTCTCATCCTAAAGTCAGTTAAATAAGTTAGGTGAGCTAAATTCAATGCTTTTTCAGAATCAATACTGTTTATCTAGAACATATTGTACATTTATTTCACAGTTTGAAAAAAATAGTTTTCATTTTTTGTTTCATTTAATAGGAAAATGTAGGCATTCACACTTTAAAAACATTGTGAGGATCAATTAACATCAAAAAGTACAATTTTGGATGCTTGGATTGTGAGAGGCAAGACAATTTATATTTTGTAGTAGTGTGCTTTCTTTAAGTATTTCTGATTTCTCTTTCAGTGTACTTACTGTGTTTCAAAAGAGTGAAAGGGTGATAGGACAGTTATTTTGATCTCATTTGTAAAGGCCTCTGTCCCAAGGGAATTGAAAGAGGAGTTCCTGAGAATGTTCATTCCTTTCTGTCATTAAAATTATTTTTGCAAATCAACATAGGGCCAATCCCTGCAAATACATTGTATTTGATGTGAAAATTAAAATACTATTCCACGCTCTTTTGAAATGTTTTGATCAAAGTGTGACACAACTCTACTACACACAAAAAAAATGCATATCTTTGAAATTTTTACCATTATTTCCAGTAAAGGGGAAAAAAATCTTCCATAATAATTAATTTTGTTATTGGTCTATTTACCAGTCACATGAAATAATCTTAGTATGCCAAAATCTAGATCTTACTCTCACAAAACTACTTCATATAGCTCAAGAAATAATCTGTTTTAAATAAAGCTAGTTATGGCAGAAAACCACCTGAAATTTGTGACTCAATTTAGGCAGGTGGAAAAAAAAATCAAAGATCTCAACATACCTGTCCCAGTGGCTTTCTAAAAAGAATTTTATTCCCTAAAAACCAAATTTTCCACCAGACCACTTTGTTTCCACTGCTTCAGTTCTCAGTGAACTTTTGTATCCAATTATCTCCCCTCGTTTCTTCCACCTAGGAATGATAATGCCTTTCCAGTATTCTTGCTGCTGTCTTAACTGACTGCATATCTGCCAAATGGTAGTTTCTATCATTGAATCTGTCTGGATCCTGAATGAAACAGTGGTTCATACTGGAGTAGCCTCAGGAAATAGATCCTTGAGATAGTTTTCAGGTACAGGATTTTACATATACGTATTTGAGATAAATATGGATAGTTTTCTTGTTAGGGAGATATGTAGTGCTGGTAATATATGACAATCGCAGTATCATTTGGATTTCAAATATTATTATTTTCTAAGAAAAATCTCATATTTTTCTATAGCAAATTTTCTCCAAAATTTCAAACATCCCATTTTCCTCAAAGCATAAATCTTAATCAGTGTATCTATCATGAAGCAGGTAGTGAGAAGCTATTATTTTTAAAGAATTCTATTTCCTATTTTGATGGAGTAAGAAAGCACAAGATAAAAGCCATCCAGACAGACAGATATCCAAGTTTTAAAACTAGAGGTAGTTAAAAAATCCAGAAAATTATTAGGTCAAAATAGCAATATGCATAAATAGTATACTGTTGAATTTGTATGTGTGTATTTGTGTGTGTGTGTGTGTCTGTGTGTGTGTGTGTTTCTCTTCATGATTCCTATGGCAAGAGCTATCTTTGACAGGTTGAAAGTATATATTATTTATTTATTCTTTTAAAAGCATTGATTTAAATGTATAACCTTCCTGATGATTAGGCATGTAGTTAAATGGGAATAAGCAAAAGAACAGAGCCCAAAGGCAAGGTTTGTAGGTAAGATAAGATAAGGAGAGTTAAGCTGTTCTGCAAGATAAGTTGGCAGCAGATGAATGTGTGTTAGGAGAAGAAGGATGAACCATGACAGCTGAACAGGAGAGATGAACAAGGTTTTAACCAGTGGAATACTAGAAGGAATCTATTTCCCTTTGCTTCATGTGTTCATAATAAGAAGGAAAATGTAGGTCAAAATTAAGTTGAATAAAAGTAAAGTAAAAGCAATGTTAAAATATAGAAAAAGAGAAATCAGACTAAAGACAAATCTTAAAATATATTTATTTCTATATAATATTTGTAATTGTTATTCTGTTTAAAATTATAATTAGAATCTCATTAGGGGAGTAAGTTGAGAAAGAAACTTTTCAAAGAAAACACTAAATGCAATTGAAGTTTATATGTACTCAGTGTACATATTTAAACACAAATGTCTGCATATATTAAAATGTTATATATACACAAATATGTATATGTATGTATCTTTTCACATATATGTGTATGTATACATAGATATGCATATATATACATAAATATGCATACATTTTTACACATATATACACATAAATGTTTACATATTACACACATATATGTATAATTTTACATGTATATGTATATATACACACCTATGTGTATATATGTGTATATATATGCATATATGTATGAAAATTTTCCACTATATATAAGACATTAAGTAAGCTAGGCACTTTTGGTGACTCAATTAAATGTAAGTACAGTTGTTTAAAGAGGTTCTGACTAAATTCTAGTATCATTTTACAATTCTGTGTTCTGTGAGAATGCTTGAGTTTCAGATTATTTATTATCCTATCTTATGATATTAAATGTAACCCAAATAAAACTGTCTTCTT
>NW_012101277.1:4140678-4163828 GCF_000951045.1 Mandrillus leucophaeus | reverse complement strand
TAAAATTAAATATTTTCTCTTCTCACCCAAGTTCCACCCATTATGGCAGCCTCTTAACTCTCTCTGATCTCCATCTTCCCTTCTCACTCAACCTTATTTATTGGCCTGCCTTTTCTGTCAGATGTACTTGTTTCTTCCATGTCTTTGCCTCTATTTCTCATCTATCTTTTCTCACATACAGAAACATAAGGTCTCTCAGTTACTCAAATTCTATTTGCCTACCCACTAGGCTGCCCAGGCAAATAGAAACATAGTAGCTGAGCAGAACAGTATCCTCCTTAGAAAACGATGTTCTGCTTTTCTATTGTATAATTAACTACCCCCAAACTTAGTGAATTGAAACAATAATTTACTTAATTATACATTGTGTGGACCAATATTTCAGACAGGGTTTGGCTGGGTGATTCTTTAGTTTTGCGAGTTTCCACCTGGAGGCTACACAGTGATATTCTGCTAGTGTTTAGTGTAGTCTGCAGGGTCTAGGAAGACTTTGCTTACATATATGTCATTCCCCAGCAGCAATGGTTGGAAGACTCAGCTGAGCTGAAATCCTTTGCTTCTCAGGGCCTCTTCATTTGTTCTAGCTGGGAAGTCAATTTAGGAATTTAAGGTCAAGCGTTTCTAGAGATTCAAGAGAAAGCTCAAGTCCTCTTACAACCTAACTACAAAAATCCCAAAAATGTCACTTCTGCCTCATTCTATTGGTCAAGCAAGTCGCTAAGATCAATGCAGTTCAAGGTAAACAGAATTGCACTCCATCATTCAATGGGAGGAATAGCAAAAAAAAAAAAAAAAAAAAAAAAAAAAAGTGTAAATTACCACAGAAGGTACAGAAAAATGGGTGGAAATACTCACACTTTAGTATGTTATGCCCATTTTACACAATACAAGTTCTGAACTACCTGGAGATTTATAAAGCAAGAATGATTATACAGCATGTCTCACACATCATGGTGAATGAATTGAGGAGACTGGAAAGGAAATAAAATATTATGTTCCAAGATGAATAAAATTATATTTATATTCTTAAAGTGAAGCAAACAATGGGTCATGACAGCATTACAAGAGTTAAAAACTGAAATCTACTGTAAAGGCAACAAAAATATGAAGTTTATTTCCTTAGATTAGCACATTGTCAAATTTAAATATTATATGAGCCCCACCTATAATTTAAAATTTTCTAGTAACCACAATAAAACTAGAAAAATATGGGTGAAATTAATTTAACAAATGTATTTTATTTAGCTCAATATATTTAAGAATGTTATCTAGTCAACATACAATGAACATCAAATTATAAACATTTTTCTGCTTTTTTTAGTGAGTTTATATGTTTTTATCTTGTTGACCTGTTTGGGTTTCTTGTAGATTCTGAATGTTAGATTCTGAATGTTAGAATATTTGCATAGGTTGCAAATATTCTCTCTCATTCTGCATGCGGTACTATTACTCTGTTGATTGTTTTGCAGTGCAAAAGCTTTTTAGTTTATTTAAGTCCTATTTGTCTATTTTTTTGTTTAATTCTGATTTGAGGCTTCATCATAAATTATTTGCCCAGGCCAATGTCCAGAAGAGATTTTCCTAGGTTTTCTTCCAAGATATTAATAGTTTGGGGGCCTTAAGTTGATTTAAGTCTTTAAAGAATGTTGATTTAATTTTTGTATATGGTGAGAATGAAAGGTCCAGTTTGATTCTTTTACATATGACTATCCAGTTTTCTTAGCATCATTCAATTTATAAGGTGTCTTTTTCTTAGTGAATATTTGTATTGACTTTGTTAAAAATCAGTTTGTTGTAGGTATGTGACTTTATTTCTGAGTTCATTATTTTGTTCCATTAATCTATGTGTCTGTTTTGTATCAGAATTATACGCTTTGGTTATAGCCTTGTATTACAGTGTGAAGTCAGGTAATGTTGTGTCTCCAGATTTGTTCACTTTGCTAAGAATTGCCTTGACTATTTGGGCGCTTTTGGTTTTATATGAATTTTTGAATTATTTTGTAATTCTGTGAACAATGATGCTAATAATTTGATGGAAGTGTATTCAATCTGCACATTTATTTTGGCAGTATTTTCATTATAATGATATTGATTCTTCCAATCTATGAGTGACGATTGGAAGTTATCTACAATTCTAAATTATCTACACTTTAGATAATTTAAATAATCTATCTAAATTGTCTACAATTTTTTTGTCAGTGTTTGTAGTTCTCCTTGTAGACATATTTCAAATCCTTGGTTAAATGTATGTCTAGGTGTTTGGGATTTTTTAGTTTGTAGCTGTTGTAGATGGGATTGAGTTATTGGTTTGGGTCTCAGTTTGATTATTATTCATATATAGAAATGCTACTGATATTTGATCATTGATTTTGTGTCCTGAAACCTTACTGAGGGCATTTATTAAATCTAAAAATCTTTTGGAAGAGTCTTTGGGATTTTCTAGGTATAAGATCATATCCTTAGCAAACATAGATAATTTGATTTACTCTTTTTCAATTTGCATGCCTTTTATTTCTTTGTCTTGCTTGATTGCTCTGATTAGGACTACCAGTGCTATGTTGATTACCAGTTAGGAGGGCTTCTTGTAAACAGTGTATGGTTAGAACCTTTTTTTATCCATTCTACCAAACTATAACTTTTCAGTGGAACATTTAGTTGATTTACATTCAAAGTTAATATTGATATATGAGATTTTGTTTTGTCATAATATTAATTGTTACCTCATTGATTAGCATTCTCAATTGTGTAATTGCTTTATAAGACATGTGAGTTTTATACTTTCATGTTTTTATGATGCTGGGTATTAACCTTCCATTTCCAGATTTAGAACTCTCTGAGAATTTCTTATAAGGATGGTCTAGTGGTGATGAATTTTCTTAGCATATATTTGTGTGGGAAATTTTTTAATTATCCTTCCATTATGAAGCCTAGTTTAGCAGAATACAAAACTCATGGCTGATAGTTTTTCTGATTAAGAAGACTGAAAATAGGACCCCCATCTTTTCTGACTTTTTAGGTTTCTGCTGAGAAGTCTGCTGTTAAAGTCTAATTTCCTTTATAGCTGATTAGACACTTTTTCTTGCTGCTTTTAGGATTTGTTTCCACATTTACTTTAGATAGTCTGATGACTATATGCCTTGGTGAAGTTTTCCCTGCTACGTATCTTCCAGTAGCTTCTTGTCTAAATCTCTACCAAGACCAGGGAAGTTTTCCTAAATTATTCCCTCAAATAGATTTTCTAACTTTTTCACTTTTTCTTCTCCCTCAGAAATATCATGACTCATAGGCTTGGATGCTTTACACAATCCCATATTTCTCAAACGCTTTGTTCATTTTCAAAAATTCTTCTTTGATTTTGCCCGACTGAATTAATTTGAAATATATGTCTTTAAGCTCTGAAATTCTTTCTTCTGTTTGTTCTAGTCTATGTTAAAGCTTTCAATTGTATTTTGTAATCCCTTCAATTAATTTTTTTATTTCCAAAATTGTTTGCTTTTCAAATATGTATCTGTTTAGTAAATTTTTCATTCATATTATCAATTATTTTTCTGTTATATATGTGTTGGCTTTCAACTTCTCTTAGATCTCACTGAGCTTCCTTACAACCCATATTTCGATTTATCTGGTATTTCAAGAATATATATGGTGAGGATGTCTTGCTGAGAGATAGTGTGATCCTTTATAACTGTCTAACACCCTCTTTTTCATACTGTCAAGATTCTAGTTCTTTCTGACTTGAAGAAGCTATCACTTCCTATTTTTGAATTCACTTTCATGTGAATGAGACTTTTGTTTTTTTCCCTTGAGGGTATGATTGTAATGTATGTTGAGCAAGGATGTTTGGTTTTGCTTCTGGGTACTTTAAAGGGGCCAAGTCTGTATGAATTCCTTGGAATCTATTAACTAAAGTTATAGATAGCTTGGATATGGTTGTTTTCTCAAATGCTGATTGTGGTCATGGTGTAGTAGACCTATGTATAAGAAGGCAGAGTCTTGAGGAAACCCATCTCATTCCCAACCACTGTGCATTTAAGTCCATAGATTTTGTACTGGGCTGTGCATTTTGACCTTTAGGCCAGTAGGTAGTGCTTGCAAGTGAGAGCTAGCTGCAGTGGTAACAGTAAGGTATATATTTTCTTGGAGAAGCTTTCTGACTTCTCAGGCCATGGGCTAGGCTCCTCAGGCCAATGAATTTCACAGTGGCCTGGACTCTACTTTCAGTCTGAGATGGGGTAAAGCTGGGTAGAGCTGTGCCAGACTGACACACCCTCAGTCCTCCAATGGTGGGTGCAAGCACCAGCCCTGTTGGAGGTGGCAGAGGAGTGACATAGACTCTCTACTATTTATTTGGTCATACTCTGTTTCTCTCTTACTAGCTTCTCTCTTACTATTTCTCTCTTAACTAGCTTCTCTGTTGTTGTATTGCAGCCAGATATTTAAGCCTTCTTTCAATTTTTTATATAAGTCAAACTCTCTTGTACTTTCAAGTTTTTACATTCATCTCATCAACTCTACCATCTGCTGCTATACTCTGATAGCAGTGTGGTAGCTTTCTCCAAATCCTGTTGCAGTAGTAATCTACTGGGTGGGTGAGCAGGCTCAGTGTTTCCTGAATCTGTGGAGTGTTTTGGGGGATGGTAGTAGCTGCTGTCACACAATGCTTGTCTCCTCTCTGAGCACTGTGCAGTTGTGTCTGCAAATGTTGTAACGGGATATGCAGACTGAACTACTGGCCAGTAGGTGGCACTTTCAGGAAAGAGCCAGCTGAGGTGGTGGGATTTGTGCTTAACCTGGTGAAGTGCTCTGATGTCCCTGGCAATGGGTAGGGCTAGGGAACTCCCAAGGCTATCTGTCCCATGTTCTGTCAACAAAGAGGGTGGGGAGCAAACTGGGTGGGAATGGGTCCAAAGAGCCTGTGTTCAGGCTCTCCATGGTGAGCACAAGCTTAGACCCAAGGGGGAATAATAGGGTGGCTTCTAGGCTGCGAATGAAGTGCTCCGGGGACAAGCAGAACTACCTTCACTGCCGAAAGAGCCTGCACAAAGAGAGAAGGGCAGCTCAAGCTCCACACTCCAGCAGGCAATAGTGACAGTCACCCAACTCCTATGACCTTGACCCAGTGGACTGCTGCTAGCAGCAAGCTGAAGCAGCCAGTGGAGTCCCAAGCAGCCCACACTAAGATCTTGTGACTTGTGCTCAACATCACAAGACTCACATCCTAGGGAAAAACAAAAAGCAAAAAAACAAAAACCAAAGAAACCCTGCAGCTCCCAGACCACATTTCTACTGGTCCATGTTCACAAAATGGGGGTGCCCAATTTCTTCACCCACAGCAAGAGCCCACTCCCTGCACCACCTCTCAGTTCTGGCCACGGGGCTTCATCTCTGCTTGAGATTAGGTTGCAAATCTCAGTTAGAAGCCTTTCCCAACCCATGACCCCTGCTCTAGTTGGCTGACAGATTTCTGTGAAGTCCTCCATTCATTAGGATCGGAAATGGCTTCCTTTTATTGGCACCAGGGTCTGGCCAGTGCACACAAAACATCCCCTAGAGCCTCTTCTCACAGACTCGCCTCCCCTCACCAAGTCAGATCCGGCACTGGGTAGGCTTGAGGAGCTCCCCCGTGGCCCAGTTCACCAGGTTCCCCAGTGGGAATGTGTATCACGGAGGTAGACAGTTCACCAGGTTCCCTGGTGGGAATGTGTATCACGGAGGTAGACAGTTCACCAGGTTCCCCAGTGGGAATGTGTATCATGGAGGTAGACTCTCCCCCTCTTTCATGCTCTGAAGACTTGCACTTTTCCACTGAATCCCCAGTGGAGGCTGGTGCCCACCAGACCATTCAAAGTATCCAGAGATTCTTTTGCTTTTTCTGTTGAGACAGTGTGAATCTCCACACACTATTTTCCTCTTTCCAAGTGGATGAGGTATGCCAACAAAGCCTCCAATCTACCATCTTTAAAAAAAAAAAAAAAAAATGAAATGATATACAGTCTAGATCATACAATAGCTAACACTTAGTTGCCACGTCAGAAGCTTAGGGGCCTTTTTTTTATGCTGCTCCTTTTCTTTATTCGTGAAGTCTCAGTGATCTTGTAAATAATTTTTAACATCGAAGGCCTGTCTCAACCATTGCCTTTTAACTTGTCTAATATTCCCTTCTACTCCCCTCCTATCTACTCTCTATAAAATAATAGAAACCAGAATGATTGAAAGGCCATGGCATTTTCTCCAGTGCATAAGTGGTAGATCTATCCATGCAGTAAGCAGAAGTCTAAGTTGTTCCCCAAGATTACCACTGCCAGTGTATATGCCTTGTATAATTTTCTTCTCTTTGAGTGTGACACCTATATCTTTCTTTTAAATATGATAAAACTATGAGATACCACTCCATGATATAACATTATATGGCAAAGGTGAGGGGATTTTGCATGTGTAATTTCTGTTTTTCATCAGTTTGCTATAGGATGATAGTAGGGAGATTATCTTGAATTGGCCTAACCTAATCAGGTGCCCTTTAAAAGACAGATACTCTCTTGCTGGCCAAGTAGATACAAGCAGCTGTTATAAACTACAGTGATGCAGTAGTCTGAGAGCCTCTGGGAGTTAATGGCCTCAGTCCTAAAACTCTGAGGGACTCAATTCTGGCAACATCTTGAATGAGTTGAATAGAAGAGCTCTAGCCCCAGATTCAAAGTGTGGGCAACATTCTGATTTCAGCCCTGTGAGACCCTGATCAAAGAGGAACCAGCAAAGCAAAGCTTGAACTCCTGATCCATGAAATGTGTGAAATAATACATGCATGATATCTTAACAGGGGAAGTTCTAGTCAGACCAGTTGTCTGCTCTCAAACCCTGTTTCCTGTTGAGATGTTTATCAAGACAATGCATGCCCAGGGGGACATGGAACCTCATCAGTAATTCTAATTTCCCCTTCTGCTTTGTGATCTTGTATTGCCCTCTGAAGCATGTGATCCCTGTGACTTACTCCCTATTCATACACCCCTCCCCTTTTGAAATCCCTAATAAAAATTTGCTGGTTTTGCGGCTCAGGTGGACATCACGGAACCTACCAATAGGTGATGTCACCCCCGGAGGCCCAGCTGTAAAATTTCTCTCTTTTGTACTCTTTCTCTTTATTTCTCAGACCAACTGATACTTAGGGAAAATAGAAAATAACCTATGTTGAAATATTGGGGGCTGGCTCCCCCGATATCAGTGGGTTCACAGCAACCTCAGCATAAAATCTTCAGCATGGCCTATAAAGCTCTTCATAAAGTAAGCTTTGTCACTCTGTGCAGCCTTCTCTCTTACTAGCTTCTCTTTTGTTGCATTGGAGCCAGATATTTAAGCCTTCTTTCAAATTTGTATATAAGTCAGATTCTCTTGTACCTTCAAGTTTTTACATTCATCTCATCAAATCTGTCATCTACCGCTATCACTCTGATAAAAGCTACAGTCATATTTTTCCTGAATTCCTGGAATAACCTTCTCATTAATCTCCTTGCCCTTACCCCTTTCCCTTTCACCATAGCCTATGCCTGACAGGGCAGTTAGACTAAAACTATTAATGTGTAAGTCAGATAAAGATTCTATTCTGCTCAGAACTTCACAGAGTCTCCTGATTCTCTTTTGTCTTTTACTCTGGAAAAAAAAAAAAAAAATCTTCAAAATGGCTTCAAAGGCCATGCATAGTCTGATCCCCTATGATTTCTCTAATCTCATTTCCTTCTGCTTTTCCACTAGCTCACTCAACTCCAGTCTGAGTCCTTTTCTGCTTCTTTTTACCCTGTAGCTTCTTCCACCTGAGAGCTCAGCTGTTCTTTCTGCCTGAAATATTTTTCCCCCAGATACACACACAGCTTACACCCTCACTTGTTTTTAGTCATTCTAATGGTACCTTGTCATCTTGTCTTTGATTACACTGTTTATCATGGTCTTTCATAAGCGTATAGTTGATTTTTTATGCATATCTGCTGTGATGGTTAATACTGAGTGTCAACTGGATTGAAGGATGCAATTGATTCTGGGTGTGTCTGGATCCTGGGTGTGTCTGTGAGAGTGTTTCCAAAGGAGATGAACATTTGAGGCAGTGGGATGGGAAAGGCAAACCCACCCGTAATCTGGGTGGGCACCATCTAATCAGCTGCCGGTGTGACTAGGATATAAAGCAGGCAGAAAAACGTGAAAAGGCTAGACTAGCTTAGCCTCCCAGCCTACATCTTTCTCCCATGCTGGATACTTTCCTGCCCTCAAACATAGGACTTCAGTTTCTTCAGTTTTGGTACTAAGACTGGCTTCCTTGCTCCTCAGCTTGCAGATGGCCTATTGTGTGAACTTGAGATCATGTGAGTTTAACACTCCTTAATAAACTCCCCGTATGTATGATATATATGGATATATATACCCATATGTATATATTCTATTAGTTCTGTCCTTCTAGAGAACCCTGACTAATACATCTGCTGACTAGAGTGTAACTCCCATGAAGGCATGGATTCTTCTCCCCTTTATTGCTGTGTCCTTAGTGCCTAGACTAGTGGCTGGTGCATAGTAGAAAGTAAATAAATAATTGTAAAATTATTAGTTGTAAAAAAAGTATGGTTTGTTCCCTACAATAAACTCTCCTCTACCTTCTATCTCCCCTACCCAACACTCAAGAAGCACTTTTTTTCTCCTAATAAGATCATATGTATCCCCATGTTCATAGAATAAGTAATGTCTCTCCACAAAACATTTTCATAGAACCTTGTATATAGTCCAATTATAATGATACTTGTATTTAGCTACTACAGTTATAAATGTGCTGTTAGTTTCAATTGCTGAATGTGCATTCCTAAATAGAGGGAAGCTCTATTATTCATTATTTTGTCTCTTGTGAGTAGCACTGTATCTCCATCACCATACGCACTGCTTGGGTATCTGTTGTAAGCAGTAAGGCATATAGTACGTAGAATGCAAAAGCAAATCAAGTGAATCTTTCTTCTTTGCATCAATTCTTACCTTGACTGTTTTGCTCAGCAGAATGTCAACCATATAATTAGTACTTGATGCAAATTTCTTGATTGATTCATTAATTGATTTGAAGATCTTATGAGTGTAGTTATCTACATAAAGGTAATGAGTTTGAGACATCATCCAGTCTTGTAAAACTAAATGCATAAACATATTCAGCACTGGGAAAGTAACTGACTGCCTGAAGTACAACAATAATACTTAGGAATCAGTACTTAGAACTAAAGAGAAATGGCTGAATTAACCATGGAGTAATGAGGTGGAGCCATAGATTTCAGCTAGGACTGACATAAGTGGACACCTCCATTACCAAAAACCTCTCCCTGCAATTGTCATCTGGGGAATATAAGGTCTCCTTAATATCTAAATACAAAAATGAAAGCTTACTCAATACATTATCCCTTTGAAAGTAACTTTGCATGACATTAATGCTTTCCAAAGTCAATCAGATTATTCTGAGATTTAAAATGAGAGAATATGTATGTATGTGTGTATCTCCAGTAAATTTGTTTGTTGGATTTTTAAATTATAATCATAACCTTAGTATAATGTAGTTTTTATCCAAAATGATTTTAAATTGCATTTTACTTTTATGTATTTTTTTTATAAATGAGTAAATGACTGTGCTTTTTACCCAAAGGCTTGAGTAGCAATTGTCACTGCACTTAAAACAAATGTGACATCTTTACTTGTAAACACTTTGCCACACACACTTCCCTTATTTGTAGAGTCATGAAGCATAGTGTTCCTGGACAAAGCTCAATCTCTCCATTGCTGACCTCTGTCATAAATCTTTTCATTAAAATCTCTCTTTCAGCAAAAAAAGAAATGTCTTGCTGTTTGTGTTCTTCACTGCGGGTTTATTTAGATTTCTTCAACATTATATAACTCTTATAATAATTTAAATAAACTATTTAACCCTTTAATAGCCATTTCATAAATAGTTTAAATAACTGAATCTTTCCATCTATACTTCTACTTTTTTCATTCCAATGTTTAACCTATCCAACTAAGAAAAAACCCAAATGTTTAATGGCTACGTGAATACAAAAATTACAGTTTATCATTTTACAATAAGTATGTTTACTATTTTACTTTTCTAACTGAAGAAATTTATGGATACTTATGCGCTTAGTATACATATTGTAGTTTCATAAATTCCCCATGATATATTATGCACTTATATTTAGTTGAACACTATTTTCTAACATACTTTAATAGCTTCATATTGTGGAATATAATTTATTTATTCCAATGTTGTCAGTTTTATAATAGTTCTTGGTGTGTCATTTAGTGGCATACATTCAACATAATGACAGATTATGAAAAAGGAGGACATGAGAATAAATGTTCATAGTAAGAGAAAGTACATATGACAGATTTTTCTTCTTCTCTTAAATCAAAACCTCATTTTCTATGTTAAAATTTGTCCCTCTGTCATGAGGTTCTACAAATGAAAGAGTCATGAATGAATCTGTAAGAATTTAATTTTTCCTTTTACCCTAATGACAGATACTTGACAAAGACAGAAATGCAAGATTATGATTTTGAATAATAAAACCAAACTTCTTAGAATGGAAAATAAGCAATTTAATTGTATGTTGTAATTTTTTTCCTACACATTCCCAATTGCACTGTCCCTTCTGCAATTCATGAGGGCCTGAGTTTTCCCACCTAACAAGTAACTGAGTTGTCGTTTAGCAGATAATGTACATACAATAAACTTGAACCCCATATCTACAACTGAGATGGGCAAATGAGCAGTGTGAGGACACTAAAAGCAAATTTACCAAGGACTACAGAGGCCATTGATTGAGGCTGAGTGGTGTGATCTGTCAGTATCATAACCGTGCCGTTCTTTTGGTGATTGTTATTTTTAGACAAATTTGTACCTCATTGGGGATAAAACAGTACATCTCCAACCTTCCACTTTGTATAATAAAATGTTTTCATCCATACAACTCAAGAGAAAACTGATATGCATTTTGACTTTGAAATGGCTTGAGGCCCTAGGTCAAAAGAACAGTCTCAATTAAAGTTAAATACTTTACAGGCCTCATTACTAATGTTCAATCCTTGCTTAAAATTATGATATTGCATTATTACCTGAAATTGTGATTTATAAATGATAGCAGTGTAAAAGTGTCACTAATTCATAATTTTAGGAAGTATAGCTCACAGAAATTTTCTCTGATATGTTTTATGAAAGGAAAAATACTCAAGCCCTTTAATTAATAACCTGCCCTGAAAACCATCTTTCTAGAAGAGAACTAAAAAGACTTAAGGATAGCCAATAATAGCCTGACATCCCCTTTTATTTCAAAAGAAATCATTTGCTGTTAATAATGATAAGCAGGGTTTCGGGACATTTTATAGGCGCATCATTCCTTTACCTGTCAGTTGGTTTTATGTTGTAGAGAGAAGGGTGATGGGGTGAACCAAGCTTGCAGGCATATATAACATTATAGAAGGTGAAGAATCTATGATGCTTCATCAGACAAGCCATTTCATTTTGTCATTGAGTCATAGCAAAGTCATTGCTATCTGAGGAATTATTGCAAAGTTGTTATTTGCCATCCTAGGTTTTCTGAAATAATTTTACATATATATGTTAATATAAGTTTATAATCACATAATTCAAGAAAAACTTAGATACAAATATTTAAGATATTTTGTTTCCTTTGTAAAAATCAAGTGTATACATAAATTTGAATTATGTCTGAAAAATTAGAAATACGATGATAAAATCTTTTATTGCTTGACATCTCTGCTGGTTGATGAATATTGTTATAGCTAAACTGCTGATATTCTCTCCTCTTTCTGCTCCAAACCCACTCTCTCCCCTGACCACTGACTATAGTCCACACTTCTACCTTAGGAACATAACAACAAAGAATCAGGATATAGAACATTTTGGACATAGGTATTAGAATATTTACATAACATTTCCTCTATACCTTCAGAGGCAAAGCCCCTGAACAAATATGAAATAGCAAGAGATGAATTCACCAAGATGTTATTAGTGTTAATATTATAAGATAGCTTATCAAATTCACTAATATTATAAATAAATTTATCACATGAGATGTTCATTCATTCAAAACAATGTACTGAAGAGACATTGTTCACTTTGGTGGAAAGGAATGAACACGGTCGTTTCCATTGAGCTATCTTACTATATGACAGATAATGACAAAAATACACATTTAGTTACTATCTTAAGCAAATACGTTACAAATAGAATGAAGTGAGGAAGAAATAAAACAGAATACTATCATAGAAAGTGAGTTGGGAGAATGAGATTGTACCCATGGGACTATGTTTGTGGAAATCCTTTCCAACATTACATTTAACCAAGACCTGAATTATTCTATTCTTTGAGAACAGAATTCTCATAGAATATTTATTCTATGAGAATAGAATAATTGCAGCAAGCAATCAGAATAAAAAGCATGTCAGGCAAATAGAACAGTAAAAAGTTTTCTGCTGCCACCTTTGTCCTTAGTTGAGAGATTTCAAGGTCTTGTTCTACATTGGCAGCCTCTTAATACTATCAGATCTTCAGACTCTTCCTAAACACTGAATACGTTGGCCTCTTAGACTATCTGCCCATCAATCCTGAACCTTAAGAATGCTGAATTCCTATCATGTTGATAGTGCACTATAAATATTCAAGTACTAGGAGCACTAGAGACAAACTTACGCACTCTACCTCCATTAGCAGCCCAGTTAAAAACAAACAAACAAAAACAAAAAAATACAGATATGCAAATACTGAGAATTATTGAGAATTATTTTGCCTTGTAATAGCTCCAGCAGTAGGCAGGCAATGGTATAACATTTGATATTCTCTGCTTCACTTTATTTCAGTTCCACTTTTATTTAATATCTGTCCTCACAATTAATATTATTATATATCAAAAGGAAAAAAGAAAAATCATAATGGGGGAATAAGATAACTTTGTAAAATGTGAATTCACGTCATGAGGAATATCTTGAGGAATCTTAGAAGTTACTTATGACATATGCATTACTCAGTATGGTAACTTTTGTATAAGAAAATCTGATCCTGAGAGAGGACCAGATAACGAGTCCAATTTGGGTTCAAGCTCAAGGTCCAGCACATGCCCTTTATCAATAATATGCCCCACAAATGTCCACAAAATTCCTAAAAAGAGTAGACCAGAAATTCATCTATCTCAATGGACACGATACAGTAATTAGGAGGTGGAGATTGGAGGGAGGAGATTGTTGTGTAGCAATGTCCCTCTTTCAGTATGTTAATGTTTCTACCCACTAAATGTCATTGCAACTGCCTACCTAGTCAAAACGGACAAACAGACAAGTAAAAGGTTTCACGTATAAACAGATGTCCATTGGGCTAGATAATCTCATTTTAAACCATGCTCCTAATAATATACTCTCTTGTGTGACATTAATGTTACATTAAAAAATGTGTTCATAGGTCGAACATTGTGTTTAGCACATAATGTTATCAAATAGTAAAGCAGATTTATTTTTGTAGAAATTTTCTAAACCTTAATATGACAATGAGAACTACAAATTTCAAAAGAATGAGGGTAAAGGATTTATAAAATTTCATAAGCCGAATTCAATCATAAACATTTTTTTCAAGAACCATTTATGAGAAATGGACTAAACAATCTTTAAAATTCACACAAATTATATTACATATCATATAATTGTCAATTTCATTTATTCTTATTGGGGGGATTTCCTGGGAAAGACTAAAAAGCCTACAGAAAAGAAATCTCCTAAGCAAAATATTTTATATACAGTGTCAAATAATCAATGATAATATGAATGTTTTTACATCAGAAAAGTAAGACAACATAATATATCAGTTTCTATATTAAACATTTTTCTTATGCACTCCTTTTTGATAACTATAACAGCCCTACAAGTAAACTAATTATCTTTAATCTTCTACTAGAAAAATGGAGACAAAGAGAGGTGATTTGCTCTTCTAGGGTATAGGCTAAGTTGCTGTGGAAGAAAGATCCCAAAATGCTCTAACAAGATTAAAGTCTATTTTTCCTTTATTTTCAAGCAAAACATAGGTGGTTATTCAAGGGTCAGTGCATGGCTTAGATTCACAAAATTGTCTAGAGAGTCACAGTTTTCTTCAATCATATTTTTCTACAATCTCCTAATGTTTCTTTTATTTGCATGGTTGATACTAACTTACCAACACCGTATCTGTATTCCAGCTCTAGGAAAAGGGAAATAATGAGAGGAGGGCAAGCCTTAAATAAAGTTACCTAAAAGTTTCTTCATGCATTACTTCTCTGTAAAGGAATCTGAAAGAAATTAGTCTCCAGCTTGTTCCCTGCTAAAATTTGATTAGGCATGGAAAACATTCTATTATTTAAAAGACATTCTTTTATTTAAAAAAGAGAGAGTGGGCCAGGCACGGTGGCTCACGCCTGTAATCCCAACACTTTGGGAGGCTGAGGTGGTTGGATCACCTGAGGTTAGGAGTTCGAGACCATCCTGGCCAACATGGTGAAACCCTGTCTCTATTAAAAGTACAAAAATTAGCCAAGTGTGGTGGCGGGTGCCTGTAGTCCCAGCTACTTGGGAGGCTGAGACAGGATAATTATTTGAACCCGGGAGGCGGAGGTTGCAGTGAGCCAAGATCATGCCACTGTACTCCAGGCTGTGTGAGAGTGTGACCCTATCTAAATAAATAAATAAAAAGAGAGTGGATACTGGTGATGGGAATTTTTCAGTCTGTCAAAAAAAAAGAAAGAGTGTATAATATTATGAAATACATATTTTAGATTTTGTCCACAGTTTCTGAATCACAGCTCTTACAAATTTTGTAATTTCCTAAATGACTAAAGCAATAGAAGAATCTTTTGTTCTAATGTTTGGTCTCTGTCCCAGTTCCTGAGCCAGAACTCCAAATTCTGTAGAAGACAAGGGTACTAAAATAATCTCTTATTCTAATATTTAGTTTTGACCCTAGTTCCTGACACAGAATTCCTAAATCCCTTGGGATTTCCTGGGTGATAGAAGCATCTTTTGTTATGATTCTTGGTGGGTTGCTAGATAGGAGCTGGTCACCAGAAAGACAAAGCTACGATTAGAATCTTAGAACTTTCATTCCCACACTCCATTCTTTGGAGAGGGAGAAGGGCTGGAAATGAAATTAATAATCAATCACACCTACACAATGAAGCTTCCATTAACATTTCTGAACTTGAGTTTGAAGAGCTTCCAGGTTGGCAAACATATCCTTTTTTTATATATAAAAAGAGGATGATGTGCCCAATTCCACTTTGTGGTAGTTCTTGGACTCAGAACACCTCAAACCTTGCCCTACATATCTCTTCATCTATCTGTTCATCTGTATTCTTTATTATATCTTTTATTAATAAACCAGTATAGGTAAGTAAAGAGTTTACCAAAGTTCCAGGATCTGCTTTAGCAAATTAACTGACCTCAAAGAGGGGGTCGTATGAACCCCAGCTTATGGCCAGCAAGTCAGTTAAGCATGTCACTATCTGCTTGCAACTGGCATCTGAAAATGGAGGGAAGTCTCATGGGACTGAATACTCAGCCTATGAAGTCTGACACCATCTGCAGGTAAATAGGGTCAGAACTGAACTGAATTGCTCGACACCCAGTCGATGTCTGCTTGAGAATTGATTGGTGTGTGAAGAAACAACCTTCACACATTTGGGGCCACAGAAGTGTTCTGCTTACTTTGTAAGAATGTTTTTTCCTCCACCTCTATAGAGGGAGAGAGAGAGAAAACAAAACAAAGACCAGACCTATTTACACTGAAATACAGTGTCCCTCAATAAACATTCCATACTGCATAATAATGATAATAATTATATCAAACATTTTTTTTAAAAAAACTAACTATATGCCACACACTGTTCTAAATATTTGCATACGTATATTAATTTATTTCTCACAACAACCCTATGGTGTGAGTGCTTTATATTATTGCTACCTTACAGATGACAAAATTGAAGCAAAAATTTGCAAAGACACACACTAAAAAGCAGTGAACCAGAAATTCTAAAACAGACTGTCTAATTTGAATTTGTGCTTTTCAGTGTCCTGTTCTGCTGGTTCTCCATTACCATTTTTAAGACTAGAAGGGTTCTTTATGTAATTGTATTATTTCTATGTGCTTGATTATACTGTGATCCAAACTCACAGTGGTTTTATTAGAAAAAAGTAGATAGATTTAAGTCTTTAATAAATATCTTTTTTCTTTTTATATTATGGTAGAAATAGTAAGAAATGAGTTTTATCTTATCTAGATCTACAAGACACCACGCCATATTAAACTTCAGTAGCTATTATAGTGTGCTACTTCAACATCATTTGGTTTCAAAATTCAATGTGATTTGTCTCAGCTTAGAAAATCACCAGTCAGAGCATATCTATTATTACAGACTCTTCATATTAAATGTATAAACACATCTGGGTTCTTAGTTTTTTTGTTTTTTTTTTTTCTTCAAAAACACTTTAAGTGGAACATAAGTACATAATAATTTGAGATATATGCAAACGCCCTGAATATCTGGCATGGTGCCAGTAGATCTTATGTGATTCTATCTTGATGATCGCTAATTGTGCCTGAATTGTGTAGTTCTGAGAGTATCCTGTTCCTATTTCAAAGCGGAAGATAGGGAATGGAGACTATGAGCCAATGACTTGCTTCAGTGTTGCTATCATGCACCATGACTGTGGTTCTATGCCACACAACACTCTGCTAATTTACTCAGGGATCCTATTTAGAAGAACCAGTTTAATGAAAAATTTATGTACACAGAAGTATATGATTTTTCTGATTATTTCTAATGTAAATTTTCCCATATCCATGCCCCATCCAGAGCCTGAATTAGCCAGTTAAATAAACCATTTAACACATACTACTGACAAAACAACTGTAAAGTGATTCTTTATTCATTAATGAGTCTCCAAAAATAAAGTGTTAGGTTTGAATTTCTAAGCCCAGAGGTGATTTTTTAAAGCTTCATTAAGCCGTTAGAAGATCTCTAAATTGTTCAGCTAGATATCTTTCAGTTCTAGCTGTCTTTCCCCCACCCAGTTGTTTGTGCTCATAAGAGCCCTAAATTGTTTTGTATTAAAACGCTAAACTTGCTTTGCATTCAACACTGCCTGAGAAATAAAACTTCTTTCACAAATGTGGGGTAAAAATATGTCTTTAAAATCTTAAATGGAATACAAATATTTTCTCCTTTTTAACCTGTAAACAGATACATGTTCTAAGTATGAATATTTTTTTTTCTCACATTTACAAGTTATTTCTTCCCACAGGAGAGGTACAAGAGGGTTTTTATATCTCTTGAATCTCATTATTTTTCCTGTTTGACCTAAAGTCCACAAGCAAATTAAAACCACACAAACTTTAGTGATTTCTTCTTTGATTTTAGGTTTAACTTTATCAGAATCTATCCCTGTAAACATTACAAAATAAACTCTATTCTCTTCTCTTCTTAATTCTCTCCACCCCACCATCACCTCCCTTCCTCCCCCCTAGTTCAATCAATATTAATTGACCCACATTCCTCTCAGGAACCAAATACCCTTTTATAATGGTCTTTTAGTGCTTTCTCCAAGAATATCATTTACAACCAAGGTTAATCTAGCATCAGTCCGATTTCCAGGCCAGTATACTTAGGGTATCTGTGTATTTGAAACACTCTTAAAATCTTCTAACAAAGGCACTTGTTGTAAAAATATAATTTGCAAAATCGAAACAAAAAGGATGGGAAAACTTGGCAGTCAAAGGTCATTTGAAGAATGCAGTAGTTAGTCACTCAAGAAAGAATATAGGAAGGAGATCATTAAGTTAGATTAAGAACCAGTTAGAAACCTCAGGGAAATAGAACCATAAATAACTCAGATTCATTTTTTTTGTTTTGTTTTGTTTTCCACCAGAAAGAAATTATTTGAACCTCTACAGACTAAAATCAACAACTGCATACTATCTGTTCCCTAATCAGTGATAAATAGCAAGTCAAACAAAGCTAAATTTTGCTGGACAATTAAATAATCTTTGAATGGGTCTGTTTATCAATGCTCTAGAATAACATTGAATAGACACACAGAGATCCTTTTGTTTGTATCTCCTTGTTTCTGGTAATTTTCCTTAACATTATACTTCCACCCTTTAATGAGAATGGGCTACTTCTCTTATAATTAAGCCTTATTAGTATAACTAACAACAACCCGGTTTAAATATATATTTGCCTTCAGTGGAGATTTTAAAAAGTAAAACTTCTAGAGTAAGTTAAATATAATTTTTAAGATATGAGCATTGACAAGACAGAAAAGAGGTATCAGCTTCCCACAGACAGCAGTATAATTTTATTTAGAGTTTTTGAAGATTATTACGATTTCATATAATGTTATTTTTAAATAAAGTTCACTTTTATAACATTTTGTTAGATTCTTTTAAAATCATTTACAGATACTTTTATATTAAAAAAATACATATTATAAAAAATACACTATATGAAATTTGTTCTGATTTTTGCTCTTTAAATAAAAGTATCCAACTGTTAAGTAAAGCTGCTTGTTTAGGCACAAGGTATTTATTGAACATTTACTATGAGTAGGGTAGTAAGGAGGATGAAAATATAAATAAAAGCTACTAAGAAGTAGAATAAAAGCTACTAAGTAGCTACTTAGAAGTACTAAGAAGACTACTATCTAGATGATGCATGAAAATGCTGAGTTATAATATATTTAAGACTGTGCATGGTATTTAATAGAACTGAACAAAGGATTATACTGGAGCACAAGAGGGAGAAGTCTGTTTTAACAATCGGGAACAGGTCTAATTTGGGTCATGAATGAACAGTGAGATTCAACATGTTGAGATAAAGCAGTGGGCAAAGGCAGGGTATCAGGAAGATCAAGACCAAAGCATGGAATGACAAGAAGAAATTTCCCAGGAATTTCAGATATTTGACTTGAGGATATGATACATGTGCAAAGAAGACTACAATGAATTATGCATGAAGAGCTAAGATTAAGGCAGTTTTTCTTTCATCCTAAAAATTCTGTTTCTATAGAATATGAGAGTAATGTGTTTAATCACTTGGAGAGAATAATTATAAACATTTTACGAGTTATCTGCAAAGTACAAATGAATGAGATTATCTCAATTAATTCTTTTATTTAAAAATTATACCATTTAACTCATGAGATGGCCTGTGTTTAAGCTGTTTTAAAATATAACTTATTAATATGTTCTAGCAGTGCAGTCTACAAAGAACACTGGGAGTTATAAAAAATCAACTTTGAAAGTCTATATAGTAGACACCTAGGTTGAAAGAAAGTCTTAACACAAATTCAATTTAGCAGAGTTTATTAGAGAAAAGAAATAACTCATGAATTGGGTGGTATCCTGAGACAGTAAATGTTCAAGACAGCTTCACTTGGCAGTATGGGCAGACAATATTTGTAGATGAAAAAGTAAGTGACATATAGAAATAGCCTAATTGGTTATAGCTAGGGGTTTGCCTTATTGAAACTTATTCAAGGAGTTTGTAGCCTGTGATTGGCTGAAAGCTTGGCTGCTATGATTGGGTGAGGCTTGGTTACCTGTTACAAGAATATTCTCTCAAGTTGGTTTGCAGTTTGTTTACATATAAAGTTAGATTACTTATAGAGGCAGCTTTGAGCCAAATTTAACACCTGGGAGCCACTGATAATTTTCTGTTGAAGAGCATGACATAATCACTTAATACACAAGGGTAAACTACTCTGGTCACAACAGAATGAATTGGATAAAGACAGAAAGAAGTTGGTGAAACAAAAGTTCTTAGAGGTAAAGTAATGAAAAAGAAGCAATTCTGTTCAATATGAGGAGAAAGAACTTGACATAGAACAAAGCAAGAACATGAAGTTGATATTAATTTAGAATTGCTATCCATTATGAATTGTTCACTTACTCTGAATCAAAACAGCCACAATTTACCTATAGTATAACACTTCGCCTCTTATTTTGATAAAGTGTGAACTATTTTTGTCACTATGGATTGACTGACGACTGCTGTGTACTTAGATGTAGCATTATTTAAATTATTAATAATCAAGATATTAAAATAGAACTCTGATGGAGACAGATACCCAAATGTAGAATGAATGCAGCAGAAAAGATACCCCTTTTTGTTTAATAAATTTGCAGATGCAGAATAGTGAAATAATAGAGAGCAGCAACCTCATTTGACTATGACAAGTCACGAAACATATCTAACACATATTCTAGACTCACTAAATATTTACTAGCAATAATGAGTGACCAGTGATTGTATAAACTATTACTTTAATTTGTTCATAGTTAAAGGAGACGCACATAGTATGGAAATATGTAAGTGAAATAATGCTTATCAGATACGCATTGAGAGGATTATTAAAATGTTCTATAATGTATTCTATCTATTGAAATATATTTATTTATTCTTACCTCTGGCAGTTAATATGAGGTGCAGTGCTTAATAATTACATATTGGAATGTTCTAATTGTGTATAAAAATGATTGTGACCTTACATAATTAAAAATATAATCTACAAGTACCAAGATATAAGAAATAATATTACATAATACTATCAATAGTAACATTTCTTAACTTATGATAGTGGAGTTCAACTGGAGAAAAATCCCCTGCCTTCTGGCCAAGGGATATTTGCAATGCCTGAGACATTTATGGTGTTATAATGGTGGAATGGCCAGGAGGCTACTAGCAACTAGTGGATCGAAGCTAGTGATGCTGAAAAATATCTTACCATGCAAAGGACAATGCTCCAGCCCTGCAACAAAGAATTATCTTGCACAAGATAGAAATATTGTCAAGGTTGAGAAACCCTAACTTATAGTAAAGTTTCAAATTTTAAGCTGTAAAAAACAAATTTACTTAATGCGCTTACACATAGTTATATCTTGATGGGTGACAAATAGGTTGTAAAGATTAAATAACATTCTATATGCATCAAAATTTGTCTTAATTCACTTGAAGCTCTTTTTTAGATATACATGAGAATGTGGTGACTGAAAATGTCTATTCTCTGTTTATATGAAAGTTAAGATGCAGTAAAACACTCTCCTACTTGTTTTCTGTGAGTATAAATACTTAAATACTATTTTTTACAATGAAAATTTCTTTATATTTACCAACTAAAAGAATTTTATTAACCAATCATTAGTACAAAACTAAAATTACTATCAAAGAACAAAGAAAATACGAAACTAAAATAGAAAGGATACTGCTTTGTAAGATAGTAAGGCTCAATTTTCATCAATTTGAAATCATGACAATGTAGAACCCAGAATTCTGAAAACTTTAGGTCAGAATGTCCTTAGTGCTTATAGATCTATCCCTAATTTTATTTTCCTTAAAGGGAATTTCAGATCTGGCATGCAGTTTCATCTCTATTCATGTAAATTTCATACTTTCCACCCACACATTTTACATCTTTTAGAAACCAGTTATAGGAAAGCATAGAAGAAATTTAATTTACTGTTACCAGGCCAATGATAAGCAATAACAGACAACAAAATGAGTGCAACTAGATAGATAGATCTCTAACCAACAGATATTTGTTAGATTATTTCCGGGTTAGTGTCAATCATGCAAAACCTTGTAGCTTTTCGTTAGGAGTTTCAAGAAATGTTTTGAAGTATGTATCCAGCAATTTTTTTGATAGTGACTGCTATAGTTTGGTTCTGTGTCCCCACTGAAATCTCACTTTGAATTGTGATGATCCCCACGTGTTAAGGGTGGATCAAGGGGAGATAATGGAATCATGGGGGTGGTTTCCCCCATACTGTTCTCATGATAGTGAGTGAGCTCTCACCAGATGATGGTTTGATAAAGGATTTCCTCTGCGGCTCCGCCCTAATTCTCTCTCCTGTCACCCTGTGAAGAGGTGCCTTCTACCATGATTGTAAATTTCCTGAGGCCTCCGCAGCCATGCAGAACTGTGAGTCAGTTAGCCCTCTTTTCTTTATAAATTACCCAGTCTCAGGTATTTCTTAACAGCAGTGTGAGAACGGACTAATACAGTGATCATAAAAGATAATATCATATAATTATATCAGATAACAGAGCTGGCAGATCTTTTCAGGATGGAACTCAATTAAAAATGAACCAGTTCTTGTAGGATTCTATAGAATAAAGTAGAATGCAAAGTAATAAACTCTTCATTTAACGAGGTATGGAAAAACAGTTGAAGGCAACAGGCAAACAATAAAAATGGAAGACTGGTAATGAAGATCTATGAGATAAGCATCCAAAATTCAGTAATACTTCAAGCTACCAGAAGCATTAATGGGAAATGCCAAGAACTTAAAAGGTTTTGAGGAACAATCACAAAGACTACAGTATAAAACACAGTACACAGATAAAAATATTAGTACGCTCCTAATGAAAAAGGGAAGAGTGCAATAAAATGTAACAATAATATGGGTAAAAACTTACTTTTACACAATTCTCGTGGTAATGTGAATTGATACAGCCATCTGGGAAAATAGTCTGGCAGCATCATTTAAAATTTAAAAAGCATGTCTTATAACTTGTTGTTAACTAAGTCATAATAGTGACAGTTCCAAAGATAAATATGGGAGTAGATGCGATATGCATATTTAATTAATTAATATCAATAAATTCTACTACAAATGTTGTAATTTAACCACAATATTTGTACAAATGCATTGCCCAAGGAAGGCCTCTTAGAGAAGGTAATTTTTTAATATTTCACAGTTTATAAACCTCAAAAATTTGTTTCTATCTCACTATAATGTAGTCAGTTAGAATAATCATAGTGAAATAACATCAATTTTTCTCAAATTTGTTAGCCATGTCCTTTATAAGAAATCTAAGGTTTTACATTACTGTTAGTTAATATTTCAATATAAATCAGAAAAAAAAATCTAAAAATAGAGGTATCCCCAACTATTATTTAGATAGGCACTCAGGTGAGAATAATTCTGTTGGTATCACAACAAATTTTCTTTTTATTTATTTATTTTTTTTTTTTTTAAATTATTACACTTTAAGTTCTAGGGTACATGTGCATAACGTGCAGGTTTGTTACATATGTATACTTGTGCCATG